>NC_091352.1:13305457-13425457 GCF_038502225.1 Cherax quadricarinatus | reverse complement strand
GGTCCACACACCCCCTACCTTTCCTAAAGCCTCCTTGTTCATCTGCTTTCCTATTCTCAATCTTACTCTTAATTCTTTCAAAAATAACTCTACCATACACTTATATGTCGTGCCGAATATGGAAAACTGGTCAATTAGCAAGAACTCATTTAAAATTAAGTCCTTTCTGAAATTTTCTGTTATACGTTTAATGATATATTTTTTTCATTTATGTTAATGTAGAAATTTATAATTTTGAACCAAAAGAATCTTAGAAAAGTCACCTAACCTTATTATAACAAGAACAATTTATTTTAGCCTAACCCAACTAAATATATTTTAGATTTGTTTACAGTAATTTAATACTAAACAAACATAATGAAATACATTTTTTTCGTTAGGTTCAGAATGATTTTGGCAAAATTATTGCATACACAAATTTTCACTTGTCCTATATGGCAAGATGAGCATTGCTATTTAAGCCAGGATCGCAAGCTCTGCCTATTCTGCACGATATATATATATATATATATATATATATATATATATATATATATATATATATATATATATATATATATATATATACACACACACACACACACACACACACACACACACACACACACACACACACACACACACACACACACACACACACACACACACACACACACACACACACACACACACACACACACACACACACACACACACACACACACACACACACACACACACACACACACACACACACACACACACACACACACACACACACACACACACACACACACAAAACAACCAATCTGAAAAAATAGAGAAATTCCAAGCGCTTTCGTGACTACTCACATTATCAAGTATCATCGTTCATTGATAATGTGAGTAGTCACGAAAGCGCTTGGAATTTCTCTGTTTACTGTGATCTTATTGCATGCATGCATATATATATATATATATATATATATATATATATATATATATATATATATATATATATATATATATATATATATATATATATATGTGTATATATATATATATATATATATATATATATATATATATATATATATATATATATATATATATATATATATATATATATATATATATATATATATAATGTATGTATGTGTTTTTTTTTTTTTTTTTTTTTTTTTTACGGAAGCAAGATGTCAAAGATGTAACAGGCAAGGACTTGGGTAAGGGAGTGATTATTGTACTGGCCTATCACTCCAGTAGTTCAGAGTTTGATTCTTGATGAGTAGGAAGCATTAATTTTTAATTTGATTTAAGCTTTTGGAGTATAGCATTAGCATATCCCCACTGACTAATTATAAAATCTATTCTGGTTCACAAATATCCTGCCAAATGAGAGATTGATAACTTTAGCTTTGCCTATATTAGTGATTCCTGATTAATGAATGGATTGACATATGAGAGCATTTTATTTCCCGTATTGAGAATGGGCAAGTTCTGAAAAAACTGGATCTCTCCCTCTGCCAAGTGCCACATCAACCAGGCTGTGATGGATATGTGGGCCAGCAGGCCCCACCTCCACCCAACAACAGCCTGGTTGGCTCCAGGTTGGTCTGCGAGGGTAGAAGAATTTGAAAATGTTCACAGGTGTATGATTTGCTCTGCTGGGAACCAGGTAGGCAGCTGTAGGTCTTGATGAAAATTTATTTTCCCAATTATCCTCGACTACAGTGACAGCACTACCCGCTTGATTTTCCAGACGTTGTCCTTTGGAATCTGTTTTCTTATTACAATACATGTTTCTCATATTTCCTGTTTTGGGTGTTTCCATTGAAGGATGTTAAAGGCAACTACTATTTTCATGGATTTCTTTGTTTTATGCAGGTAAATTATTTTTAAATGTAAAATTTAATTTGACTGTGAAGTGTGCTATTGTTGGGGCTTTGGCCTTTGATTGTCAACACCACTAAACATACTGTCAACAAAAAATTTCCAAGCCTCTACCTGGTTCTGATAGTAAAGATACTTTTATATGTTTTTATAATAATGTACTGAAACTTTGCTTTTACAAAGAATTAAAAAGGAGATGTTAGATTTTTAAAACCTTTTCACTTTCCAGACGGATTATATGTCAACGTTAGAAAAGGATTTTGACTATAAAGAAGAGCATTTCGATTTTATTCAACAATCAATTCGAAAGTTCTGCCTTCAGTATGGTGCGGCCCTCTTTTATACCTCGGTAAAAGAGGATAAGAATTGTGACCTGTTGTACAAGTATCTAGTCCATAGAATCTACAACTTTCCCTTCAGAACTCCTGCACTCGTTGTTGAAAAAGATGCCGTCTTTATGTAAGTTGAACTCGTGTATCTGATGTACTTAGTTTGTCTGTGGTAAGGTGCCTTTTTCCTTCCTGTTCCTCTCAAAATATTGGACATTAATGATCTCGAGAAAACGTGAATGGTTCTATAAATCTTGTTCTTTTAATATACGTTCAAAAATGATTTTAGATATTTTTACCTTTTTTATTCAATATTGTTGTTTGAGGCAATTTGAAGTGTTTTTTGTTTGTGATTGCTCTTACCCAGTATAATTTTTTTTTAATGAACCATCTGTATTCCACCGAGGCATGGTGACCTAAAAAGAAAAAACAAAGTTTTTCTTTTTAAATTTGGTGATTCACACAGGAAAAGGGGTTACTAGCCTCTTGCTCCTGGCATTTTAGTCTCCTCTCACAACACTCATAGAAGAATAAGATTATAATATATTATTTAGTATTAGTAAAGAAGTATTCGTGGAAATCAGCTATGTAGCAAAATGTATACAGACTTTACACTTCAAATGACCCTCTAAACTGTGGTCTCGCTGAAAAAAAAAAGTCTACACATTATGCATGTCCTCCAAGGAAAAGATGGATTTTTAGTTCTTATTGAATTTTAGTATTTAGGGAAAAACCCTCCAGGTATTATTTGTGAGCAGAAATGATTAATGCATAAAATACTTCTATAATAGTTTTTTCCCAAATCATGCAATTTTCGGTTGCTTCAGGCAGATATTTCTGAACTCCTTAAGGCATGAATTATTTGTCTTTGCAGCCCTGCAGGTTGGGACAATGACAAAAAGATTTCTATTCTCTATGAAAATATGCATACAATGACCCCAGATGACTACTACACAGATGTTGTGGTGAAGCCTCCAGTAGTTCGTAAGGTAAGAGTTGCATTTCGTGTTCCTAATAGCATCTTGTTGGACTTAGTAAAGTTTTATATGGCCTGTTAATGCCTTCTTCCATTTTCATTATATGGCATTTATTTACATTAAAGATGATGATCTTTTATCTGCATTTAATAATATACGTAACTGTTGCTGTATTTACTCTGTTTATTTATGGTATATAGTGTTACTGCAAATTGGTTTCTGATAAGTTGTGGGGCTTCTAATTTTGCCAGCAAAATGTAGAAATGTGTTCATTTGCAGGCTGTTGCGAGGGAGGTAGAAGTTCAAGCTGAGGATGAGCAAGCCTTTTTGGCACGGCATCTGGCACAGCTGCAGGCAGGTAGTACTGGTGCTCCTAATACACCCCAGGGTCGTCAGGAATCCCCTCTGAGACAATCACCAGCTGTTCAGAAGACCAGCGAGCGTCGAGTGTCAACAGGTGTCCCTCCTAATCAAATTGGCTCACCAAAGAAGGTCAGTGTCACTAGACATGTCTGTAGAAGTGCTGCAAAGCAATCATTGTGTGTGAAAAATGTTGTATTGTATCTTGATGTACATAAAATTTGATAAAGCTATGTAACAGTATGATTAGTAAGTTTTATACATGTTTATCATGTTAAAAATCTTTAAGAATGGTTGTTGCAGTACTTTGAATAATTATTATTATGTAGATTTAATTTTTTATAGTTTCATGTTGCACATTTTATTCTTAGGAATTATTTTTATAAATGCTGAAGTCAATAATGTGATCAGTGATTGCCGAAGATTATGACTAACTAGTGATAACTAAAACTTGTGGTAATCTTATGCAAGATTTAGGTTATGTAAATGTCAGATTTTTTGGAGATCGTGCATTCACAAGAGACAAGTAAGACAAAAATACGGATTTAGGGGCTGTATTGACAACAGTTTTAAGGTAAAAGGCAGTTTAGAAAATGGATTCGAATGTCATTGTTTAGGGCTTTTACACGTTATTATAATCTACAAGTTATTAGAATCATCTTATCTGGTTCTTGAACAACTAGATTTAGAATTAATGTTTTGGCATGTGTTGATGAATGATGGCATTATAGTTGGTAAAATTTTGATTTAGCAGACCTCATTTTAACAGATTTTTTATATAGCGGATCAAATCTGTTTGGACAGTTCAAAAAAATGGCGGACAAAATCTGTTGTTTCCAGAATTGTCTATTATTGTTATGATCTATTGGGTAAATTGATTTTATATTCAACAGACAAACAGTACTAGACACTTCATCACTATTAGTCTATTAAATTGAAGTTTCACTGCTAGTTATGCATAGACCAACACTGGCAATTAAATTATTAACTAAGCATAAAGGCCAATTGAAGTAAAAAAAAAAAAATAGTACGTACATATAATGGATAGTGGGAGATTTAAAAATAAATTTTGATAATTTCTTCATAATAGTAAAAAATATTAAGACTATTTAAATTCTGTAGAAACTTGTAAAATGTGTGTGTGGTATGATGGACCTGGGTGAATTATTTAAAAAAAAGTAGATGACATACTGAGGAATTAATGTTACAAAGAATAGTTTTATACAGTGGTAAATGTTTGGTTGATTGTGCATTTTTATAGATATGCTCTTTCTGTTGTTCAGGGCGAGGAACAATTGCCCTTTTAGCTTTTAAAAGGGCTGTTTTTTAATTCCACATTACATTTTCCTTCTTCCCATGATAGCCTGTTTGTAATTACAGGAGCAGAGCTATGCTCATTATGGCTTGCCTTAATTAGTTGTATAATTTGTCAGTATCTACTGTAATACTTTTAATATTGTTACAACTTTAGTGTTTGTTGCCTTGGAAGAAGTTCCTATGATAGTTGATATTTACTTTTTTTTTTTTTTTTTTTTAATTTATTTCCAAAGATAACATGTGCTAAGATGGTAAAAAATGTTATTTAGTCACTTAAAAAGTATAATTTTGAAGAATTAAAAACTTCCCATTTTTCTATTCCCTAATTGAGAAAGAATTTTTGATTGCTAGGTAAAATGAAGCATACTGTAATGTAAATCTCTGCTGGTACTTGTATTCATTACAGTCACTAATGAGCATTAGTTGAGAAAGAAGTGCATGTGTTGTTACCTTCATTCCCTTATGGGAAAGTTACGTCAGAAGTTGTACAGGTGTTAGAATGAACCCGTTCCTTGTAGTACTTCCAAATATTTTGATTTAACTCTGTAAAAATCATTGTAGATTATAGATAATGTATTTTCCACTTGCTTTTAGATGTGGAGGCCGCCTTCTGTAAGTGTGCAATAGATTTATACTGCCTTGAGTGTCATGTGTGGCTAGTTTCTGCTTTTGCCCCCAAAATTCAAGTGCTCTTTAGCTTAATTATATACTCAAATAAAAATCTATGCTTGAAACAGGATTGAGTAAAACAAACTCATTTTGTTTGAATTTATCATTTACACTATTGCAATTATGAGTACACACCATATGAATGCATTTATATGTACACATACCTGTATGTATACATGTTACAAATACACGTGCATGCACACATGCACACGTGCGTGCGCACATGCACCCATATAGAGGCTTTTAAAAGTACATTAGTAAATATTGAGAATAAAATTCGTTGTAATTATTAGCATTATAGTAAAGATCATTTACTTGATCTGGAAATGGCAAGTGGTTAGGAAAATAAATTAATGGAAACGAAAGAAAAGTTTTAGGTAGTACGTTGGCAGACAAAACTGCGCAGGGAGGTACTACCATCCTGCTGAGTGAGTGTAAAACAGAAGCCTGTAGTACCTGTTTTAAATGATGGTAGAATTGCTGGTGTCTTTTCTTTCTCTCATAAATATGCAAGGTTTCAGGTATGTCTTGCTGCTTTCACTTACACTTAGATCACACTACATATGTATGTTTTTTTTTTTTACCTCCCAACAAGTCTGCTGTCTCCCACCAAGGCAGGGTGACCCAAAAAGAAAGAAAAAATCTCCAAAAAGAAAATACTTTCATCGTCAACACTTTCACCTCACTCATACATAATCACTGTTTTTGCAGAGGCACCCAGATACAACAGTTTAGAAGCATGTACTATAAAGCTGTATAACATATCCCTCCAAACTGCCAGTATCCCAAACCCCTCCTTTAAAGTGCAGGCATTGTACTTCCCACTTCCAGTACCCAAGTCTGGCTATATAAAAATAGCCGGTTACTCTGAATCCCTTCACTAAATATTACCCTGCTCACACTCCAACAGCTCGTCAGGTCCCAAAAACCATTGGTCTCCATTCACTTCTAACACGCTCACGCACGCTTGCTGGAAGTCGAAGCCCCTCACCCACAAAACCCCCTTTACCCCCTTCCTCCAACCTTTTCGAGGACGACCCCTACCCTGCCTTCCTTTCCCTACAGATTTATAAGCTCTCCATGTCATTCTACCTTGATCCATTTTCTCTAAATGACCAAACCACCTCAACAACCTCTCTTCAGCCCTCTGACTAATACTTTTAGGAACTCCACATCTTCTAATTTCCACACTCTGAATTCTCGGCATAATATTTACACCAAATTCTTGGCATAATAATTACACACTCTGAATTCTCAGCATAATATTTACACCACACATTGCCCTTAGACAGGACATCTTTGCTTCCAACCACCACCTTGCGGCAGCATTTACAGTCCAAGCTTCACACCCATACTAGAGTGTTGGTACCACTATTTCATACATTCTCTTCTTTGCCTCCATGAATGACGATTTTTTGTCTCCACATGTACCTCAACGTGCCACTCACCTTTTTTCCTTCATCAATTCTATGGTTAACCTCATCCTTCATAAACCCATCCGCTGACACATCAACTCCCAGATATCCAAAAATGTTCACTTCTCCCATACTCCCTCTCTCCAATGTGATATCCAATTTTTCTTTATCTAAATCATATGATACCCTCATCACCTTACTCTTTTCTATGTTCACTTTCAACTTTCTACCTTTACATGCAAGCATATACAGTGGAACCTCAAATTTCAAATGTATCGTTTATCGAACTCTTCGAAAATAGAACCCTTTTTTCTAACCAACTTTGTCCCTTTTATCGAACTTGCCCCTATTTTTGAACCAGCTTTGTCCCTATTACCGAACTCGCCCCTATTTTTGAACCACCAGGTACCGGACCTTTCCGGCAGCCCGCTCTGTCCGTGTCCCCACGCGCCGTGAGCCAGTCTGGTTTTGTTGATGCTTGAGTGAACACTAACCTGCGCTCTCATTCAAACATTTTACGATTATTTCATTGTGTTTAGTGCTTGTGGGACTGTGAAACAAGCTACAATGGGAGCAATGAAACTTGCTAGTGGTACCCCTGTGGAAAAGAAAGTGAGAAACACCATAGATGTGAAGAAGGAAATAATACAGAAGTGGAATGATGTCCAAATGTTTGTGGAGAAGTACCACCCTGAGCAAGCTGAAACAAGCCATCTTTGCAACAAGTTCAGTGACAGAATCATGTCCCATTTTAGGGAAACCTTAGAGGCACCAGAAACAGAGGACTGTGGACAGTTATTTTGTGAGACAGGGGTCCAGTGACTCTCAGGCTGGTCCTAGTGGCATTAAAAGACAGAGAAGGGAAGTAACCCCAGAGAGGGCTTTGATACCTGAAGTCCTCATGGAGGGGGATTCTCCTTCCAAACACTAACCCCAACTCCTTCTCTTGTCCTCCTTCCTATCTTCCAGATGCCATCACCAATCTTCAATAAAGGTAAGTAAAATGTTATATGTTTATTTAAATTTATTAATACATAATTGAACACTATATTTATTGTGTGTATGTAAAACTATAATTAATCTCTATAAAATGTATTTTTTTTTTTGTGAATCTTTTGGGTTTCTGGAACGGATTAATTGTATTTCCATTATTTCTTATGGGAAATATTGCCTCGCTTTTCAGACTTTTCGAATTTAGAACTAACTCCTAGAACGGATTAAGTTCGATATTTGAGGTTCCACTGTATATACACACACCCCTCTGGGTTTTCTTTTATTTTCTTACTAGTTCTTGTTTATTTCCTCTCATCTCCACGGGAAAGTGGAACAGAATTCTTCCTCCGTAAGCCATGCGTGTTGTAAGAGGCAACTAAAATGCTGGGGGCAAGGGGCTGGTAACCCCTTCTCCTGTATAAATTAATAATAAATTTAAAGAGAAACTTTTGTTTTTCTTTTTGGGCCACCCTGCCTCGGTGGGATACGGCTAGTTTGTTGAAAGAAAGAGAAAGAAAAGAAAAGTTAAGGAGGTGCTAAGATACAGTGAATATGAGGGGATGCAGGTGTTATTCTACTTTTGAGTACATTAAGCATATAGTTCTGCTATTTGCACCTAGTATTGATGCTCATAGTTTCTCTAAAGAATGAATAAGCATAAAACCACAGTAGATAAGGGCATTTTGGTAGAGATTATTGTCAAAGGTAACATTGCTAATTTAAAAATGTTGAAGCCACCAGTACAAGTTAATTTTTTTTACCTATTAATTAATATCACTGATAATGCTAAATTGTGAACTTGAATAGTTTAGTAGTACTGTAATTTTAACAATGTATCTTCAGTTCTGTAACTTCTTGGAGTTTTCTATGTATCCCCTACTATGTTACGACATAAAATATCCATACTGCACAGCCCAATAATGCCTATACCTGCTTCCAGTTATTTATAATGGATATTAATAATTTTGAAAAAATTTCTCTTAAAATGGGAAGTAGAGTAGATTTGAAATTCTGCATAAGAATTAATATGTATTTAGTCAAATTTTCTAAATTGGTTGGGTCTGTCATCTGCAAATTATTGTTGTGAGCATAATGTCTTTCAGAGACAATACAAAAGGATGCTCCAAATTATTTAATTTGTGTGTTTTGTATGTAGAGGAATAGGGACTTGAGGTTAGCATTGTGACCAAATTTTGTATATATGATGTATGTAGTGAACTTAAGCCATTTGCTTATTTAAGCCATTTGCTTAAATTTTTACTGAGTTTTCATTTCCTATTTTAAAATACATATGTATTTATTTAGTTGCAGTTTTTGCTGTATACTCAATCAGTATAGCAGTTTTCTCCAAAAATGTCCGATTCCCTGAATGTACTGTGTTCAAATTCTTTTTCATGGTATTTGCCAGTTTCTTAAAATACAGTTCAGAAAGTTTAATGATAAAATGATTAAATAAATATTGTGTTATGTCACATTGACAAGCCTCCCTTCAACCAAGCACCACCTTTGAAACCCTGACCCAATTTGTGTAATTGTTCTTTTAGATTACTATACCAAGTTCACTTTTTTTTTTTAAGTAAGATTTGCTCTGCTTCATTACTAAGTGGAGCTTATTCCTCCAGGATTTCTACACTCATTACCTAAGTTCTTAATGCATCGTGGCTGCATGAGGAGAAGCTGTCTGGGTTTGCTAAATATTAGCCTAGTGAATGAGGCACATGAGCTACTACTTTTCCTTATTTTTTTTTTATACATATTTTCTTACCTGATATATATATATATATATATATATATATATATATATATATATATATATATATATATATATATATATATATATATATATATTTATATATATATATATATATATATTTATATATATATATTTATATATATTTATATATATATATTTATATATATTTTATATATATATTTATATATATTTATTTATATATATTTATATATATTTATTTATATATATTTGTATATATATATTTATATATATTTATATATATTTATATATATTTATATATATATATTTATATATATTTATATATATATATTTATATATATTTATATATATATATTTATATATATTTATATATATTTATATTTATATATATATTATATATATATATATTTATATATATTTATATATATATATATTATATATATTTATATATATATATTTATATGTATATATTTATTATATATTTATATGTATATATATATAATTATATATATATTTATTATATATATATATTTATATGTATATATATATATTTATTATATATTTATATGTATATATATATAATTATATATATATATTATATATATATATTTATATATATATATATATATATATATATATATATATATATATATAATTTATATATATATATATATATATATATATATATATTTATATATATATATATATTTATATTAAAAAATTCTGGCAGTGATAAGAAGACATTAAATACAAGGAAACCTCTATAAGTACAGTAGATCATTTCACCCCTGGAGTGGGGGAGGCTTTTATTAAGTATTGTGTACTGATAAAGGTTGTACCCACCCTTCCCTCTTGAGTGAAATGTAAAAATGAAGGCTCCCCTGAATTTAGTGTCTTCTTGTTAAGTAAAAGGATACTAGGGCAACTAAAGCAACAATTTATTGTGTCAGCGTTTCACTCTACAGGAGCTTTGTCAAGCCAGCTTGACAGAGCTCCTGGAGAGCAAAATGCTGCCACAATAAAATGTTGCAATTAATGCAACATTTTATTGTGGCAGCAGTATGTTAAGTAAAAGGACACTAGTGCACCTAATGTCCTTTTACTTAACATATTGCTGGTAATTCTACTAACTTTAATAGTGTCTTCTTACCACTTGCTGGCATTATATGCCTAATGCATACACATTCTGGCAGTGACGAATTTGTACTTTACTGTACCTGATAGTTTATAGCTTGAATTAAATTATTCCTCATACATAATGATTACTTTGTAATTCTGTGCAAGTGAAAACTTTATTTAGTTTATTATATTTAGATTGGAAAATAGCTTAATCATGTATAATACTGTAATGTCTTTGGACTTGTGATCAGTACGAGATGTAATTTTGTAGTAAATATGTGCGTGCTAAATCATTTCACCCGTCACTTGTAGGAAATTCAGGTTAATGTAATATCGTCTATTTCTTCCTTATTCCAGCTTGTGTAGAAAAATAAATATTTGTTGTTTCTTAACTATAAGTACATCAAAAAGGAAGGTTAAGGAATGTTAACAATTTGAAATTTGTGACAGATTGAGTCAACAAAGCCTGGAGTTACTGGAGCAAATGAAGGTGTCTTAGCAAACTTCTTCAATTCCCTGCTTAACAAGAAGGCAGGAACTAATTCACCTTCACCTGGGCCCATAAAAACAAATGGTATGTAGTTTACAAAAAAAAAAAAAAAAATTTATTAATTGTTGAGATGCTCTTTTTTTGTCTTTGTAATGAGACATTTACAGCTGCATCAGATAAACAATTTTATACATGTGCAGAGTATACTAGGTTGTCTGCTTTTAGTGCCAAAGGCTCATAAGTTGCACTTGAAACATTTATCTGCCATCTGAAATCTTTCACAAGGGTGTTGAATGTGTGATATATGAATAAAACTATAAATCTAGAGATCACTGACTAATATGTTGGGCTATGCTCATAGACATGTTTGATTTTTACCTATTGTGAACTATATTACTTTGGGGAAATGTAGGATTTTTAGTTTCAATATCCACCTTTCCCAAAGCTTCACTTACAGAAACACACACAAACCTTATACATGTGATCCATTTTTGAGTATGCAGTGCTGGTGTGGATTTCTCACCTAGTAAAACAAACTTGTGTGTAAATGAGTGTATGAAGAGGGTTGCCTGAATTGAGGGGACTAAGCTATGAAGAGAATGCAAGAACTGTGTCTAACATCACTGAATGAGTGAAAGAATGATTAAATATGATCATGACATTGAATGCCATGGGGCATAGACAAGGGATATAGTAATAGGCTTCATTGTTGGAGATTACTTACCCAAATGAGCCTATGTTACATCAGGAAGAATTTCAACATTAATGTGTTAAAGAAATGGGCAGGTAGTGACAGTGACTGTGAGCTTGCATACCAGATCAAAAATAGATTTGACTGGACAGTCACATCAGTTGTTCAAATGTTAGGAGGTAGAACAGAGTTCGAGCTCACAACCTGCAAATGAAGACCTTCCTAATCAATATACCAAGAAACAAAGTGGAGCTGATTAACTGGCAGGGTTGTATCCTTTGATTCTGATAGGGTAACGAGTTAAGGGTGTGCATAGGAGTCAAGATTACCGAGTTCTGATATTCTACTACTATATAAAGTAAAACTGAGATTATTATTAAAAATAAGCTATGAGGAATGAGATGGTTTACAACTACAGTGACTGGGTTTAGCACTTTGACTGTTATTAACAAATTCAGTCAGACACCGTAGCTTAACAGGGAAAGATCTCTAGAAATTATGAAAATCTTGCAGTCTGAATGCAAAGAAGCATTTCTTATTTGCAAGGCAACTGTTAAAAATCACGAAGAACCACTGGTTTGGTGAGCAAAATAAGGATGGATCAATCTGGAACAAAAAAAAAGGAGGGGGGGGGGGAATTATGAAGCCCACCAAATGCCATGAAACCTGATTATGAGAGCCAGAAATTAATGTAACATAGTCAGGGATTGAAATAGGAAGATGCTTTAATACACTGTCATTCATACCAGCCAAATCAAAAGTAGAGCCAAAGCTATTCTGCAGCTGGATCAGAAGGAACAGTATCTGTATGGGATCTGGTGATTAGGCTTATTAACAGGGTACTACTCATTACTAATGATCAGTGGCTGCTTGTCAAAAAATTGAATGGGAGGACTGCATGACTGAAGCATCATAGAACAGCAGTTTGTAATTTTAGACAATACACTTCTGTTTTTTCAACTTCTTCATTGTGTTTCGCTATCAAAATCTTGTAATGCTGAATCAATTCGAGCTGCAATGTTCACTTTACCCAGCATTGAGAAATCAGTAACGTTATTTACATGCTTGGTTGACTGCTTATGTTTCATTACTTTTTATGGTAAATGCCTCAAGTCAGTCATGCTACTTTTTTGTCCATGAAGACTCGCCAACAAATAGTAAGCATGGAAAACAGAATAAAGTGTTCTTTTCGTCATAGCCGCAAAGCCATTCACTTTTCTGGTTAACACTGATGTTAAACTGGTGCATATATTCTTTGCTCCTACTTGTACTTTTTTGTAGAATGGATAAAACTGGTGTATGTTGTCCTTTTTCTTTTATCTTTACTTTTTCACTTAAAATCTACTGCAAAAAGTTAATACTTTGTAAATATTTAACTGAGTTTACTCTAGTTTTCACTGCCATTGCTTATCAAATGGTAATTAAATTTAACACTTTTGAAAAGAATTTAAACGGCCACTAACACCAATACCGGCCACACATTACAATGCGCATACTCACAGCGTAAACAGACCGATTGCAGTTGGGTGTGTGCTGCATTGAATGCAGCTCCTCGCTGCCAGATGTAACACCATTAATACCTATACTGTTGTTCTGTATCAGACTTCTATTTTTAATAATTTTTTATCTCGTTTCAAGAACAACAAAAAAAATATAAATAAAATTTGCTTATAAATACATTGAAAACAACATAAAACAGATATTTCCTGTAGTATATTTGTCAGTTGCACATTATTTTAGCGTAAGGTTGCAGTGAGGATCCGGGGGGACTGCAGCTCTGCAGCTCCTATGGATGAGCCACCACTGTTAATGATGCATGCAAAGAACACGATAGAATATTCCATTTTTTCAAATCTTAATAAGGGACAACACCATAAATAAGAGAAACTACACTGAATGGTTAAACATTGAAATTGCTAGTGGACATGAGACTCCTGAATGAACTCTTAATCATGTGCTTCAAAGGCAAGGTGATTAAAATAAATGGTACTTTTCCATTTTTTTTTAACACTGGCTGTCTCCCATCGAGACAGGGTGACCCGATAAAAAAGAAACACATCCACCATCACTTGCTCTTATCACTATCTTGGCAGAGGAGTGCTGATTCTACAGTTCAGAACTGCAAATTTCCCTCCTCTTCCTTCAGAGTGCAGGCACTATAATTCCCACTTCCAGGACTCAAATCTGGCTAACCAGTTCCCCTGAATTCTTTCAGGGGAACACAGTCACACACTTGCTAGAGGTCTAAGCCCCTTGCATACAAAAACCTCCATTATCCCCTCCCTCCAGCCTTTTTTAAGACAACCCCTACCCTACCTTCCCTTCACTAAAGATTTATATGCCCTCCAAGTCATCCTGTTTTCTTCCATCTTTTCTAAATGTCCAAACCACCTCAGTTCCCTCTTCAGCCCTCTGGATAATACTTTTAGTACTCCACTCCTCCTAATCTCTTAAGCTGAGAATTCTCTTCAGCAAATTGTTAGGAATTGGGAAATTACAATAAGAATTGAAGAGGACAAATGTAATTCCTGTAGGCAGTAAAGACTGGGGTCCTAAACTAATACTCCTGACAACTACACTGTGCCAAGTGATGGAAATAACACAGAAAGGACTAATAGAACACTTAACCCTTTCAGGGTCCGTCCCGTAGATCTACAGCTTTATGTTCAGGGTCCAAACCGTAGATCTACGCCATGAGCTCAGCTCACTCTGATAAACTGTGAGTGGTACATTTGGGCCTAGATATGAGAGAATACATCTATGTGGTATGTGTGCACCACATAAAACAGATCCTGCAGCACACTGTGTATAATGAGAGAAAAAAAATTAAATCATGATTTTTCGATTAAAACAGCAACTTTGCAGTGTTTTTTCGTATGTTTTTTTATAGTTGTATTTGCGATTTCTTGGTCTCATTTGATAGAATGGAAGACATATTACAGAAATAGAGATGATTTTGATTGGTTTTAGCACTGGAAATGGCTTGAAACTGAGCTCAAAGTAGCAGAAATGTTAAATTTTTGCCGATATTCAAGAGTAAAGAAACGACCTCACACGTCTAATACACGTCAGCTGGTGGGTCTAATATACATTCACAAATATGGTGATGATATATATACAATTATTACAGTATTGCATAACAGTAAATCTTCTATTTTTTGGTGTGAATAAAAATTCATTATGTGAATAAAAAATTAAAATGGAATTTATTTGTAAAGCCTCAAAACATAACTAATGAACAGAGGAAATGTTAGTTTAGTGCCAGGAATGCCTACATTGTTCATTCTGGACCCTATTTTGAAATTGGAATATTTTGAACTTTGTGTTAAATTGGCCAAATTAACAATTTCCGATCACTTTATTTTGTAGTTGAAACAGTTGACTTGGCGATTTCTTGTGCTCAATCGATAGAATAGAAGTAATACTAGTGAAATAGCTAAGAATTTGGTTGATTGGAATAATGTAATTGGCCTAAAATGGGAGTCAAAGTCGGCAAAATCGCCGATTCGTAAATATCGCTGACACATCAAAATTTGCGAGAGCATAATTTCGTCAATTTTCCACCAAATTTCGTACTTTTTGTTTTATTACCTTCATAAAAAGATTCTCTACGATTTCATAAGAAAAAATAACAAATTTTTTTTTTGAAAATTCTTGGACACTGGTGCGTGACTCCAGATTTGGGCCTTGGACCCTGAAAGGGTTAAAGAACGTGTATTTCCTCAGAGCACCGACATTTTTTCAGGAAAGCAAATTCTTAAAAACCTAATGTAGGCCTATGACAGACTGATGGGGACCAGAGAGACAAAAGGATGGATGGACTGCATATTCCTAGATTGCAAGAAAGTATTTGGCAGTGTCACAACGGACTACAACACAAATTGAAGATGCAAGATGTTGATAGGCAAAGTAATAGCATGGATTAAGGTACTACTGTACTTACATCTGAATGACAGAAGATAAGAGGAATTAGTGAGTGAAGATGTATCAGGATAAGAGAGTGCAACTAGCTGGAGGTCACTCAAGGATTAGGTACTAGGCACCATAATGTTCTTGCTATATGTTGACAGCTGCTAATGGTGGTAAATTCCTCACTACCTTTGATTGCGAATGGTGCAAAAAATTTTGAAATGGAATCAAATGGAAGACTGCAAGAGGAGTTGATCAAGCTATGGAAATGGTCAAAATGGTGGCTACTAGAATTAACCAGAGTAAATGCATCTAAACTCTCCTTGAAGACATTTTGAGCAGCAAAAGGTATAATCAGTACTTGTGTATGCAATGCCAGTATGAAACCCTCATCTTGCCAAGCAAAAAAATGAAACCTAAAAAATGCACAGAACTTATCAGAGAAAGAAAAAACTGAGCATTTACCTTAGGGCATAGACAAGGTAGATAAGGGCTCTCTAAAAAAAAAAGTTGCACATTCGACTGAGCCAGAGATATTAAAAAGCATGTCAGCTTAATGGTAAAAATGCAGAACCAGCAGCACCATAGAAAAAGCATGCATTTCATGCAGTGATTCAAACTTAGAAATGATCAGCCTATTTATACGTCAGTTAAACTAGTTGATTGAAGGGCTGGCTGACCTAGAGCTGTTTCATTTAGGTTTATTAACTTACACAGATAACTTGTACTTAGGAGACTGAAACTTATGACGATGTTTCATATTAACTTCGACCATTAACAAGTCGCACAGAAAGTGAGAAATGAAGGGGACCTGAATTTTTAATTTGTTTTTTTAATTACATATAGTGACCAAAATATATGCTATGTTGAGAGTTTACCTTCATTAACAATGCACTCCATGTGAGACTAATATGAAATATGCAATGTATTTTTGGCTAGAGCATTTGAAAAAAATTATTAAAAGTGCTTCAAGATATTTACAATTCTTTGAGCAGAACTTGGCTTATGGAAACTACATGGGACATTGGTTATTGCAAAATTTGACACATTTCCAAGGTAGAATGATGAAAGCTTAGGTACAGTATTAAAATACAGAACTGTATTTTGCTGTTTTTGGTATTGCTTCACAAAGTATTTAAGAATACAATGTGTCTTTTAACCCATTCAAACTTACCTGTCCATGTATTTTGATCTCGTATAGAATCTTCCCTAGACATCTCGACCACTTCCCAATGTTGAAGAAATTCAAAGCAGCACCTGAAACATCTGTTGAAGATTACCATGTGCTGGTTTGGATGTCATGTAAGTGAAGCAGTCACCATTTATTTACAGTATTTCATTGTGAATAAAGAATTAGGATTCCTTGGTAAGATAATATGAGGGAGAAAGTAAAATGAAAGCTAAAGGAAACAGCTACAAGTAAAGGCAAATTGGAAAATTTTCTATAGAAACCATGATTTAAAGATGTAGGAAAACTTTTTTTTGAAGGAGTTATGTAAAGGTGGAGAAAATGTAACTGATAAATACAATGTTTGTGCCTTGAGTATTGCCAGGAATGAGCAAACACCATCAGTTGGGAAAGAGGTGCTTATTTTATTGCCTTCATAACTGCTCCCAACTGGAGCAAAGGCTGACTAGTCACAACAAAATAATCCAGATTTTGCTTGTTGTCTAACATGTGAATCATCATGTTAGACTTGGATGATTGTTGCTGTGTCCCTGTCAGACAGGGATTTTCATATTTTTATACATATTTTCTGTATCTTTAAGGATAATATCTTGAGTCATTCGGATTATCCACGAAACCCTTGTATGTGGTCATGCTTTATGACCCTCAGGGGTGTCTGTAGTTGATTGCACTAAAGTGCTTAAGTATTCTGTAATGCATCTGCCTGTTTTAGTCTGCAGTAGTGACCTCTGACATTCTATTCTCCAGGTCACAATCTGCACTACTTGGTGCACTAGCTCTTAATTTTCTTTTCATTGTCTTTAATTATATGGACAGTGGCTTTTCTCAGAGCCAGAAGTATTGGCATTTAGAATCATGCTAGCACCACCTTGAAGCATATAAAAAATTAACACTTTCTTAGTAAAGCTGGTAAAAGCTTTAGGAAAACTTGATATAAAAATCTACGTGTCTAGACTAAATTGTATCAAATAGGAACAAATTACACATACGAAATGACCATATACAGTACCAGATTTCTGTTACGGCTAACCACATTCTGAAAAATTTTAAGAAAAATCGATTCACTTGTAGCAACTGGTGTTGGTTCCAGTCAGGTTAGTATTGGAGACTGACAAACTTACTCTTCTATCACTTGGCCGTTTCACACCGAGGCAGGGTGACCCCAAAAATAAGAAAGAAAAGCCCGAAAAGAAAGAACTTTCATCATCATTGAACATGTTCACCATCATTCGTATGTAATTACTATCTTTGTAGAGGCACTCTGACATGACAGTTTAGATGTCTCTCCAAACTGCCAATATCCCAGACCCCTCCTTTAACACTTTGACTGTTTCGGCCGTACATATATGTCTTATGAATCAGTGTTTCGGACGTATACAGTGGACCCCCGCATAACGATTACCTCCGAATGTGACCAATTATGTAAGTGTATTTATGTAAGTGCTTTTGTACGTGTATGTTTGGGGGTCTGAAATGGACTAATCTACTTCACAATATTTCTTATGGGAACAAATTCAGTCAGTACTGGCACCTGAACATACTTCTGGAGTGAAAAAATATCGTTAACCGGGGGTCCACTGTATATACTCAATAATTCTAGCGGCTTCAAATCAAGCAGGAGAAAGCTGGTAGGCCCACTTGTGAGAGAATGGGTTGTGTTCAGTGTGCACTGTAGAAAAAAATCCTGCAGCACACAGTGCATAATGAGAAGAAAAAATTCCGACTGTGTTTTTGGATTAACCCCTTCAGGGTCAACAGGCCCTCTCAGAGACTTGTTCTCAGGGTCGACCAAATTTCAAAAAAAAAAAAAAAATTTTTTTTGTTCTTATGAAAAGATAGAGAATCTTTTCCCAATCATAATGACACCAAAAGTATGAAATTTGATGGAAAACTTAGGGAATTATGCTCTCACGAAGTTAGCGGTCTCGACGATGTTTACGCATCGGCGATTTTGCCCACTTTGAGCCCTATTTTCGGCCAATTCCAGTGTACTTGTCGACAAAAATCATAACTATTTTGCTAGAACTCCATTTTTCTATCGAATGAGTACAAGAAACCACCCATTTACCGATTTCAACTATCCAATACAGTGGTCAGAATTTAGCAATTTTGCCAAGTTCACACAAATTTCAAAAGATGCCAATTTCCGAATAGGGTCCCAAATAAACAAGAAAGACATTCCTGGCACTAAAATAACATTTCCTCTGTTCATTAGTCACGTCCGCATGTCCCTCTTACATTCTTTTGCTTTCCACTTTGAATTTTTATTCTCACAAAAAAATAGAAGATTTACTGTTATGCAGACTACTGCATTGGTGTAGAAATGGTATAAATATTATCAGCGCACTTGTGAAAGAATATTAGACTCACCAGTTGACATGTATTGGATGCATATCATGATTTGTTTACTTTTGAATTTTGGTAAAAATCGAACATTTCTGTTACTTTGAGCGCAATTTCAAGGTAGTTTTCTTTGTAAAACCAGTCAAAATTATCTCAATTTCTGTAATATGTCTTCCATTCTATAAAATGAGACCAAGAAAACTAGAATACAACAATGAATACCATACGAAAATACAGTGCAAAGTCGCTGTTTTATTCCAAAAACAGGGTCAAAGTTTTTTTTTTCTCATTACGTACTATGTGCTGCAGGATTTTTTTTATACCATGCACACTGACCACATAGACCCATTCTTTCATATGTAGGCCTACCAGCTTTCTCTCACTAGATTTGAGGGCGCTAGAATTTAGGCATACTAGTACGTCAAAAACCCTGGTGCATAAGCCATAGTAGTACGGCTGAAACCCTGAAAGGGTTAAAACACCGACTTTGAGGTGTATTTTCGTATAGTATTTATGGTTATATTCTAGTTTTCTTGGTCTCATTTGATAGAATGGAAAACATAGTACAGAAATAGAGATGATTTTGATTAGTTTCACGATGAAAACGACCTTGAAATTGAGCTCAAAGTAGCGGAAATGTTCGATTTTTACCAATGTTCAAGAGTAAGCAAATCACACCACATGTCCAATACACATCAACTGGGGAGTCTGATGTTATTTATACCATTTTTACAATAATGCAGTAATCTGCATAACATTCAATCTTCTATTTTTGTGTGAATAAAAAATCAAAATAGGAAGCAAGAGTAATGTAAGAGGGGTCTGAAGACTTGACTAATGAACAGAGGATATGTTATTTTAGTGCCAAGAATGTCTGCTTTGTTTTTTCTGGACCCTGTTTTGAAATTGGCATCTTTTTTAATTTGCTTGAAATTGGCCAAATTGCCAATTTCTGACCACTTTATTGGGTAGTTGAAATCGGTAAATGAGCTGTTTCTTGTACTCGATAGAAAAAATGGATTTCTAAAGAAATAGCTATGAATTTGGTCAACTGGAACAATGGAATTGGCCAAAAATAGGGCTCAAAGTCGGCGAAATCGCCGATGTGTATATATCGCCGAGATCGCTAACTTTGCGGGAGCGTAATTCCGTAAGTTTTCAATCAAATTTTGTACTTTTGGTGTCATTAGCATTGGGAAAAAATTCTCTATCATTTCATGAGAATAATTTTGTTTTTTTTTTCCAAAAATTTTGCGACATAGAATGACAGTTTCAAAAATGGGCTTGCGACAGTCAAAGGGTTAAAGTGCAGGCATTTTACTTCCCATTTCCACGAGTCAAGTCCGGCTAACCAGTTTCCCTGAATCCTTTCACAAAATATTACCCTGCTCATTCTCCAACAGCTTGTCAGGTCCCGAAAACCATTCATCTCCATTCACTCCTATCTAACATGCTCACGCACGCTTGCTGGAAGTCCAAGCCCCTCGGCCACGAAACCTCCTTTACCCCCTCCATCCAACCATTTTGAGGATGACCCCCTCCCTCCCTTCCCCTACAAATTTATACGCTCTCAGTCATTCTACTTTGTTCCATTCTCTAATGACCAAACCGCCTTAACAACCCCTCTGCAGCCCTCTATTACTTTTAGTAACTCCACATCACCTAATTTCCACACAACGAATTTTCTGCACAATACAGCCTTTCCTCGCTTAATGACGGAGTTCCGTTCCCAAGACCACATTGTTAAACGAATTCGTCGCTAAGTGAGGAGCATACTATAATGGTAATTAGTCTGTGTCCACCATCTTTGATATTGTTTTAATGTCACCTTTGCCCCATTTATAACATTTCTGGTATATTTTTAAATGTTTATACAGTTGTGTACTGTATATTGAAATAAACAGAATAGAGGAAATCAGCTGTAATATACATTATTTATGTATGAATATTGGTCAGAGAGCCCGTCATAAGTCCGAGTTGTTGGTAAAAGAGTACTTCGCTAAATGAGGATAGGCTGTATTTACACCACACATTGCCCTTAGACATGACATCTCCACTGCCTTCAGCCGTCTCCTCGCTACAGCACTTAAAACTCATGCTTCACACCCACACAAAAGTGTATGTGTTATCCAATTTTTCTTTATCTAAATCGTTTGATACCGTCATCACCTTACCCTTATCTACGTTCACTTTCAACTTTCTACCTTTACACACCCTCCCAAACTCGTCCACTAACCTTTGCAACTTTTCTTTAGAATCTCCCATAAGCACAGTATCATCTGCAAAAAGTAACTGTCAACTCCCATTTTGTATTTGATTCCCCATAATTCAATCCCACCTCTCCTCCAAGACTAGCATTTACATCTTTTGCAACTCCATCTGTAAATATGTTAAACAACCATGGTGAATTTACATATCCTTGTCTAAGACCTACTTTTTCTGGGAAGTGATCTTCCTTTTTCCTACACACCCTAACCTGAGCCTCATTATCCTCATAAAAACTCTTTACAGCATTTACTGACTTACTACCTATTTCATACACTTGCAGCATCTGCCACATTGCTTCCTTATCCACTCTTATCATGTCCCTTTTCTAAATTCATAAATGCAGTGAAAACTTCCCTACCTTTATCTAAATATTGTTCACATATATGCTTCAATGTAAACACTTGATCTACACATTCCCTACCCATTCTAAAACCTTGTTCATCTGCAGTCCTGCAGATTTAATGTTTTTTTTTTAACACATCGGTTGTTTCCCACCGAGGGAGGGTGACCCAAAAAGAAAGAAAAATCCCAAAAGAAAGAAAAAACTTACATCATCATTCAACACTTTCACCATCACTCACACACAGTCACGGTCTTTGCATAAGCACTCAGATACTACACCTCAGATCTCCCTCCAAACTGACAATATCCCCCCCCCCTCCAAAGATTTAATATACAGTGGACCCCCGCATACCGGACGCATTGCATAACGTACAATCCGCATACCGGACGCTTTGATCACTAAAATTTTGCCTCGCATACCGCCCAAAAACCCGCTCACCGCCCTTCGTCCGAGACGCGTCCAATGTGCGGCCTGAGCCACGCTCACGTGTTCCGCCGGTGGCATTGTTTACCAGCCAGCCTCCGCGGTAACATCCAAGCATACAATCGGAACATTTCGTATTATTTCAGTGTTTTTGGTGATTTTTTCTGGAAAATAAGTGACCATGGGCCCCAAGAAGGCTTCTAGTGCCAACCCTACAGCAATAAGGGTGAGAATTACTATGGAGATGAAGAAAAAGATCATTGATAAGTATGAAAGTGGAGTGCGTGTCTCCGAGCTGGCCAGGTTGTATAATAAACCCCAATCAACCATCGCTACTATTGGTGGTACAGCTGCTGCTGTACCACCGTCAGCTGCTGCTGCACTGTCAGCTGCTGCTGCACTGTCAGCTGCTGCTGCTGCTGTAGTACCGTCTGCTGCTGCTGTAGCATCGTCTGCTGCTGCTGTAGCATCGTCTGCTGCTGCTGTAGCATCGTCTGCTGCTGCTGTAGCATCGTCTGCTGCTGCTGTAGCATCGTCTGCTGCTGCTGTAGCATCGTCTGTTGCTGCTGTAGCATCGTCTGCTGCTGCTGTAGCATCGTCTGCTGCTGCTGTAGCATCGTCTGCTGCTGCTGTAGCATCGTCTGCTGCTGCTGTAGCATCGTCTGCTGCTGCTGTAGCATCGTCTGCTGCTGCTGTAGCATCGTCTGCTGCTGCTGTAGCATCGTCTGCTGCTGCTGTAGCATCGTCTGCTGCTGCTGTAGCATCGTCTGCTGCTGCTGTAGCATCGTCTGCTGCTGCTGTAGCATCGTCTGCTGCTGCTGTAGCATCGTCTGCTGCTGCTGTAGCATCGTCTGCTGCTGCTGTAGCATCGTCTGCTGCTGCTGTAGCATCGTCTGCTGCTGCTGTAGCATCGTCTGCTGCTGCTGTAGCATCGTCTGTTGCTGCTGTAGCATCGTCTGCTGCTGCTGTAGCATCGTCTGCTGCTGCTGTAGCATCGTCTGCTGCTGCTGTACCACCGTCAGCTGCTGCTGCTGCTGCTGTAGTACCGTCTGCTGCTGCTGTAGCATCGTCTTCTGCTGCTGTAGCATCGTCTGCTGCTGCTGTAGCATCGTCTGCTGCTGCTGTAGCATCGTCTGTTGCTGCTGTAGCATCGTCTGTTGCTGCTGTACCACCGTCAGCTGCTGCTGCTGCTGTAGCACCGTTGTTGGTGTGGCTTATTGAGAATACCAAGAAACAATTAACCCCAGAGGGTTAGCCACCCAGGATAACCCAAGAAAGTCAGTGCATCATCGAGGACTAACTTATTTCCATTGGGGTCCTTAATCTTGTCTCCCAGGATGCAACCCACACCAGTCGACTAACACCCAGGTGAACAGGGAAAATGCCTGGAACTAGTGCTCATATTGGTGAATTTAGAGCCAGCAAAGGTTGGTTTGAGAGATTTAAGAATCGTAGTGGCATACACAGTGTGATAAGGCCTGTTCTGGAAGAAAATGCCAAACAGGACCTACAGTACTCAGGAGGAAAAGGCACTCCCAGGACACAGTGTCTCATCAGTCATTGCTGCATCTTCAATAAAGGTAAGTGTCATTTATTCTTCATTTAGTAGAGTAGTACATGCACAATATATATTGTGCATGTACTACTCTACTATTGTGCATGTATCCTTCTCTTTGTGTGTAGGAAAATGTATATTTCATGTGGTAAAAAAATTTTTTTCATACTTTTGGGTGTCTTGCACAGATTAATTTGATTTCCATTATTTCTTAGGGGAAAATTCATTCGCATACCGAACATTTCGCATAACAACCAGCCCTCTTGCACGGATTAAGGTCGCTATGCGGGGGTCCACTGTACAGTGTAACCTCTACTTATGAGTTTAATCCGTTCCATGACCTTGCTCGCAACTGGATTTGCTCGTTTGCAGAGTCAATTTTCCTCATTTAAATTAATTGAAATGGAATTAATTCATTCCAGTGGAATTCCAGGCACGAGAAAATACTTTAATAATTTCCCTAATATCAACTCTACAGCTTATTTATCTATCCCAATTCATGTAATATGACATAATGAACAATACTAATAACATAGAAACATGATATATACACTAGAATGAATAAAATACATGTCATTAGGTATGTGGCTAGTGGTGGTGACAGCAGCCATTGTTGTTGGGGTTTATAGGACTACCACAGTGGCCATTCCTGCTCCTGACTACATGTGTAGAGAACCTAGGATAACCCCAAAAATTCTTAGTGCTTCACTTAATTGCTACACTCTTAATGCTACACTTTGCCACTGCTGCTTCACGTTGTCTGCCACTGCTGCTTCACGTTGTCTGCCACTGCTGCTTCACGTTGTCTGCCACTGCTGCTTCACGTTGTCTGCCACTGCTGCTTCACGTTGTCTGCCACTGCTGCTTCATGTTGTCTGCCACTGCTGCTTCATGTTGTCTGCCACTGCTGCTTCATGTTGTCTGCCACTGCTGCTTCATGTTGTCTGCCACTGCTGCTTCATGTTGTCTGCCACTGCTGCTTCATGTTGTCTGCCACTGCTGCTTCATGTTGTCTGCCACTGCTGCTTCATGTTGTCTGCCACTGCTGCTTCATGTTGTCTGCCACTGCTGCTTCATGTTGTCTGCCACTGCTGCTTCATGTTGTCTGCCACTGCTACCTCATGTTGTCTGCCACTGCTGCTTCATGTTGTCTGCCACTGCTACCTCATGATGTCTACCACTGATGTCACCAAAGAATCGAACATTTATGCTATTTTGTGCTCAATTTCAAGGTACTTTTCATCGTGAAACCAATTAAAATCATGTTTATTTTTGTAGTATATCTTCCATTCTATCACATGAGACCAAATAAAACGAGAATACAACCGTAAAAACCATACGAAAATATACCGCTAAGGGGAGGCTAATGGCTGAGAAGTGAACTCCATTATTTATAGTCCGATTTCTTTAATTTTTGTTGTACGTTAAGCATCTTTTCATCACACATTGCCCAAGTTTCAATAAGATAGTCCAACAGACAACTGAGATCCAATTCCCTAAATCAAGAGCAAGAGCCCCCTCACCAGTGTCAATTAACCTCCCTTGAGGCCCGCTCACATCTGGAAATTTTGCTCACTTCTGGAAGCAAAAAGTTGACCGAGCAGCTGCTCGTATCTGGAAAAACTCGCACGTGGATGCACTCATAAGTAGAGGTTCCACTGTATATTGTAAATTCATGAAATTAACCCGGAAATTATGAAAAAAAAATTCAAAATGGTATTTTCGGCAAATAAGAGGCCTTTATCAGACACAAGACTTAAAAAAAAAAATTACATTTTTGACAAGATTGTACAAAAATAGAAATGGTGGGGGTAACCAGACATGCACAACAAACGACCATATGGAAAAGATAAATGTACAATTTATTGAAGTTGCGATCAAAAAAAATTTGTAGAATATTGGTGGTAAGCAAGTGGTGTGTATGTGACTTCCTCCTCACCCATTAAGCATGGCATCATCAGCCATTAACAATTCAGATGTGTGGTAGTGTGTTGGAGTGATGTCTGTGAGGTTCCCTCATTTTGACTGGAGGTGAAGTCATATCAGACAACCTAGTGCAAGTGATGGAGCATGGATACCAACCCTTACTTCCTCTTTCCACAACACATTTCTACTCTTCATCACATATCCAGATCTTTTCTGGGCAGATGTAAAGGTAAAAATGAAAATAATGGTATACCATAATTCAACAGTAAGATACTAAACATGGTACAAAATAGGATTAGAATTAGAATGAGGGGTAACAATTTATAAGTTTTTTTTTTTTATTTTTTATTATCACACTGGCCGATTCCCACCAAGGCAGGGTGGCCCGAAAAAGAAAAACTTTCACCATCATTTACTCCATCACTGTCTTGCCAGAAGGGTGCTTTACACTACAGTTTTTAAACTGCAACATTAACACCCCTCCTTCAGAGTGCAGGCACTGTACTTCCCATCTCCAGGACTCAAGTCCGGCCTGCCGGTTTCCCTGAATCCCTTCATAAATGTTACTTTGCTCACACTCCAACAGCACGTCAAGTATTAAAAACCATTTGTCTCCATTCACTCCTATCAAACACGCTCACGCATGCCTGCTGTAAGTCCAAGCCCCTCGCACACAAAACCTCCTTTACCCCCTCCCTCCAACCTTTCCTAGGCCGACCCCTACCCCGCCTTCCTTCCACTACAGACTGATACACTCTTGAAGTCATTCTGTTTCGCTCCATTCTCTCTACATGTCCGAACCACCTCAACAACCCTTCCTCAGCCCTCTGGACAACAGTTTTGGTAATCCCGCACCTCCTCCTAACTTCCAAACTACGAATTCTCTGCATTATATTCACACCACACATTGCCCTCAGACATGACATCTCCACTGCCTCCAGCCTTCTCCTCGCTGCAACATTCATCACCCACGCTTCACACCCATATAAGAGCGTTGGTAAAACTATACTCTCATACATTCCCCTCTTTGCCTCCAAGGACAAAGTTCTTTGTCTCCACAGACTCCTAAGTGCACCACTCACTCTTTTTCCCTCATCAATTCTATGATTCACCTCATCTTTCATAGACCCATCCGCTGACACGTCCACTCCCAAATATCTGAATACGTTCACCTCCTCCATACTCTCTCCCTCCAATCTGATATTCAATCTTTCATCACCTAATCTTTTTGTTATCCTCATAACCTTACTCTTTCCTGTATTCACCTTTAATTTTCTTCTTTTGCACACCCTACCAAATTCATCCACCAATCTCTGCAACTTCTCTTCAGAATCTCCCAAGAGCACAGTGTCATCAGCAAAGAGCAGCTGTGACAACTCCCACTTTGTGTGTGATTCTTTATCTTTTAACTCCACGCCTCTTGCCAAGACCCTCGCATTTACTTCTCTTACAACCCCATCTATAAATATATTAAACAACCACGGTGACATCACACATCCTTGTCTAAGGCCTACTTTTACTGGGAAAAAATTTCCCTCTTTCCTACATACTCTAACTTGAGCCTCACTATCCTCATAAAAACTCTTCACTGCTTTCAGTAACCTACCTCCTACACCATACACTTGCAACATCTGCCACATTGCCCCCCTATCCACCCTGTCATACGCCTTTTCCAAATCCATAAATGCCACAAAGACCTCTTTAGCCTTATCTAAATACTGTTCACTTATATGTTTCACTGTAAACACCTGGTCCACACACCCCTTACCTTTCCTAAAGCCTCCTTGTTCATCTGCTATCCTATTCTCCGTCTTACTCTTAATTCTTTCAATTATAACTCTACCATACACTTTACCAGGTATACTCAACAGACTTATCCCCCTATAATTTTTGCACTCTCTTTTATCCCCTTTGCCTTTATACAAAGGAACTATGCATGCTCTCTGCCAATCCCTAGGTACCTTACCCTCTTCCATACATTTATTAAATAATTGCACCAACCACTCCAAAACTATATCCCCACCTGCTTTTAACATTTCTATCTTTATCCCATCAATCCCGGCTGCCTTACCCCCTTTCATTTTACCTACTGCCTCGCGAACTTCCCCCACACTCACAATTGGCTCTTCCTCACTCCTACAAGATGTTATTCCTCCTTGCCCTATACACGAAATTACAGCTTCCCTATCTTCATCAACATTTAACAATTCCTCAAAATATTCCCTCCATCTTCCCAATACCTCTAACTCTCCATTTAATAACTCTCCTCTCCTATTTTTAACTGACAAATCCATTTGTTCTCTAGGCTTCCTTAACTTGTTAATCTCACTCCAAAACTTTTTCTTATTTTCAACAAAATTTGTTGATAACATCTCACCCACTCTCTCATTTGCTCTCTTTTTACATTGCTTCACCACTCTCTTAACCTCTCTCTTTTTCGCCATATACTCTTCCCTCCTTGCATCACTTCTACTTTGTAAAAACTTCTCATATGCTAACTTTTTCTCCCTTACTACTCTCTTTACATCATCATTCCACCAATCGCTCCTCTTCCCTCCTGCACCCACTTTCCTGTAACCACAAACTTCTGCTGAACACTCTAACACTACATTTTTAAACCTACCCCATACCTCTTCGACCCCATTGCCTATGCTCTCATTAGCCCATCTATCCTCCAATAGCTGTTTATATCTTACCCTAACTGCCTCCTCTTTTAGTTTATAAACCTTCACCTCTCTCTTCCCTGATGCTTCTATTCTCCTTGTATCCCATCTACCTTTTACTCTCAGTGTAGCTACAACTAGAAAGTGATCTGATATATCTGTGGCCCCTCTATAAACATGTACATCCTGAAGTCTACTCAACAGTCTTTTATCTACCAATACATAATCCAACAAACTACTGTCATTTCGCCCTACATCATATCTTGTATACTTATTTATCCTCTTTTTCTTAAAATATGTATTACCTATAACTAAACCCCTTTCTATACAAAGTTCAATCAAAGGGCTCCCATTATCATTTACACCTGGCACCCCAAACTTACCTACCACACCCTCTCTAAAAGTTTCTCCTACTTTAGCATTCAGGTCCCCTACCACAATTACTCTCTCACTTGGTTCAAAGGCTCCTATACATTCACTTAACATCTCCCAAAATCTCTCTCTCTCCTCTGCATTCCTCTCTTCTCCAGGTGCATACACGCTTATTATGACCCACTTCTCGCATCCAACCTTTACTTTAATCCACATAATTCTTGAATTTACACATTCATATTCTCTTTTCTCCTTCCATAACTGATCATTTAACATTACTGCTACCCCTTCCTTTGCTCTAACTCTCTCAGATACTCCAGATTTAATCCCATTTATTTCCCCCCACTGAAACTCTCCTACCCCCTTCAGCTTTGTTTCGCTTAGGGCCAGGACATCCAACTTCTTTTCATTCATAACATCAGCAATCATCTGTTTCTTGTCATCCGCACTACATCCACGCACATTTAAGCATCCCAGTTTTATAAAGTTTTTCTTCTCTTTTTTAGTAAATGTCTACAGGAGAAGGGGTTACTAGCCCATTGCTCCCGGCATTTTAGTCGCCTCATACGAAACGCTTGGCTTACGGAGGAAAGATTCTTTTCCACTTCCCCATGGACAATAGAAGAAATAAAGAAGAACAAGAGCTATTTAGAAAAAGGAGAAAAACCTAGATGTATGTATATATATATGCATGTGCGTGTCTGTGAAGTGTGACCAAAGTGTAAGTAGGAGTAGCAAGATATCCCTGTTATCTAGCGTGTTTATGAGACAGAAAAAGAAACCAGCAATCCTACCATCATGCAAAACAGTTACAGGTTTCTGTTTCACAGTCATCTGGCAGGACGGTAGTACTTCCCTGGGTGGTTGCTGTCTACCAACCTACTACCTAATTTTTATTTACGTTTTTTAAATGAGTTTTCTTCTTTAAATATATTGGCATTGCCAGCATAGTTTCTGAATGTTGTAATTAAAGGTACTTTTTTAATTATTTTTTATTTTTTCATGGGATTAAATAAGTACAGTGTCTCAATAATGTTAATAGTACATGGCTTCAAATTGGTACAGAGTACATATGTCTTGATCGTATAATATCACATTGAGTCAGGCATGCACCTGTTTTGAGTATATAATTTATAAAAAAATAACTCGTTCATCAGTATGAAAATTGTGCTATTTTCTTCAGACTAGAGATCCTCTTCAAATGATGGTTTCTAGTTCACCCAAAAACTTTGCTCTAGTTTCATGCTGTTGAATGGAGGTTATTTCTGTGCCATATTGATTTGGGGATTTGTAACCCTCTTGTGGCAGTTTATTGAATGTTTGTTCCCTTCAGAGAGGCTTTTGATCCAGAGAATTGGATCTGACTTTCCTTTCCTTGGATTGAACCTGATGGCCTCCAATTTTCCTAGGTGCTGTATGACCTCTGTGGGTTTAGTGCTCTCTTCCTGGATGTAATAATAGAATAGTAATTAATATTAATAGCTTTACATAATATGTTGTTAAAATTTTGATGCCCCACTACAGTTACTTAAAATATTTTACAAATGTATATTATCTTACAATTTTCTTCAGTTGTTTGGTGTTATTTAACTCATGGATACTGTTGCTGATTTAGGAATAATGTAGATATTTTTTAGTGATTTTTTTTTTAAGTAAATAACCTAAAATGAAATGTATGGTACTATAGGGTTTTGTAACTGCCCTTGGTAATTTTTTTTTTTTGTTGGGGGGGGGGGAGAAGTTGATAGGGGGGTATTTTGTTAAACTACCATGTGATGTCATAATTGGGGATGATGATATGTTCCTACTTATGATTTCTATTGATATTAGGTATCTCAAAAAAAAAAAAAAATGGGAAAGATGACTAGTTATAATTTTTTTTTTTTTGCATTTTAAATGACTGTGCTCAGCATTTTTGTTAGTGTTGTTGAGGGTCTGGTTAACTTTTAACACTTTCCACATGACTGGAAGGTTTAATTATCCTTCTTTTAGCATACACAATACCTCAGGAATCTTATACATTATAATACACATTGTATTCATACCTTGCAATATTTTCTGTTGGTATAGTGTATGCCTCAGTAGTGTTGACAAAGTATTCACTCAATTTTCCATCCCTTATCCACTTTGTAATATTTGACAGTGCATTTATTTTACCTGCATTTGCATGTGGCTGAAGTGTTGGGAGAAGATCCAGCATGGGCCACCCTACTTTAAAAGGTGGGAAATAGTTCACTCAATATTGATAGATATATTTAGTCCCTTGATTTTCATATACCTTTTCAAGTTCTTAAAGTAAATTACTCATTTGTGCACCTTAAGCCCTTTCCTTTTTCTCTGCTGAAGTATTACCCTTGTTAATTTCATTCATGCAAACACTTGAGAAATAAACTGCATTTGTGTATGGTTGCGGTGTGGTCATCACAGTGGGCTGATAGCCTCTGTCCCAAATTTGAATTTTCACAGAAGGTAGTGTTTCTAATATGGTGTAGGCTGGCTTCCATTGTACAGTTGAACTCTACTGTTTTGGACTTGTGGGGACTAGCAGTGTTATCTTTATACTGAAGTTCCAGTAAAAATAAAGACCAAGACTAAACACAGTTTATAGAATATAGACACAAATATAATTATACTGCTAAATTTCCCATTTTCTTCTAATTTTCATTACAGTTATAGTGGATTTAATCATTTGGGGTAGAAAGAATGGGAGACTGTGATTACAGTGCAATGTTAGTACATTTTCAAGAAGGCAAGTGCTCATTTAAATCTCATATTGATAGTTATATATACTTATTAGAGTATTAAAGTATCTGCATATCTACTCTAATTGTTATTTATTCTTAAAGAATTCTGTGTGAATGAAAAGGCACAAATTGGCAGCCAAGGTTTCACCCTACCTGTCTCATCTTTCTCACATAATATTGCTTGTGTGAAATTAGACAGCTCCATTCATGTAGCAGAAGGCTACATGACTCCCAAGAACTTTGTTCTCAGTTTATATTGGGACATCGTTTACATGTCCGGGAGTTGATCCCTACACCACAACAGTGTAGGAATTGCTGGGACTTCGGCCACCCAGCGAAATATTGCAGGTCCATGGCAGAATGCCCTGCGTGTGGTGCTGCTGACCATACCATACCTGCCTTAATTGTAATGAGGCTCACCAGGCTTATTCACACCGTTGCCAAGTTTACTTTAAAGAACAAGAAATCTGCGGTCTCAAAGAGAAAGAGGGTTTCACTTATGCCATGGCAGTCTCTCATCTCCATGAGAGACTTCCACTACTTTATTATTCTAGAGTTACTAAACGGCCTTCAACCTCAGTGGTACCTACTTCCACCATCTCCTCTGTGGTCACAACTTCCACAGTCACCTTTGTTCCCAATCTTTTGTAGTCCTGGACACCGTGGTCCCTACCTCATCGCCTCAAACTGTCCTCAAGTCTTCATCATCTCGCTCGATTATATCTATGTCTACAAGACCTCCCACCCCTCTACTTCTCCAAAGTTCAAATCTTCTTTAACCCTTTTGTCCTTCCCAAACATTTTTTTCCTTTCCAGTCTATGTGCCTAGTACTTTACTACCTCTTAATGTGTCTGTTACAGGTGTGGAGGTTCATCCTATCCATCATGCAGATCCCTCCTCTCCTGTTTCCTCCAAAATTAACTCTAACTTCTCATCCCCTCCCCTTTCTTTGGTAACCTCCATCATCTCTCCGATCTTTACTGATTCTCTCCCTTCTGTCTCTGATGTCGTACTATCTGCAGCTTCCTTGTCTGAAGTGCTTGAAGCTACTTCTGAATATATTGAGACAAAACCAATGATGGACACTGCTCCACTTCCCATCACACTTCCTCAATTTTCTAAACCATGTACACAATTCCTTTCTTTGCAGCTTTCCAATCCTTCGCTGCTTATGCGTTTTCTGCTACCTCCACATGTGGACTTTACTAACCCTCCTAGTCTGTAGACACCCACTGCATCATGTTACCAGTATACTTCTCTTTGCAAATCATGACTTATTTTCAGTGGAATATTTGAGGCCTCATGGGTAATTGGGGTGAGCTTCAGGTGCTGCTCTCTGTTTTCTGGCATTTGTGTCTGTTTACAAGAACCTAAATTGTGCTCCACTGTTTTCTGTCCTGTCTTGATCTATATTTTATTGCATTCATCAGATCCTTTTCCCAAGGGAACTTTTAACGAAAGTGCACTTCTTGTATGCACTGGTATACTACACCATCAAATCTTTGTTCATTCTTTGCTGCATTACGCTGCAGCCCACATCTTGAACAAGTGGTATGCAGTCTGCTCTTTGTATCTTTCTCCTTCTTGAGCATTATCTATTCTAGATGTTGTCAGACCAATGATGATCCTTTTTAAATCACTTGTTCTCTCTAGGCTGGAATACTGCAGATCTAGAGAATGCACATAGAACCTTTACTGCACACACAAGTTCTGTCAAACACCTTAACTACTGGGAATGCTTAGAAACATTTGACTTGTACTTGCTGGAGTGCAGGCAAGAGAGATGCATCATAATCTACACCCAAAAAATCCGAGAGCTATTGCTCCCAAATCTGCACACAGAAATCACTCCCTACAAAAGCAAATGACTGAGCAGATGGTGTAGCATACCCCCAATGAAAAGAAGGGGCACCACTGGTACACTAAGAGAAAACAGTAAGTATTTGGGGCACAAGACTGTTCATCAGCCTTCTATCAGGCATAAGGGAAATTACCAATAGACCCCTGGCTGCCTTCAAGAGAGAGAGAGAGCCAAATTCAGTACCTGACCAGCCGGACTGTGGTTCGTACCTTGGACTGTGTACAGCCAGCAGTAACAGCCTAGTTGATCAGGCCCTGATCTACTGGGAGGCCTGGTCAAGGACTGGGCCAAGGGGGTGTTGATCCCCAGAACACCCTCCAGGTAGACTCCAGGTATATCTCAGGGGCTCCAGAGAGAGAGAGTGCCTTTAAACTTTTCTTCTAGCAGAGACTATTCTTATAAAGTGCTTTTTACACTTCTGGAACTGGAGTCAACACTTTCCACTTGCCAAACGTCAGCAGCTAGACCTACCCCTACCCTTCCTCAGATAAATTGCCGAAATCTAATATTTCTGATACGTTGGAGCCAATTTCAGGTCAATTCTAGTCTGAAATTTAGCAAAATTGTTGCCATTTCAGTAGTAAATCTTCTGTTCTGTTTATTAACGAAAAAAAGCAGCCAAAGAAACACGAAAACCACCTCAGAAAATACCCGTAAGTTGCTGTTTCAGTTGAAACACAAGGTCAGAGGTCAGCTGTTCCCATCATGCACTGTGTGGGGTAGATCTAAAAAATGCTGTATGTGCCCACCACACTGACGCATTCTCTTTTTTGAGGGCTCTCTGATTAAGACTTAGACATACATAAGCAATAATAACCCCCAAAACTAAAATATATGTAAGAGACGGTTAAACGGCTCGCTGATTTTGCTGAAAGCCATTATCTTTAAAGTGCAATGCTTCTATGACTTATAAGCAGAAACTTAGCTATGGCACCACCAGCTATGATATTAATTTTCACCCTTGCTAACTCTTGCTTCCACTCCTCCCTTAATGTCCAGTCCAGTGCTAGTAGTTTTTATTGTTCCTTATTTTTTTTTCCAGGAGCAGTGAATATGTATATGGTGAAAGCATTCCTCAGAGTTCAAAACTGCCTAATTACTGTTGTGCAGTATTACCCATTTAGGTTTAATGCTAGTTTTCAAATACTGTACTTCATAATACAGTGGTAGTAATAATCCTCAATAGTGGAGTTCAACTGTTCCCACACCCAGCTTATAAAACCTTTTGATATTCAGTGTATTAGCACTTTAAAAGAGGTCTCTTGATGCAGATGAAGGATTTATGATCCAAGGAATTCGTTACCTTTCCTCTCATTATGTCAGACCTGATTGTGTCCATTTCCTAGCTGCTGTATCATCCTTACAGGTTTACTTTCTTCATGAATATAATAATTAATAATAAAAATAATTCATGGAGTCTCGCCTTCAGTGCAGACTCTGATTGCAGCACCTGTGACGCCGATTTTGCACTCGGACCCATCTTTTCTTCTAACCCTACTATTCTTCTAACCCAACTGTGCTGTGAAACCCCTATGGGTTGAGTGCTCCTTTTTAAATATGTATATTAATAATATAATTCTTTGACAGTGGACACCAGAAACTACAAAAGAGGTCCTGATTTACACATTTCATTCCTAGTTTCTCAACTTGCAAATAAGTTATAGTAAACAATAGTACATTTTGTATGCATATGCTGTAGTTCACTAGTGTTAAAATATTAAATTGCTCCTAAGTGCTCCAGTTGTGAGTTTCAGTGGTTAAACCTAGGATGTTTGTATGTTGGGAACCTCCTGTATACTCTTAACTTTTCCTCTCATATAAAGTTGTAAAGTAAGATAGGAATGTATTCTGGTTGTAACAATAATTAAGGAATTTCTCAGAGGCCCATAAGTTTTTAGTGTAGAAAACATTCCCCTTTATAGTTAGAGCAGAAAACATGACCTTCTACCACAGTTTAGGCTTTCACTGTATTATGGTCATTTAGAAAAGTTTGGGTAGGGGAGTGACTTGAATGGAAAAATAATTGAAAATGTAAACCAGTAAAAAAAAGTTTTCATAAATTGAATAGTCTCACAACTTGTATATACTTACATTAATGGAATCATCATCAGTTCTTCACTCTGTTTTTATTTCTAATACAGGAAACCTTTTGCAATTCATATTGTTTTGTATTAATAAATTTCCTGAATTGACCCCTTGTTGCAGAGTCATCTCCACTGAGAGAAAGATGCATTCAATTCCTTGGTCCAAGGAATTGGATGTCTCTTCCCTTCCTTGGATTGAACTGGATTGCCTCCCATTTCCTAGGCACTGTATGACCCCTTTGGTTTAACGCTTCCTCTAAATATAATTATAATAATGCAGATTGCTAAGTGGTAATCCACCACACTTCCCATCTTCCATTAATTTTTTCCCAGTATCTCATCTCATGATGCACGTTTCTACAAGTTTCTTACCAAGATCTCAAGATAAATAACAGACTTGATTAGATTTGCTGCTGTATGTTGCATGAATTATTTGTAAATCCTGGATGTCTAGGGCTCCTGGTAAAGTCCATCCAAACCATGTTATTTATACATTTACTGTATAGCTTTTAAGACAGGAAAGATGCCAGGTTTATATATAGTATGCTCAGAGTTTAGGGGCAAAGATATAGCAAAGTTTAGTTTCAAGTTATTTTGTGGTGTTTTAATAACTCCACAAAATACAGTACTGTACCTGTCACTGTACCTGCTAGAGAAAAATGGTTTATTGAGGTTAAGATGCATACATAGGCAACCATAAACAGGCAGCTGCTCTGTGGCATGTGTGCTGTTGAGATATATTCATCTTGTGTCAGAAAAATTCCTTTATATCCAGACACCTCTTTGCTATGGACGATTGTGGTCTCCCAGGATGCCATGGATTGCACTGCACTGTACCTTTGTCTATGAATGGAGATCAGTATGCCACCTGTTTCCACTCCTTAGATGATGGACCTACTGTAAACTTCAGCCATCCATGGGTTGCATGCTTCTTTGCCGAGTGGAGTGAAATAAAGCAGATTTTTTGCTGGTCTTGCTTAATCATCTGCCCTACTTGGACATTTGTACTGAAAGAATTAACAGAGGTTTTATGAAGGTTAGAGGATGTGTAGCCAAAGTGTTTACATTTAAGCATGTAAGCAGACAGTGTCTAGATAAAGGTTAGGAAGTCTTTTGTTGCATTTATGGAATTAGAAAAGGCATATGATAAAGTGGATAGAGGAGAAATTTAGCAGATGTTGTAGGTGTATGGAATAGGTTGTAGGTTACTTAAAGCAGGTAAGAGTTTTTATGAGGATAGTGAGGCTCAGGTTAGGGTATGTAGGAGAGGGAGATTATATTTCAGTGAAAGTAGGCCTTTGACAAGGATGCATTATGTCATCATGGTTTAACATATTTATAGATGGGGTTGTGAGGAAAGTAAATGCTAGGGTGTTGTGGGAGTAAAAGGTAAAGAATCTAATTCAAAGTTGTCATAGTTGCTTTTTGCCAATGACAGTGCTTTTAGAAGATTCTAAATAGAAGTTAGAAAGGTTGGTGAATGAATTTAGTATAGTATACACAAGGAAATTAAAAGCGAATGTAGGAAAGAGCAAGGTAATGAGAGTATAGTAGTACCAACTCTTAACCCTTAAACGGTCCAAACGTATATATACGTTCTCTCGCGTAGCGCCCTAAACGTATGTATACATTTCATTTGTCATTCATTCAACATTGGCACGATAGGCCTGAGTCGCCTAGACGTGAGAGAATGGGTGTGCGCACTCAATGTGTGCCATATGAAAAAAATTGGGGATGCCTGGGTACCACATGCTCTTTTTTCCTATAAAAAGCCAATTTTTTTTTTCTCTCAAAATATTAGGGGTGCTGCACAGGTGAACACACACATATGTGTTTTCAACATCTAAAAGTATGTAAAAAAATATAGATCTTCTTTTTTGTTTTACATTTGAAAACGTGTAAAAAAAACTTTTATCTACATTTTTTTTTGTTATATTTGAAAATATGTAAAAAAAAGTAGATCTACTTTTGTAGCACTACGAATTTGAACGTCAATCTCGTTGGACCGTTTAAGGGTTAAGGGTTAAATGGGTGTGAAGCATGGGTTTTAAAGGCTGCAGCCTGAAGGGGGCAGACATTGCTCCTGAGGGCAATGTGTGTTATGAATATTATGCAGAGAATTTGTAGTTTGGAGATCAGAAGGTGGTATGGGGTTACTAAAAGTATTATCTAGAGATCTGAGGAGGGGTTATTGAGGTGGTTTGACATTTAGATAGGATGGAACAAAATAGGATGACTTGGGTGTTTAAATCTGTACTTGAGGGAAGGAAGGATAGGGGTTGTCCTAGGAAAGGTTGGAGGGAGGGAGTAAATGTGGTTTTGTTTGCAAGGGGTTTGGACATCCAACAAGCGTGTATGAACGTATTAGATAGGAGTAAGTGGAAGCAAGTAGATCTTATAACTTGATGTGCTGTTGGATTGTAAGCATTATAAATTTATGAGGGGATTCAGGAAAACTGGTTAGCCAGATTTGAGTCCTGGAGGTGGGAAGTACAGTGTCAGCACTCTTAAGCAGGGGTAGGGAATACAGTGGACCCTCGGTTATCGGCTGTAATCTGTTCCAGAAGGTCGGCCTAAATCCGAAAAGGCCAAAAACCGAAATAGTATTTCCCATAAGAATTAATGTAAATACAATTAATCCATTCCAGGCATCCAAAAATATTAACAAAAAAAAAAAATAAATTTTTTAAAGATTAACTCTAGTTTTACATACAAAAAACTATGAGAACTAAATAAAATAAATAAATAAACATCTAAATCACTATTACATACCTTTATTGAAGACTTGTTGGCTTATGGAAGACAGGGAGGAGGAGAGAGGGAGGACTGATTGGAAGGGGAATCTCCCTCCATAAGGACTTCAGGTATCAGAGCCCTCTCTGGGGGTTACTTCCCTTCTTTTTCTTTTACTGCCACTAGGACCAGCTTGAGTCACTGCATCCCTGTTGCACAAAGAACTGTCCGGAGAGGTCTGTTTCTGGCATCTCTTTAAGATTTGCCTGAAGTGGGACAAGGTTTTGTCACTAAACATTTTGCAACTCACTCCACTTTGCACACATGTCTTTAATCACTGAAGAAGGCACATTCTCCCCTCTCTCTTCTCCTCCTGTAAAGCAATTTCCTGTTGCTGTTGCAGATGGTCTTGCAGCTCTTCAGTGGTTAGCTCTTCCCTGCTGTCCTCCACCAACTCTTCCACATCTTGGCCACTCACATCAACCCCATGGACTCCCCCCAGAGACAATAGATTCCACAACAGGCATAGGGTCATAAGGGTCAGCCTCTAACCCTTCAAAATCCTTCTCTTGGACACATTCTGGCCTCAATTTTCTCCAAGCAGAGTTGAGAGTCCTGGAAGTGATTCCTCCAGAACTCGCTGAGAGTCAAGTTAGTGTCTCAGGTCACTTCAAAGCACCTTTGAAACATTGTTTTCGTGTAGTTTTTTTTTTTAAGTTAGAAATGACCTGCTAGTCCATGGGCTGGATGAGAGTTGTGGTGTTAGGAGGCAGGAACTTCACTGTTATAAAACTGAAAGTCCCTAAATAAATGGTCTTCCAAATCTGGAGGATGAGCAGGAGCATTGTCCAGTACCAGGAGGCACTTGAGTGGCAATTTACTTTCCTGGAGGTATTTTTTCACACTTGGGCCATGCACTTCATGGACCCAGTCAATGAAAATTTGCCTTGCGACCCATGCCTTATTATTAGCTTTCCACAACACACACAATTTACTCTTGACGACATTGTTTTTCTTGAACACTCTGGGATTTTCAGAGTGATACACCAGTAAAGGCTTCACTTTGAAATCCCCACTAGCATTACCAAAGAACAAAAGAGTAAGCCTATCCTTCATAGGCTTGCGTCCTGGCAGTGCCTTTTCCTCCTGCGTGATGTAGGTTCTCTTCGGGGTAGGAATCCTTCAGCCTCTACGTACTCCTTGAATTCATGCACGAATTCTTCAGCTGCACATTTGTCTGAACTTGCAGCCTTGCCATGCCTTAAAATACTGTGTATGCCACTACGCTCCTTAAATTACTCAAACCAGCCTTTGTTGGCCCTAAATTCACTACCAGCAGCACTCATTCCAGGCATTTTATTCACGAGATCCACATGCAACTGCCTTGCCTTTTCACAAATGATCGCCTCCACAACACCATCTCCTGCTAATTGTTTATCGTTGATCCACACCAACAATAACTTCTCCAAATCTTCGATTATTGGTGACCTTTGTTTCATTAGCATATTTACCCCTTTCCTTGATTTCTACTTTCTTTGCCAGGATGGAAGTGATTGTTGATTTGGATTTCCCATACATCCTGGCAAGCTGGAGCACACGTACACCACTCTCGTACTTTGCTACAATTACTTTTTTAATGCCATCGTGTTTCTCACTTTCTAGGAACTTTCTTTGGGCCCATGGTGGCTTATTTCGCAGTTGCACTCAATAAACACCCAGGAAAAAAAAAGGATTATAATGAAATGTTTGGATGAATGCACGAAATCTCCCTCACTCTCTGAGAAAGACAGCCAAACCGACTCAGGAACGCAGCTGAGTGGCGGGATGAACGCGTCCAATATGGCTAATTTCTGAGTTGACGGCCGAAATCTGGGATAAAATTTCGGCCAAAAAAAAGTGGCTGAAATCTGAATTGGCCAATATCTGGAACAGCCGATAACCGAGGGTCCACTGTATTGCAGTATTGGCGGGAATATGAGTGTTGTGTTGGCACACCTGTGGTAAGATGGTGATGGAACGATGGTGAAAGTGTTTTCTTTTCTGGATCACTCTATCTCGGGAGATTGCCTTTGTTAAAAAAAATTCTTTGTGGATGGAAAGGGGTCCTTCCATATGTGTGACATTTTTCTTTGCTAACTTCCTTGAGCATTGTGTGGTTCATGCTTCAAAGCCTGATTAGATTTTTTTTTCATGGCCCTGCCAGGTGATGCAGTGGATGTTCTGCAGTTATAAACTTGCTTTGGCACTGTTGCCTTTACATCTCATTTCACAAATCACTTGATGCAATGTGCATTGTAAATTCTGTCAGATAAGTTGATATAGGTAGTAGGTTGGTAGACAGCACCCACCCAGGGAGGTATTACCGTCCTGCCAAGCGAGTGTAAAACGAAAGCCTGTAATTGTTTTACATGATGGTAAGATTGCTGGTGTCTTTTGTTGGTGTCATAAATATGCAAGATTACAGGTACATCTTGCTACTTCTTCTTACACTTAGGTCACACTACAAATACAAGTACACGTTTATTTATACACACTCATCTGAGTTTTCTTTGATTTTATCTTAATAGTTCTTGTTCTTATTACTTAACCTTTTATATCCATGGGGAAATGGAATAAGAATCTTTCCTCCGTAAGCCATGCGTGTTGAAAAGTCAACTAAAATGCCGGGAACAATGGGCTAATAACCCTTTTTCCTGTAATTACTAAAAAGGAGAAAATTGTCAAAGTGGGATGTCCGAATGTGCGTGGATGTTGTGCGGATGATAAAGAGACGATTGTGGACGTTATGAATGAGAAGCTGGGTGTCCTGGCTTTAACCCTTTGGGGGTTTCAGCCGTACTAGCACGGCTTACGACCCAGGGTTTTTGACGTACTAGTACGCCAAAAACCTCGTTGAGGTTCTTGGCGGTGGCATAGTTTGCCGTGGAATCTGGATCGCCTGGGGATGTCTCGATCCCTCTCCGGTATCCCGGAGTAGCTTTGGGTGTCTTTCGGGCGACGGGTGTATCTCTGGAAGCCACCTTTCGGATTCCGTGGGTGGTGGCCGAAGGAGGTATGCTTTGTGGCGGATATCCGGCCGCCCTCTCTTTTGTCCACCAAGGTAGCTCGGCAGATGTGAGGTTGCTATCCCGGATTGCTGGTTTACTGGCATGAAGGGTAGGGTATGGCATGGGTTCCATGCTGCATCTGCGCTACTAGTGGTGCTGAGGTCCTCTTGGGCGTGGAGGGAGATTTCCAGCCCTTTCATTCTTCCTGGGAACTATTCCTCCCCGCTCCCCCCTTTTTTTATTCTTTTTTTTTTTATTTTTATTTTCTTTTCTTCTTTTTTTTTCTTAAAAACAAAAAGCAAAGGAGTAACCTAACCATGGAGAACCCAATCCATGAACCCACTACCCCTGGGCCCCTTCTTGATACCGCACCCCATTCTGACCCTGCCTTGTGTTTAGACCACTCTTCGGACACTCCTGATGCCCCTGTACCTCTTGCTGGTGCTGTTTCCTCGCCTGCTTCAGGTACCGGGGCTTCGACTGACTCCTTTGATTTGTCTGAACTCCGCTCTCCTTTGACTATGCTTCCGGCTTCTCCCTCTACGGTACGGCAGTTTTCGAATCGCCCGCCCATTTCACACCGGACCAACTCCGGTCCTACTCCTAAACGCCAACGTCAATCTCCTGATGATGCTCCTTCCTTACCTTCCCATTCTACTCGGAAAAGACCGACACGTCAAGCACTCCCTCTCCACGCTCAGTTTCGGACCACACAATGGACTAAATTCTTTACTTTAAGACCGACTTCTTCTTCTGCCTACCTTTCTGACCATAATATTGGCAAAGCGCTCCTGCGTCATGTTGGTAGAGATATTTCATTTCATGCTCTCAAGAGCGGTACGCGCATCATCACTGTCCAGAATGCTACCCGAGCTCATGATCTTTCTCTCCTTTCGAATATCGATACTACTCCTATCACTATTGAAAAACATCTTTCTCTCAATTCTTGTAGTGGTACTGTCATTCTGCCCCATACCATAGTCCAACAGAATTTCCAGTCATGTGGCAATGACGTTCTTGAACAGCTGGAACTCCAGGATCTCCCAATCCTCAAAGTAGACACTTATGTCCTTCCTGCCCGGGGGCGGAGACGTTACCCTTGCAATGTGGCTCGTTTAACTTTTGACAGCCGAGAACTCCCGTCCTCTGTATATGTCGTGGGACATCGGTTACAAGTTCGAAAGGTGATACCTACACCACAACAATGTAGAAATTGCTGGCGTTTTGGCCACCCAGCGAAATATTGCAGATCTATGGCCGAATGCCCAGTCTGTGGTGCCGACGACCATTCTAATACATCTTGCAGTCAACCTCCATCTTGCCTTAATTGTAATGAAGCTCACCCTTTGTACTCCCGCCGTTGCCAGGTCTACTTAAATGAACGTGAAATCCGTTGCCTCAAAGAGGCAGAAGGTCTCCCTTATGCTATGGCAGTTACTCATCTTCGCCTCCAAGGGAGACTACCCCGTGTTTCTTATTCTCGTGTTTCCAAACATCCCCCTACTTCTGGGGTCCCATCTTCTGCAGCCTCCTCTGTTGTTACCCCTCCCATAGCCACTCCGGCATCTAATCCTTTTGCTGTCCTTGGCTCTGACGTCCCGACTACAACTCAGTCTGTTCTCACATCTTCGCGTCCTTCCTCACAAGCCCCAGTATCGACAAGACCTCGTACGACACCTAATACCAATCGCCCCTCTACTTCTCAGAAGTCCAAAAAATCCACATTGCTCAAATCTTCTTTGCCCCTTCCTTCCCTTCTTCCACCTCCACACTTTACCTTTCCAGTCTCTGTACCTAGTTCTTCCCCTCTCTCTGGCTCTATTACAAGTGTGGAGATTCACCCTCCTCCTCGTACTATGCCTTCCACCCCCGTCCCCTCCCAAGTTTCTCCCTCTTCTGCCACCTCCCAGGTTTCTGTCTCTTCTGTCCCCCCCACACTTCATCTCCAGTCCCTTACACTCTTCCCTCCCCCTCTACTTTGGTACAGTCCATTACTGTCCCAATCTTTACTCACCCTCCTCCTTCTATCTCCAATATGGTCTCCCATACATCTTTGAATTCAGAAACACTTGAAGCCATTTCAGAATATATTGCAGAGACTAAACCTTCAATGGACTGATTCACTTCCTGTTCCTTCTCTTCCCTCTCCTCCATCTTCACAACCCCATTCTTCGCAACGCTCCGTTCCTTCGCTGCTTGAACGTCTTCCAATGCCACCACACGTTGACTTTTCTAACCCCTCTAGTCCGTAGGTGCCTTTACCTACAGATTCCTGGTATTTTCTTCATCGCCAATCATGGCCTATTTACAGTGGAATATACGCGGCCTCAGGGGTAATCGGGGTGAGCTTCAGATGTTGCTTTCCAGGTTTTCCCCTGTTGGTGCTTGCTTACAAGAACCAAAATTACACTCGGCTGTTTTCCAACCTATCTCAGGCTATAATTTATTGTATTCTTCGGATCCTTTCTCAGATGGGACCTTTAATGAAAGTGCCCTTCTTCTATGCAATGATATTCCGTACTGTCAACTATTTGTCCATACCTTGCTGCATTACACTGCAGCCCGTATCCACTTGAATAAGTGGTTTACAATATGTTCTTTATATATCTCTCCTTCTCGAGCATTTTCTATCCCAGACTTTGCCTTTCTTGTTTCATCCTTACCACCACCACTTCTGTTACTTGGTGATTTTAATGCCCATCATTTCCTCTGGGGGGGGTCTCATCGTGACTCACGTGGCATCCAGTTGGAGGCTTTTCTCGCCTCTCACCCCCTCCATGTTTTAAATACGGGTACTCCCACCCATTTTGATCCTCGTACTCATACCCTCTCTTGCATCGATCTATCAGTCTGCTCTTCCTCCACTGCACTAGACTTCACCTGGTCTGTTCTACCAGACTTACATGACAGCGATCATTTTCCAATCATTCTTACTTCTCCTTCCTATTCACCACCTTTCCGTAGCCCTCGCTGGCAATTTGATCGGGCAAATTGGGAACTTTACTCACACCTCACTGCTTTTAGTGAGGTTCCTTCTTCATCCTCCATTGATGAGCTCCTACACATCTTCTCGACATCAGTTTATACCGCAGCTTCTCATTCTATACCCCAAACCTCAGGCAGGCATTCTCAGAAGTGCGTGCCTTGGTGGTCTCCTGCTTGTGCTCGCGCAGTACATTTGAAACGCGCTGCATGGGGCAGGTACCGGTACAATAGAACCGCTGAGAGACTTCTTGATTTTAAGCAGAAGCGTGCGATCACTCGCCGTGTCATCCGTGAAGCTAAATGCACTTGTTGGCGAGACTGTTTCCACCATCACCTCTGCTTCTTCTATGAGTGCAGTCTGGAAAAAAGTGAGGAAATTGAGTGGTAAATACTCTCCTGACCCGGCTCCTGTTCTACGGGTCGCTGGTGTTGATGTAGCAAACCCTCTCGACGTTGCCATTGAACTTGGCACACATCTGGTCCATATTTCCCGAGGGCTCCATCTATGCCCCTCTTTTCTTTCCTCAAAGTCTGCCAGAGAGTTAGTACCCTTGGACTTTTCTTCTCTCAGAGAAGAACAGTATAATGTGCCTTTTACACTTCAAGAACTAGAGGCAACGCTCTCGGCTTGCCGATCAACGGCAGCTGGGCCTGACGACATTCATATTCGTATGTTACAACATTTACATCGGTCAGCCCTTGTAGTCCTCTTACACCTCTTCAATCTTATTTGGGCACAAGGAGTTCTTCCCCAGCTGTGGAAATCTGCCATTGTTCTCCCTTTCCGCAAACCGGGTACTACAGGACATGATGCCTCCCACTATCGTCCCATCGCTCTTACTAGTGCAGTTAGCAAAGTGATGGAACGTCTCGTAAATTGACGTTTAATGTGGTATTTAGAGACACACAACAGTCTCTCCGCTAGTCAATATGGCTTTCGTAAGGGTCGTTCTACCATAGACCCCTTACTGCGCTTGGATACGTATGTTCGTAATGCCTTTGCGAATAATCACTCGGTTATTGCCATATTTTTTGACCTTGAGAAGGCAAATGACACAACTTGGAGGTATAATATTTTGGCCCAGGCCCATTCCTTAGGCCTCCGAGGCAATCTACCATCCTTCCTTAAGAACTTTTTAACTGACAGACATTTCCGTGTTCGAGTCAATAATGTTCTTTCCCCGGACTTCGTCCAAGCTGAAGGTGTCCCTCAAGGATGTGTTCTAAGCACAACACTTTTTCTCCTTGCTATAAATGATTTGGCCTCTGTTCTTCCACCCAATATTTGGTCATCACTCTATGTTGATGACTTCGCTATTGCTTGTGCAGGCGCTGACTGTTATCTTATTGCAGTTTCTCTCCAGCATGCGGTCCACCGTGTTTCTATTTGGGCCACCACGCATGGGTTTAAATTTCCAAGTACCAAAACTCACCAAATTACTTTCACTAGACGCTCTGTTATCTCCGATCATCCTTTGTATCTCTGTGGCTCCCGTATCCCCGAACGTGATAGTCAGGTTTCTAGGCCTTCTCTTTGACCATAGGTTATCCTGGAAACCTCACATTACCTCTCTGAAGGCAACTTGTCACAGCCGGCTAAACCTTCTTAAAACCCTTGCTCATCTTTCCTGGGGAGCTGATCGTCGAACTCTGCTTCGCCTACATTCAGCCCTCGTTTTACCGAAACTCGGTTATGGTGACCAGATTTATTCCGCGGCCTCTCCTGCTATTCTCTCTAGCCTTAACTCTATCCATCAAGGATTACGTTTGTGCCTTGGTGCTTTTCGCTCTTCCCCTGTTGAGAGCCTCTATGCAGAAGCGAATGTTCCATCCTTGTCTGATCGCCGTGATGCCCATTGCCTTCGCTACTATGTATGCTCTCACGATCTACACAATCCTTCCATTTATAGAATGGTCACCGATATTAGTAGACATTCTTTATTCGTTCGCCGCCCCTGTTTGCTCCGTCCCTTTTCTCTTCGCCTACATTCACTCTTGTCTTCCCTTCAGTTACCACCTTTATATGTTCATGTAGCATCTCACTTTTCCCTACCCCCCTGAGAAGTTCCAGCTGTTCGGGTCTGTTCTTTCTCACTCCTTGCTCGAAAGCTCAACTGCCTACGGTGGCTTCCCGCTCTCTTTTTCTTGATCACTTCCACTCCCATTCTCATGCCACCGCTGTGTACACAGATGGCTCTAAGTCTTCAGACGGCGTCGGATTCGCAGCAGTGTTTCCGGACAGCGTCGTGCGGGGGCATTTACTATCTTCAGCTAGCATTTTTACTGCTGAACTGTTTGCCATTCTTGCAGCACTTATTCGTATCGCATCTATGCCTGTGTCATCATTTGTAGTAGTCTCAGACTCCCTTAGTGCTCTACAGGCTATACGAAAATTTGATACATCTCATCCCCTAGTTCTCTGTATCCAACTTTGGCTACGCCGTATCTCTACCAAACATAAAGATATTGTTTTTTGTTGGGTCCCTGGTCATGTCGACGTACAGGGCAATGAACAGGCAGACACTGCTGCGCGGTCAGCAGTACATGACCTACCAATTTCCTATAGAGGTGTTCCATTTCTGGACTATTTTGCTGCAAATAGCTACCCACCTTCGCACCCGTTGGCAACAACGTTGGTCAACTCTGCTCAGTAACAAACTTCATTCTATTAAACCGAGCATAGGTTACTGGCCGTCTTCTTGTCATCAGTGCCGAGGTTGGGGGACCACTCTCTCCCGCCTTCGCATTGGCCACACTCGTCTTACTCATGGGTATCTCATGGAGAGGCACCCTGTTCCTCTCTGTGAGCAGTGTCAAGTTCCAGTATCGATTAGCCACATTCTGTTAGACTGCCCTCTCTATCAACGAGCCCGCAGAATTTACCTCCAACGTCGTCTTCGTTCTACTACTCTCTCTTTACCTTCCCTTCTTGCTGATGGACCCTCCTTTAATCCTGACTCTCTCATTGACTTCTTGACAACGACTGATTTACTCCACAAACTCTGATGATACTTTTCGCACTCCCCTCGGTCCTTTCTAGTTCAGTCTCTTGCTGCCCTTTACCCTTTCACCATCCATTACCCCGCTGTTATCCATAACCTATTACTCATCCATCTCCCTTTTGCCACCTGATGCCCTCGCTTCCTTCCTGCCCTGCAGCGCTGTATAGTCCTTGTGGCTTAGCGCTTCTTTTTGATTATAATAATGATAATGAGGGCAATGTGTGGTGTGAATATAATGCAGAGAATTCGTAGTTTGGAAGTTAGGAGGAGGTGCGGGATTACCAAAACTGTTGTCCAGAGGGCTGAGGAAGGGTTGTTGAGGTGGTTCGGACATGTAGAGAGAATGGAGCGAAACAGAATGACTTCAAGAGTGTATCAGTCTGTAGTGGAAGGAAGGCGGGGTAGGGGTCGGCCTAGGAAAGGTTGGAGGGAGGGGGTAAAGGAGGTTTTGTGTGCGAGGGGCTTGGACTTCCAGCAGGCATGCGTGAGCGTGTTTGATAGGAGTGAATGGAGACAAATGGTTTTAATACTTGACGTGCTGTTGGAGTGTGAGCAAAGTCACATTTATGAAGGGGTTCAGGGAAACCGGCAGGCCGGACTTGAGTCCTGGAGATGGGAAGTACAGTGCCTGCACTCTGAAGGAGGGGTGTTAATGTTGCAGTTTAAAAACTGTAGTGCAAAGCACCCTTCTGGCAAGACAGTGATGGAGTGAATGATGGTGAAAGTTTTTCTTTTTTTTGGGGCCACCCTGCCTTGGTGGGAATCGGCCAGTGTGATAATAAAAAATAAAAATTTACTGAGTATACCAGGAAAAGTGTATGGTAGGGTTATTATTGAAAGAATTAGAGGTAAGACAGAATGTAGAATTGCAGATGAGCAAGGTGGTTTTAGAGTGGGTAGGGGATGTGTAGATCAAGTGTTTACATTGAAACATATATGTGAATAGTATTTAGATAAAGGTAGGGAAGTTTTTATTGCATTTATGGATGATTTAGAAAAGGCATATGATAAAGTGGATAGGGGAGCAATGTGGCAGATGTTGCAAGTATATGGAATAGGTGGTAAGTTACTAAATACAGTGGACCCCCGCATAACGATCACCTCCCAATGCGACCAATTATGTAAGTGTATTTATGTAAGTGCGTTTGTACGTGTATGTTTGGGGGTCTGAAATGGACTAATCTACTTCACAATATTCCTTATGGGAACAAATTAGGTCAGTACTGGCACCTGAACATGCTTCTGGAATGAAAAAATATCGTTAACCGGGGGTCCACTGTACTGAGTTTTTATGAGGATAGTGAGGCTAAGGAGAGTAATTGTGGTAGGGGACCTGAATGCTAAAGTAGGAGAAACTTTTAGAGAGGGTGTGGTAGGTAAGTTTGGGGTGCCAGGTGTAAATGATAATGGGAGCCCTTTGATTGAACTTTGTATAGAAAGGGGTTTAGTTATAGGTAATACATATTTTAAGAAAAAGAGGATAAATAAGTATACACGATATGATGTAGGGCGAAATGACAGTAGTTTGTTGGATTATGTATTGGTAGATAAAAGACTGTTGAGTAGACTTCAGGATGTACATGTTTATAGAGGGGCCACAGATATATCAGATCACTTTCTAGTTGTAGCTACACTGAGAGTAAAAGGTAGATGGGATACAAGGAGAATAGAAGCATCAGGGAAGAGAGAGGTGAAGGTTTATAAACTAAAAGAGGAGGCAGTTAGGGTAAGATATAAACAGCTATTGGAGGATAGATGGGCTAATGAGAGCATAGGCAATGGGGTCGAAGAGGTATGGGGTAGGTTTAAAAATGGAGTGTTAGAGTGTTCAGCAGAAGTTTGTGGTTACAGGAAAGTGGGTGCAGGAGGGAAGAGGAGCGATTGGTGGAATGATGATGTAAAGAGAGTAGTAAGGGAGAAAAAGTTAGCATATGAGAAGTTTTTACAAAGTAGAAGTGATGCAAGGAGGGAGGAGTATATGGAGAAAAAGAGAGAGGTTAAGAGAGTGGTGAAGCAATGTAAAAAGAGAGCAAATGAGAGAGTGGGTGAGATGTTATCAACAAATTTTGTTGAAAATAAGAAAAAGTTTTGGAGTGAGATTAACAAGTTAAGAAAGCCTAGAGAACAAATGGATTTGTCAGTTAAAAATAGGAGAGGAGAGTTATTAAATGGAGAGTTAGAGGTATTGGGAAGATGGAGGGAATATTTTGAGGAATTGTTAAATGTTGATGAAGATAGGGAAGCTGTGATTTCGTGTATAGGGCAAGGAGGAATAACATCTTGTAGGAGTGAGGAAGAGCCAGTTGTGAGTGTGGGGGAAGTTCGTGAGGCAGTAGGTAAAATGAAAGGGGGTAAGGCAGCCGGGATTGATGGGATAAAGATAGAAATGTTAAAAGCAGGTGGGGATATAGTTTTGGAGTGGTTGGTGCAATTATTTAATAAATGTATGGAAGAGGGTAAGGTACCTAGGGATTGGCAGAGAGCATGCATAGTTCCTTTGTATAAAGGCAAAGGGGATAAAAGAGAGTGCAAAAATTATAGGGGGATAAGTCTGTTGAGTGTACCTGGTAAAGTGTATGGTAGAGTTATAATTGAAAGAATTAAGAATAAGACGGAGAATAGGATAGCAGATGAACAAGGAGGCTTTAGGAAAGGTAGGGGGTGTGTGGACCAGGTGTTTACAGTGAAACATATAAGTGAACAGTATTTAGATAAGGCTAAAGAGGTCTTTGTGGCATTTATGGATTTGGAAAAGGCGTATGACAGGGTGGATAGGGGGGCAATGTGGCAGATGTTGCAAGTGTATGGTGTAGGAGGTAGGTTACTGAAAGCAGTGAAGAGTTTTTACGAGGATAGTGAGGCTCAAGTTAGTATGTAGGAAAGAGGGAAATTTTTTCCCAGTAAAAGTAGGCCTTAGACAAGGATGTGTGATGTCACCGTGGTTGTTTAATATATTTATAGATGGGGTTGTAAGAGAAGTAAATGCGAGGGTCTTGGCAAGAGGCGTGGAGTTAAAAGATAAAGAATCACACACAAAGTGGGAGTTGTCACAGCTGCTCTTTGCTGATGACACTGTGCTCTTGGGAGATTCTGAAGAGAAGTTGCAGAGATTGGTGGATGAATTTGGTAGGGTGTGCAAAAGAAGAAAATTAAAGGTGAATACAGGAAAGAGTAAGGTTATGAGGATAACAAAAAGATTAGGTGATGAAAGATTGAATATCAGATTGGAGGGAGAGAGTATGGAGGAGGTGAACGTATTCAGATATTTGGGAGTGGACGTGTCAGCGGATGGGTCTATGAAAGATGAGGTGAATCATAGAATTGATGAGGGAAAAAGAGTGAGTGGTGCACTTAGGAGTCTGTGGAGACAAAGAACTTTGTCCTTGGAGGCAAAGAGGGGAATGTATGAGAGTATAGTTTTACCAACGCTCTTATATGGGTGTGAAGCGTGGGTGATGAATGTTGCAGCGAGGAGAAGGCTGGAGACAGTGGAGATGTCATGTCTGAGGGCAATGTGTGGTGTGAATATAATGCAGAGAATTCGTAGTTTGGAAGTTAGGAGGAGGTGCGGGATTACCAAAACTGTTGTCCAGAGGGCTGAGGAAGGGTTGTTGAGGTGGTTCGGACATGTAGAGAGAATGGAGCGAAACAGAATGACTTCAAGAGTGTATCAGTCTGTAGTGGAAGGAAGGCGGGGTAGGGGTCGGCCTAGGAAGGGTTGGAGGGAGGGGGTAAAGGAGGTTTTGTGTGCAAGGGGCTTGGACTTCCAGCAGGCATGCGTGAGCGTGTTTGATAGGAGTGAATGGAGACAAATGGTTTTTAATACTTGACGTGCTGTTGGAGTGTGAGCAAAGTAACATTTATGAAGGGATTCAGGGAAACCGGCAGGCCGGACTTGAGTCCTGGAGATGGGAAGTACAGTGCCTGCACTCTGAAGGAGGGGTGTTAATGTTGCAGTTTAAAAACTGTAGTGTAAAGCACCCTTCTGGCAAGACAGTGATGGAGTGAATGATGGTGAAAGTTTTTCTTTTTCGGGCCACCCTGCCTTGGTGGGAATCGACCAGTGTGATAATAAAAATAATAATAGTGAGGCTAAGGTTAGGGTGTGTAGAAGAGAGGGAGACTACTTCTCGGTAAAAGTAGGTCTTAGGCAGGGATTTGTAATGTCACCGTGGTTGTTTAATATATTTATAGATGGGGTTGTAAAAGAAGTAAATGATAGGGTGTTCGGGAGAGGGGTGGGATTAAATTATGGGGAATCAAATACAAAATGGGAATTGACACAGTTACTTTTTGCTGATGATACTGTGCTTATGGGGAGGTTCTAAAGAAAAATTGCGAAGGTTAGTGGACAAGTTTGGGAGTGTGTGTAAAGGTAGAAAGTTGAAAGTGAACATAGAAAAGAGTAAGGCAATGAAGGATTTAGATAAAGAAAAATTGGATATCAAATTGGGGAGGAGGGGTATGGAAGAAGTGAATTTTCAGATATTTGGGAGTTGACGTGTCAGCGGACAGATTTATGAAGGATGAGGTTCATCATAGAGTTAATGAAGGAAAAAAGGCGAGTGGTACGTTGAGGTGTAGGTGGAGACAAAAAATGTTATCTATGGAGGCAAAGAAGGGAATGTATGAAAGTATAGTGATACCAACACTCTTATATGGGTGTGAAGCTTGGGTTGTAAATACTGCAGCAAGGAGGCGGTTGGAGGCAGTGGAGATGTCCTGTCTAAGGGCAATGTGTAGTGAAAATATTGTGCAGAAAATTCGGAGTGTGGAAATTAAGAGAAGGTGTGGAGTTAATAAAAGTATTAGTGAGAGGGCTGAAGAGGGGTTGTTGAGGTGGTTTGGTCATTTAGAGAGAATGGATCAAAGTAGAATGACATAGAAAGCGTAAAAGTCTGTAGGGAAAGGAAGGTGGGGTAGGGGTCGTCCTCGAGAAAGTTGGAGGGATTGGGGTAAAGGAGGTTTTGTGGGCGAGGGGCTTGGACTTTCAGCAAGCGTGCGTGAGCGTGTTAGATAGGAGTGAATGAAGACGAATGGTAGTTGGAACCTGATGATCTGTTGGAGTGTGATCAGGGTAATATTTAGTGAAGTGATTCAGGGAAACCGGTTATTTTTTATAGCCGGGCTTGAGTCCTGGAAATAGGAAGTACAATGCCTGCACTTTCAAGGAGGGGTTTGCGATATTGGCAGTTTGGAGGGATATGTTGTGTATCGTTATACATATATATGCTTCTAAACTGTTGTGTTCTGAGCACCTCTGTAAAAACAGTGATTGTGTGAGTGAGGTGAGTGTTGAATGATGATGAAAGTATTTTCTTTTTGGGGATTTTCTTTCTTTTTTGGGTCACCCTGCCTCGGTGGGAGACGGCCGACTTGTTGAAAAAAAAATTTATACCCTTGTGTATTTACAGATTGTGATGGATTTTTCTATTACCAACTAAATTTGCATTGGGGAATTAATGTCCACCCATTCTCAGTCTCTGTTGTACACTGTTGAGGATTTTAGCCTTTACAGTTGACTCCTGTATAGACCTAACCTTTGTGAAAACACTTCTTTCTTTTCTCCCCTCTTTGTTACTGCAAGGTTATCAAAGAACAAATCAGGAGAGTTGCTCATCTTCTTTGAGTGCTGTGACTTACCTGCCAGTCTGTTTAGCTTCTTGTCAGTCACAATCCTGTCTCCATCTCAGTGTCAGCTATTTGTAATTGATAATAAAAGCAAAGCTGTGGTATTTAATTTTACTGTACTGCATTTTGTAGAGCTTAAACTAAACTGCAGACCATTCCATGAGCTGTAACATGCCGAATGGAAAGCATCATTTCCAAAATAGGCATGACAACTTGTTTCCTTTGCATATCATTTTAAGTTAAAAACTAAACCTTTGATGGACACTATCTTACAAAACATTTGAATATAAGTACAAATGTCAGGGATTGCATGGATTTCTGATATTGTGTTTCACTCCATTTTTTTTTATTTTACTTGTGCCTATATAGACTTTATAACTTGCAAATTGTTAGTCATCATCTTAGATACATTTTACATTCTGTACTTATAAAATGAGCATTGTGATTTTTATTATTTCTTAAATTAGCTTAAGTTTGTCTTGCATTTACAGATAAAGCTGCTATGCGGTCTGATGCTGCTGCAGAATTAGACCGGTTGACACGATCCAAGAAACCAACACCAAATAATTCTACAGAGACAAACAACTCCTCTGAATGTTGACTCTCGTTTATTACCGTTATTATTTACTGTGCTAAGGAATGATGTTCTGGTGCCCCAGCCTGACTGTATGAGGTGTACTGTAGTGGCCAATAGGCAGTGCAGCGAGTGGCATCCTAAGCATGAGGCAGTTGGATGCCTGTCTGGTTATTACCAGCCAGAAGTGTCCTGGTCTCGGGTGCGAACCCTCGTATTTGAGGTATAATATGGGTAGCTTTTCATTCCTTTCTATGATTAAATGCTATTTAATTCTTACCTTTTAAAGGTACCATCCTGAAAGTATACAACTAATTAGCAGCTAAAATGTTGTATAAAGACATTTCAAGAGACTTCTAAAGCAATTTCTGCTTAGTATTACTGTGACCTTTAATAAAGCAGTGTGCCTCGGAGCTTGTCACATCCACAGGAGTTTAGCGTCCGTTTATCAGTAGTGGTCAAGTTCTGGTGTGTGAGAAAGTAGCATAGCATGTATGTGCCAGACATTACTGGCACTGCATCACCCCGGCTGTGCAGGGAGGTTCTAGCAGCCACAAGGAGCAAGTGCGGCAACCCATGAAAGGGGGGGTGGGGGTGGGGGGGAAAATTGATGGGTGTGTGTGTCTTGTATCATATTTTCTTATTTATTTGTTAATTTTATAAACACTTGCTTCCTTGCTGTTATTACTGGACTATGATGCTTGTGACCCTAATGTGTATATCTCAAAAGCTTATCACTCGTAGGGCTCTTAATTTTGAGCCCTGTATATGCAACACCAGTGAGAGAGAGATTTATGTATATTATAAAAGATAAATTTTAGTCGCATGATTAAATTAGCTACTCAGGAGTATTTATGTGATTATTTCTGACTGGCAGTCCATATGCTTTCACTATGGCATAGCATCTGTTGCCTTAGTAATTTTTGTCTTAAGTTTCCTTTCCTTTTATATTACATGAGAAATGAAGATCATAATTTGACATTTTTTCACTAATTCTGGGACTAACATGGATAAAAATTCAATCTCGTCTGTAAGTTGTCATACTAAAGGTTGGATTTACTATCTAATAGTCTCTTGAGGCTTCATTTGCAAGATACCTTTTCATGTTTGTTTATATATTATGGATGGAAACTGAGAAAATGCATTGGGATGTATAACATAATCATAGTGCAAACTGTAAGTTTAAATCATTTAATGCTGCCAAATTTTTATTTGAGAGGCTTTGAAGATTTAAAAAAGATGAACGATACAAGATGCGACTGGTTTAGATTTGGTCCATAATCAACTGTGATAGGAAACTTAAAAATGTAGTCTGATTTTACTCTTGTATCCTTGATTTCTGGCAGGTCATTTAACTGACTTAATGTTGCCATGAATAAAGGTTAGGAAAGTGTAAGACTTGTGTTATTTGGTGGTAATGTAATAAATTATTTATATTATGAAGCTCGGCTTGTATCATCAGTTTTGAAGAGCTGGTCGTTGTGTATTTGGCCTTAATTATTTACCACCTGTTGGAATGTAACAAAATTTATCCTCACCATCTTTGGTGTTATAACAGTCAAACAGTTATCCAGACAAGAATAAGATACCTGAAGTTGTATATGAAGGGATGATGATATTTCAGGTTTCTAGTACATCCAAGTTTAACCTCAATGCCAAAGCTTAATGAAGAAATATGTATATGTATATATCCTTGCCTTTCAACATTATTTTTCCCATGTATATTTCTTCTATTAACTGTCATTCTGTTAAGTCCAGCTGTAATTGTATATTTGGGCTGTTGAGGTAAGTTAATGTAAAGAAAGGGTGTTTGGAATTGTTTGTAGAAGCTTTAATCAATGGCTATATTGTTGGTCTCAAAAACATTTCACCAGTGAAAATAAATCAGTAAATGTTAATTTTGTTACTTTTAATAGATTTCTAATATATTGTTTGCTTTAAAATCAAGATAAAATAATTTGGAAGGTAATTGTTTTCTTTGGGAAGGTTGAAGGCAGAATGCTTGCCAGGCAGAACTTCATTTAAAACCAAGTATTGAGCTGGCATAGCTTAATACTGGTTAGCAAATGAAGTATACTCGTGCAAGGCAGACACAATAATGAATGCAGATATTTTATAATTTGGTAAGGTTTATGTGCTTGTTAGGCCTTCAGAAGTTCAGCTTTATTAACCAGATCAAGCAGAATCTTACTAATGAGTATGTTGGCAACAGTACTTCATTAAATACCTACCATCTTCAAAGGTATAGACAAACCCGAGGTTGAGGAATCGCTATTTTTCCTTTGAAATTCATACTTTGCCACTGAATAAAACTGCTGACTATTATGGGTTGTCTTGATTATTTATGTAATATACTCTGATTAAAAACTAATTTGACTTAATTAAGATAGAATACTTTAGCAATGAGCTGTTTATTGCCAGTTAGGAAACAGAATATATTTATCAAGATCATGTTATAATTTGATGGGAATTTTCAACACTTCATAATTCTAATTTAACTTTTGTTATGCAGTGAATATAGAGCCAGGGCGATCATCTGGACAAAAATGCGGGTTTTACATTGGAAAAAGTTTTGTTGCTAAAGTAATAGCATTTGTAATTTTTTTTATCAAATATTAGCTGAAGAAATTTTTCTTTGTATTATAGATCTATTTTTCATTTGCCATAGTAGTGAATTGTAAAAATATGGAAATATAAAATTTGTGATAACTTCATATATTGTTTTCCTAGCATATCTTTAATGAATTGTGCAAAGTATCTATTGACTCAAGTGGGATGGAGTATGTCATGTAGGGGAGGGGTAATGGAATGTAAAGGGGGGAATAATTGGGGAATATGGGAGTAAGGGATTATGTAGGCAGTGGACAGGCAGGCGAGGTGGTAGGAGAGATGATTAGCGGAGGTAGGTAATGTGAGGTCACTGGTGACTACATCTTCACCTCTCATTACTCTACCCACCACACTACTCACCCTCTCGCTACTTGAAATAAAATAATGAATAAAAGAGCAAATAACGGGGACAGTGAATATTACTATTCTACTCAAACACAGTTTATTATTAAGTCCGTGTACAATAATATATTTGGGAGAACATTATTGTGGTTTAGATAAATGGGGTGGTACACATAAGCAGTGAGACAGGGAATACAATCAACTTGGCAAAAATTAATGTAACTTACAATATAGATCAGAGGACAGTTCACCACAGGAACTAAGCCACAGGTCCCAAGACATACACAGCACAAGTACTGCTCGAAGTCAGTACTCTGTCCAATGTCTCCAACAGTCTTCTCCAGAGACACTCCCGCTCAGCTCTGTTCACAGGCCAGAGCTCCGCTCGACTCTCCAGCAACCGTCTCCCGAGCTCTGCTCACATCAGCAGCTCCGCTCGAAGTCTCCTGCTCAGTGCTCTGCACACAGCAACAGCTCTGCTCAAAGTCCCTCAATCATGCTCTTCCTTGGGCCTATATGGTGGTCCACGCACCCTCCACAATGAGGTGTGCACCACGTGTTATGACGTGACGACGAGATCTGACGCCAGTGACGAACAAAGGAGCTGATACTTAAGCTGAAAAGGCGTGGCTGCTTAGCTACTTGCCAAGGCAAGGTGACCATATAACTAGGTCTCCCTAGAGACCTCACAAGCCCAGCTGAACTACACAAGTACTCTTGATTCTGTTGAAAGGGCTCATGATTCAAGGAGTGGAAGCTACATTCCCCTTCCTTGAATAAAACCTGATTAATCCCCCAGGTGCTGTGTGACCCTCTGTGGATTTAGCTCTTCCCAAGAATATAATTCTAATTAAGGCTATTATATTTTTATTTTACATGTTAAGTAAATCTCCTTGCAGGGGATTTCTTGATACCAGTGATGGGCTCTTGATCCAAGGAATTGAACCTGATCTCCCATTTCTTTGAATCAAATAGGATCACCTGTTATTCTCCCAGGCACTGTATGCCTTATGGGTTTAGTGCTCTCTCATGAATGTAATAGAGCAATAATCCTTTATTACATGTACAGTTTAATTTGTCTTTGCTAGATAGAGTAGCCTTAGTATTGCCTGCATTTTGCAAGGCATTCATTTGTCTTGTAGTCCACCTTTCATTGACTTGAAATTCTTTGATAGTTTTCATGTTTTTTAGCTGCTTTAAGCTGAGTCTGAGGTCTGGTTACATTATCTAGTGCTTCATAGATGGCACAAGGTCGGTGTCCATCTCTAATTTGCTAGCCAAATGAACTAAAGATGGTTGATATCTCTCGAAAGTTCCATCACAGTATACTACTGTCTCCTTGGATGAAAACTGATTACCTCCACTTCCCATAGGTGCTCTATAACCCATACCCCTCAAAGGAGGTACCTCAGTGCTGGTGAGTGGTTCGTGATCCAAGGAATTGGACATGTACTTGCTTGAATTAACCCAAATTACTTTGCATTCCTCCACTCACCAGCAGCATTTTATGACCCTTACGGTTTAAGTGGTTAGTTATGATAATACTCCACTCACTACGACCTATACCTGGAGGGGGTTTTGGGGGTCAATGCCCCCGTGGCCTGGTCAGTGACCAGGCCTCATGGTAGATCAGGGCCAGACCAACCAGGCTGTTAGTGCTGGCTGCACGCAAACTGATATACCAACCACAGCCTGGATCGTTGGGAACAGACTTTAGGTGCCTGTCCAGTTCCTCTTGAAGACAGCTAAGGGTCTATTTGTAATCCCCCTTATGTATGCTGGGAGGCAGCTGAACAGTTTTAGGCCCCTGACACTTACTGTCTCTTAGTGTACCTGTGGCGTCCCTTCTTTTCAGTGGGGGGATATTGTATAGGGTTAGTGCTTCCATAACATAATGACCAATGGATTTAGTGTTCTCCCCCCACCAACATAATATTGATTGTTACAACATACTCTGTATGACTATGCCCAACTTGACACCATGCAAGGCAAGGCTGTCAGGCAGTGCCTCTACAAGAGGGTAAGAGTGGGTCTCGTTGCTGGTGAAGAACCCTTGATCTAGAGAGTTGGAGCTATCCTCCCATTTCTTGGATCAAACTTGTGTACCTCACATTCCCCTCAAGGGAGGTTACTTGATGCCAGTGGCTCTTAATCCAAGGAATTAGACCCGTCCTCCCTTGGACTGAACTTGAATGCCTCCACTTGGATTGAACCTGAAAGCCTTCTTTGAACTGAACCTAAATGCCTCCCTTGGATTGAACCTGAATGCCTCCAATTCCTTGGATTGAACCTGAATGCCTTCCTCTACTTGGACCGAACCTGAATGCCTCTCATTTTCCCAGGCACTCCGTGAATAATAATGAAACACTTCTCTTCTTTGCCAGATGCTGTACGACTTGTGGGTTGTTATAGTGCTTCCTACGAATGTTTAATGGAGGAGCAGCACTATACCCAGAGAGTTCATGTAGTGCCTGAGGAATGGAAGGTAGCTGCAGTTTCCTAGATCAAGAGTTCTGATATTGTCCCACTAATGCCCGTATTTTATCATTCCTTCTTAATGATGACCCCCTCCTTTGACACACACTCCATATTTAACTTTTTGGTGGCCTGGTGGTTAACGCTCTCGCTTCACACGGTGAGGGCCTGGGTTCGATTCCCAGCCAGAGTAGAAACATTGGACGTGTTTCTTTCCACCTGTTGTCTATGTTCCCCATCAGTAAAATGGGTACCTGGGTGTTAGTCAACTGGTGTGGGTCGCATCCTGGGACACTGACCTAAGGAGGCCTGGTCACAGACCGGGCCGCGGGGGCGTTGACCCCCGGAAAACTCTCCAGGTAAACTCCAGGTAAACAGCTTTATTACATCAACTTTAATTATACAGTATTTCCTTTAGCACTACTCACCACCCTTACTTACTCTGTCAGCATAGTTGCTGATCCCCTGTATATATACGTATATGTTATCTGAGTATCATAGTACCATCCATGTGTTTTACATACACGACCCCTTGCTAGGCCCAGTGACTAGTTTGTGTGATGCCGCATGAGTGCGTGGGATGCGCTGCATCAGCTTCAGTTCCCCGTAGGCCTAGCAGGCGACAGGACAGGCAGTTTGGGCTCTCCCTTACCACAGTCTGCAATATAAGCGTTAACACCCAATGACTTGTGTTTAACTCCAATCATCAAATCTCCACGAACCCTCACAACAACTCTACCTCTGTTATACTCTCCACCCTTGCTGGTCTGTGTTCAAACATTACACCTTTACCACACCGTACCCTGCAGTACTGTATGACTCATGTGGGTATAGTGCTTAGTTATGATTATAATAATTCTGGCATCATCCCCCTCCCATGAAGGGTTCATACAAGGTATGGTTTTCTGATCGTGGCACCTTGCCAAGTATGATTATCTGGCTGTGGTTCCATGCAAAGCAGGACTATCTGGCTGTGGCACTTTGTCAGGTAGGACTGGCAGTGGCACAGTGCAGGGCATGAATATCATGCTGTGCCTGATGCTGGTAAACAGCTCTTAATCCAGGGAATTTGAGTTATCCCTACCCACAGTGCTGTATAGCTCGAGCTGTATAACCCATTTGGGTTTATCTGACTGTAACAATCAGATGTCCCTTGTGAGTTTAGCGCTTAGTTCTGATTGTAATAATAATTGTACTTAATGTAGTGTGACTGAATTAACCTTCCAGGGCAGGTTCCTTGATGCCGGAAAACCTGAAGTATACCTGGAGAGGGTTTTGGGGGTCAATGCCCCTGCAGCCTGGTCTGAGACCAAACCTTGTGGTGGATCAGGGTCTGATCAACCAGGCTGTTACTGCTGTCTGCACGTAAACTGACATACAAACCACAGCCCGGCTGGTTAGGTACTGTCCAGTGCCTTCTTGAAGACAGCCAGGGGTCTACTGGTAATCCCCGTTATGTATGCTGGGAGGCAGTTGAACAGTCTTAGACCCCTGACACTTATTGTGTTGTCTGTCAGTGTACTCGTGGCCCCCCTGCTTTTCATTGGGGGAATGTTGCATCTCCTGCCGAGTCTTTTGCTTTCATAGGGAGTGATTTTCGTGAACGGTTATTAATCCAAGAAATTAAAGTTTAGCCTCCTCATCTTCAGATCCCCTCAAGGGAGGTTCCTTGATTCTGGTGAAGGGCTCTTGATCTAAGGAATTGGATCTGTGCTCCAGTTCCCTGAACTGAGCCTGAATACCTTTCATCCCCCTTCAGAGGAACTGTATAATACCTATGGGTTTAGCGCTGTCCCATAATATAATTCATAACTAGATTAAATGATTATTTCCCATACCAGTGGTGCTGCATGACCTGAGAGTCTAGTGCTTCCCCGTGAATATTGTCATAAATGCTGCAGAAGAACTTATCCCCAGCTGAGTAAACTGCCGTAAAATATTTATCCTTTGAATTAGCGACCTATGGATATCAATTAAGTAGCAGCTACAATGCACCACTACCAACTAAGATATGTAAGGTGTTACGTGTAGCGGAAGTTAGTAAGTTTATTTATGTACAAGTACACATATGTACAATTATTATACATAGTGTAAATTACCTAGGATAACCCAAAAAAGCCAGAGTGAGTTATTTCCACTGGCGTTCTTATATATCGTATATTTAAATATTAAAAGTTAAAACAGCTAAGTAGCTCAACTGTATGAACAGCAGTTAGAATAAAAGGAGTTACAATAGGAATAAAATAAACTGAGTTATTTACAACAACCAGAACATACATGCCCCCCAAAGCTGCTTTGTGCATTTTTCTTTTTTTTGTGATGTACGTACTCATTTCCATTGAGGTCTGCCTTGATGTTGAAGAGAAGTTGATCAAAAGTATTGGACCACCATGCAAACTACGACCGTCGGGCTGTACCAGTATGACCCTATGTAAGCCATGACTATCTGGCTGTGACACTATACAACACATTTGTACATGGCACTATGCAAGCTATTAATATTTGTTGCACCATGCATGATATATCTATTTGTAACATCATGCAAACTATGGCTATCTGACTGTGGCACGATGTAAAATATAAATGTCTTACTATGGCACTATGCAAGATATAGCTATCTGGCTGTAGCACCATGCAAGACATTGCTATTGGCTGTAGCACCATGCAAGACATTGCTATTAGCTGTAACACCATGCAAGACATTGCTATTGGCTGTAGCACCATGCAAGACATTGCTATTGGATGTGGCACCATGCAAGACATTGATATTGGTTGTATCACCATGCAAGACATTGATATTGGTTGTATCACCATGCAAGACATTGCTATTGGCTGTAGCATCATGCAAGACATTACTATTGGCTGTAGCACCATGCAAGACATTGCTATTGGCTGTAGCACCATGCAAGACATTACTATTGGCTGTAGCACCATGTAAGACATTGCTATTGGCTATAGCACCATGCAAGACATTGCTATTGGCTGTAGCACCATGTAAGACATTGCTATTGGCTGTAGCACCATGTAAGACATTGCTATTGGCTGTAGCACCATGCAAGACATTGCTATTGGCTGTAGCACCATGTAAGACATTGCTATTGGCTGTAGCACCATGCAAGACATTGCTATTGGCTATAGCACCATGCAAGACTGTAGCACCATGTAAGACATTGCTATTGGCTGTAGCACCATGCAAGCTGAATGGTGTCACAGCCTTGGCCTTCGTGGTGCGACTTTCAGACAATCGCCTCTTGCCCGGGGTTCTTAATTCCCTGTGTTCAACAGCATCAAGACACTTTCCTGAAGGGATTGAGTACATAAAGAATATTGCTAAACTACTATGCAACACCTTCGATAGCTCAGTTGGTAGAGCGGTGGACTGTAGTTGGCACTTGAAACAGACATCCATAGGTCACCGGTTCGATGGATTAGTATTTTACATCAATTTACTCAAGAACTAGGCTTTTTCGTGGCAATTATTATAATATTCAAGAGGAAGTGCTAAACTCGTAGGGGTCATATAGCGGAATTTGGAGTAATCAGATTTTATCCAAAGAAAGGGATAGCCACTTCAATTCTTTTCATTAAGAGGTTTTTACCTGCTTCCTGGAGGTTACCTGGAGGTTATTCCGGGGATCAACGCCCCCGCGGCCCGGTCCATGACCAGGCCTCCCGATGGATCAGGGCCTGATCAACTAGGCTGTTACTGCTGGCCGCACGCAGTCCAACGTACGAGCCACAGCCCGGCTGATCCGGCACTGACTTTAGGTATCTGTCCAGCTCTCTCTTGAAGGCAGCCAGGGGTTTATTGGCAATTCCCCTAATGCTTGATGGGAGGCTGTTGAACAGTTTTGGGCCCCGGACACTTATGGTGTTTTCTCTTAGTGTACCAATGGTGCCCCTACTTTTTATTGGCGGCATTTTGCATCGCCTGCCCAGTCTTTTACTTTCGTAGGGAGTGATTTCTGTGTGCAGATTTGGGACCATTCCTTCCAAGATTTTCCAAGTGTAGATTATGATATATCTCTCCCTCCTGCGTTCCAACGAGTACAAGTCAAGTGCTTCCAAGCGTTCCCAGTAGTTAAGGTGCTTGACAGAACTTATACGTGCAGTAAAGGATCTCTGTACACTCTCTAGATCTGCGATTTCACCTGCTTTGAATGGAGATGTTAATGTACAGCAGTATTCCAGCCTAGAGAGAACAAGTGATTTGAAAAGGATCATCATGGGCTTGGCATCTCTCGTTTTGAAAGTTCTCCCATCAGGGAAGGTTCCTTGATGTTGGTGAGGGGCTCTTGATTTAGGGAATTGGATCTGTGCTCCAGTTCCCCGAATTAAGCCTGAATGCCTTCCACATCCCTCCCAGGCGCTGTATAATCCTACGGGTTTAGCGCTTCCCCTTGATTATAATAATAATTTGAAAGTTCTCATTATCCATCCTATCATTTTCTTTGCACGTGCGATCGTGGCACTGTTGTGATCCTTGAAAGTGAGATCCTCAGACACTACTACTCCCAGGTCCCTTACATTATTTTTCCGCTCTATTGTATGGCCAGAGTCTGTAGTATACTCTGTTCTAGTTATTATCTCCTCCAGTTTTCCATAACGGAGTAGTTGGAATTTGTCCTCATTGAACATCATATTGTTTACCGTTGCCCACTCCAAGGCCCCTCCCACAACGGCTCGCTCAGAAGAGCTATCCTGAGCTGAGTAAACTAATATAAATTACTCATCCTTCGACCCAGTGACCTATGGATGTCTGTTTCAATTATTATTATTATTATAATCAAGGGGGAAGCGCTAAACCCGGAGGATTATACAGCGCCTAGGGGGGGGGATGTGGAAGGCATTCAGGCTTAATTCGGGGAACTGGAGCACAGATCCAATTCCCTAAATCAAGAGCCCCTCACCAACATCAAGGAACCTTCCTTGAGGGGTGTCTGTTTCAAGTATAAACTACAGTTCACCACTCTAACAACTGAGCTATAAATTTACGTCATATTAATTGTATTACTTAATTTTATAGAAATAATAATAATAATAATAATTATTATTATTATTATTATTATTATTATTATTATTGTCATCTGGCTCTGGTACCATGCAAGCCTAGGTAATCTAGATGAGGAATCTGCGAGATAACTGATGTCACAGACTGTCCATTATCTGGCAGTAGAGTCATGCCTTTCATGATGTCACTGCGAGATATATGCGCCTTGCACATTGCTAGAGTTCCTTTGACTAAGAACCTATCACCACCATCATATAACCCACTTGAAAGGACTGAATATATATATCACAAAAAAAGTCGCAGAGAGCAGCTCTAGGCTGCCTGTGTATTACAACTGGTGAAACTTTCACTCACAGATAGTGCCTTCGACAGCTCAGTTGGTGGAGCGGTGGACTGTAGTTGGAATTTAAAACAGACATCCATAGGTCACTGGTTCGAATCCGGTTCGAAGGATGCATATTTTACATCAATTTACTCAACAGGGATAAGCTCTTCCGCTACACTTATTACAATAGTCATTGTGAATTGGTAAAGACGTTGGGGGTCATGCACTGTTTTGGGAATGAGAGGCAATCAGATTCGATCTAAGGAAAGGGAGGGCCACTCCAGTTCTTTCCATCGGCTTCAAGGCCCCTCCCATGAAGAGACCCACAGAGGAGCTTATACTCAGCTGAGTAAAGTGATGTAAAATACTTATCCTTCGAACCGGAGTTGAACCAGTGACCTATGGATGTCTGCTTTAAGTGCCAACTACAGTCCACCGCTCTACCGACTGAGCTATCGAAGGTGTTAGTTGTAGTGAAAGTTGTAACAGCCAAAGTACACAGGCAGCACAGAGCTGCCCCATGGAACCCTTTACTTTGGTTGTATATGTACTCAGTCCTTCATCTGGGGTGCCTTGATACTATTGAGATGGATTCTTGGACAGAAGGATTGGAGCCCCGTGCAAGACGCAGTCTTTGGCAGTGACGCTATGGAAACCATGATCTGGTGACACCTCTCAACTTGAATAGTGCCATAGCACGATAGTCAGGTCTTGCATGTATCACCGGCAGATAGTCATAACTTGTACGATGCCCGAGCCAATATAGTAATTTTGTGCGTGGAACCACACAAGTCTCCTATTGCATGCCAGAAACAAGTAATTATTCGTTGCATGGCACTACAGCCAGTTAGTTGCGTAGTGCATGGTGCTCTTGTTAGTCAGACCAACAACTTTTCAGCAGTTACAATGTCCCTCGATAGAAGAAACTCAGCACATGCAGCTCTGGGCTGCCTGTTATTATTATTATAATCAAGGGGGAAGCGCTAAACCCGGAGGATTATACAGCGCCTGGGGGGGGGGGGATGTGGAAGGCATCCAGGCTTAATTCGGGGAACTGGAGCACAGATCCAATTCCCTAAATCAAGAGCCCCTCACCAACATCAAGGAACCTTCCTTGAGGGGTGGGCTGCCTGTATGTTCTAATTTTGTAACTTTTAGTATCCCTAACACCTTCGATAGCTCAGTAGGTAGAGCGGTGGACTGTAGTTGGAACTTGTAACAGTCATCCATAGGTCACTGGTTCGAAGGATGAGTATTTTACATCAGTTTATTCAACTGAGGACAAACACCCAAGAGGGGAGCTTCGTCCAACAGGCCTAAGTAGTAGGAGTATATTCAGATTAATTGACTTAGGACGCAAGGTTGTTCTAGACAGATAGCTACGAATTGCGCGGTACCACTCTCAAATAGTCATATCTTGCATGAGGCTACAACCAGATAGTTGTACCTCCATTCGATAATTATGCTAAGCACGGTGTTACGGTTAGAGCTGTTCCTAGCATGGCGCAGTCAGATAATCAGTCCTAGCATGGTGTTACGGTTAGACAGTTGTTCCTAGCATGGTGCTACAGTTAAACATACCTAGAATCGTGCCTTACATTGTGCCAAAGCCAGATAATTGTTCCTTGCATGGTGCCACGATTAGTCAGTTGTATCTTGCATGATGTCATAGCTAGATATTTGTATCTTGCATGGTACCAGAGCCAGGTAGTCGTACGTTGCATGGTGCTCCAGTTACTTGGATCAACAGCTCTTTACCAGCATCAAGGTACCCGTCCAAGGGACTGAGTACATAAATCATAAGAAACGATTATATGGAGCATCTCAGGGCTACCTGTGTGCTCTGGTTATTGTAACTTTCGCTACCCCTAACTCCTTCGATAGCTCAGTTGGTAGAGCGGTGGACTGTAGTTGGAATTTAAAACAGACATCCATAGGTCACTGGTTCGAATCCGGTTCGAAGGATGCATATTTTACATCAATTTACTCAACAGGGATAAGCTCTTCTGCTACAATTATTACAATAGTCATTGTGAACTAGTAAAGATGTTGGGGGTCATGCACTGTTTTGGGAATGAGAGGCAATCAGATTCGATCTAAGGAAAGGGAGGGCCACTCCAGTTCTTCCCATCGGCTTCAAGGCCCTTCCCATGAAGAGTCCCACAGAGAAGCTTATCCTCAGCTGAGTAAAGTGATGTAAAACACTTATCCTTCAAACCGGAGTTGAACCAGTGACCTATGGATGTCTGCTTTAAGTGCCAACTACAGTCCACCGCTCTACCAACTGAGCTATCGAAGGTGTTAGTTGTAGTGAAAGTTGTAACAGCCAAAGTACACAGGCAGCACAGAGCTGCCCCATGGAACCCTTTACTTTGGTTGTATATGTACTCAGTCCTTCATCTGTGGTGCCTTGCTACTGATGAGATGGATTCTTGGACAGAAGGATTGGAGCCCCGTGCAAACGCAGTCTTTGGCAGTGACACTATGAAAGCCATGATGACCTGGTGATACCTCTCAACTTGAATAGTGCCACAGCAAGGTGGTCAGGGCTTACATGTATCACCGACAGATAGTCATAACTTGTATGGTGCCCAATCCAATATAGTAATTTCGTGCGTGGTACCACACAAGTCTCCTATTTCATGCCACTACAGCCAGTTATTCGCGTAGTTCATGGTGCTCTTGCTAGTCAGACCAACAACTCTTCAGCAGTTACAAGGCCCCTCAATAGAAGAAACTCAGCACATGCAGCTCTGGGCTGCCTGTGTGTTCTAATTTTGTAACTTTTAGTATTCCCAACACCTTCGATAGCTCAGTTGGTAGAGCGGTGGACTGTAGTTGGCACTTGTAACAGACATCCATAGGTCACTGGTTCAAATCCGGTTCGAAGGAGTATTTTACATCAGTTTATTCAACTGAGGACAAACACCAAAGAGGGGAGCTTCGTCCAACAGGCCTAAGTAGTAGGAGTATATTCAGATTAATTGACCTAGGACGCAAGGTTGTTCTAGACAGATAGTTATGAATTGCGCGGTTCCACTCTCAAATAGTCATATCTTGCATGAGGCTACAATCAGATAGTTGTACCTCCGTTAGATAATTATGCTCAGCACGGTGTTACGGTTAGAGCTGTTCCTAGTATGGCGCAGTCAGATAATCATGCCTAGCATGGTGTCACGGTTAGACAGTTGTTCCTAGCATGGTGCTACAGTTAGACATACCTAGAATCGTGCCTTACATGGTGCCATATCCCGATACTTGTTAAACATACCTAGAATAGTGCCTTACATGGTGCCATGGCCCGATCATTGTTCCTTGAATGGTGCCACGGTTAGTCAGTTGTATCTTGCATGATGTTACAGCTAGATATTTGTGCCTTGCATGGTACCAGAGCCAGGTAGTCGTGCTTTGCATGGTGCTCCAGTTTCTTGGATCAACAGCTCTTTACTGGCATCAAGGTACCCCTCCAAGGGACTGAGTACATAAATCACAAAAAAGGGTTGTATGGAGCATGTCAGGGCTACCTGTGTCCTCTGGTTGTTGCAACTTTCGCTACTCCTAACGCCTTCGATAGCTCAGTTGGTAGAGCGGTGGACTGTAGTTGGAGTTTAAAACAGACATCCATAGGTCACTGGTTCGAATCCGGTTCGAAGGATGCATATTTTAAATTTGTTAGCTCAGCTGGGGGACAAGCTCCTCAGCAGAGGCTTCGTCCAACAGGTCTAAATAGTTGGAGTATTTTCAGGTTAATTAACTGAGGATGTATGGTTGTTAATGCCAGATAGTTATGTCTTGCATGGTGCCACACCCTGGTTATCGTGCCTTGCACGATGCTACAGGTTGTCATACTTTGCACAGTACCACAAGCAACAGAAATTTCCTCCCATTCGCACCCCCTTGAATGGTCCCTAAAGTTTTTAGTGCTTTCCCATAATTAACTCCAATAATTTCATGTGCTAGTAATCCAGTTCCTTGCTCTCACGTCATTGAGGACATCACCCAGGATACACATGAAGGTGTAGGGTAGGCCCAGTTGCAGGAGGTTGCACTTAAAGCCGATGTATCGTACCTAGTCCAGTGCTTTTGCCACACCTCTCTCTCACCACAACAATATCTTGCGTTTTCTTTGTCATGGCCTAAGTTTCTTTTGCGCACGTCAGTTTTACATCAGAAACAGTTCTCCGAGGGACCTACTAGTGCTGCCTCGGGTTCCAACAACAGAACCGGTTCGTGGAGAGAACCGATGCTACCAAGGGCTGATCGCACCTGTCCACTCCAGGGATTATCAACCTTTAATTTATTAATTCTGCAGTATTTTTTATTGTAATTCAAGCAGTGTGGCAGGTTTATAGGTGCTTCCCAGTAGATTTATAGATTTAAGCCTTGTTGCTGACACTTTAAACCTGCCTGGGAAATATGCAGTTGCAGTGTCTGAACCTTGAACACCTGAGAATCCCTTATCGTACTGCGTGGTTGTTTATTAAAAAAAAAAACACTGTTAACTATTCTGACCCTTGTTTATTTTTTGTTTACATATTTCACCTCGTTATTCATTTGATTTATTAAATGCAATCAACTTATTTATACTTCATGCAGTATATTCTGTAAGTCCCACTATCCTAACGGCCCCATATTCTGTATCGCACCTATTATTTGTTTTCTCCCTTAAGGGGCCTCTTGATCAAAGAAACTGGACCCGATCTTCCCTTCCTTGTACTGAACCTGGTTAATGTCCATTACCCTGTGTGATCCATACTGATTTAGCGCCCCCTTCCCCGCCCTTCATGAACTAAATAAATGAACGTGTTTCTACCTCGCACTTTTACATCACTCGCGTGTAGCTCCTTCATTCATTGATAACGGCTGACACTCTCAGTATACTTTCCTGATATACTTTTCCTTTTTTTTATTTTAGAACTCACGTATACTACGCAGATTATAGCATCAGCTCCTTTATAAAGCTTCTCGTTATAGCGCAATTTCTCGTAAATGCGATTGAAGAAGTACATATAAAATTGAGTAGCACATGGTCAGGCCCTCATAGTACTTGCTATTCAATTTTCGATGCATTTTTATCCAGTCGCATTTCCAAAAGAATGTACTGTATGCAGGAACTTCATAAGAGCACCGACTGTTTCTCTACTTTTCGAAATTTCGCTGAAGGAGGCGCTGGGGTTTTGCATGCACACGTTTGTACTGGGATCAATACACTTTGTCTTACACTCCTCCAGTCAACATCTTTCAGCTCCCTGAGACTCTGAAGACATCTTCACTAACATGTCTTCTACTCTAATTATATATAATGCTTTTGCACTGCCATTATGAATAAGCATCACTATCAGATGTCTGAATTCGCTGACAGCATCCAATCTCTCTCCTCTCTGGAGTATACCTGGACTGTCTTCCTTTCTCCTCCTAAGATGACAACTGTCTTCCTCTTTCCTCTCAAGATGATGACTTTCTCTTTGCTCCCAGGACGTTGACTTGTCTACCTCTGTCTCCAATATGACTCTCTCTCTCTTCCTCAAATACAAGTACCTTATCACTTTATCACTCTTATTTGCATATACTCCCAACACTCATACGTAAACAGATTTCCATAACTCTTCCAAACCTGTCTTGTGATTTAAAGAGCAAATCAGTGCCAAATTTATGATAAAATCTGTGACAATTTTTATTCATCTTCCAACAGGGTTTATTTTATTCCATAATAATTCAATCATCAGCATATCCCCCTTTCGTGAAAATATTAAGTAGGTTTGGTTTGACCGTGTCGAATATATGAAATGTGATAGATTACCTGGAGAGTATACCTGGAGAGGGTTTCCAGGGTCAACGCCCCCGCAGTCCGGTCTGAGACCAGGTCTCATGATGGATCAGAGTCTGATCAACCAGGCTATTACTGCTGGCCACACACAAACTGACGCAAATTAATGTGTATAAATCTGGGATAGGTGGAAAGATATATAGGAAAAGATCGAGGACAGATCGAGAGGGGGTTTTGAGAGGTAGGGATATGTGTATCCAGCAGGCTTGTGAGAGAGGGTTAGGTCTCAGAAAAGAGGATTACTTTTATTTAGAATTTAACGTGCTGCTGCAGCCTTTTTCATAATAATTTAGTTGTAATAATCTTCAGGTGTCTAGTCACCAAAGGGAAGGTCCTATTCACCGTATTGGGAAGTGGTTCCCATATACCCTACATCTTACTTTCTATGCGTAAGTTGCACTGCTTGTTAGATAGTACAAAATATATTCTTCCTTCGAACCAGTGACCTATGGATGTCGATTTCAAGTGCCAGTTACTGTCCGCCGCTCTACCAACTGAGCTATCGAAGGTGTTATGCGTAGTGAAAGTTGTTGCAGTTACAACAGTTGAACAGGAGCAGCAGTGTAAGGAAAACGGGCCTGTAAGTCGCCGGCCCGGAGTTTAATTTTTTTTTTATACTTGTGATTTCGTCAAAATACAAAGAATTAAATCCCAGCATGGAAGAAAAAAACATAAGAAACATATATTTTACCTGAGTGACGAGTTTGAAACTTGGAGTTTGTCAACAGGGTTGTGAATTTTGCTGTGGTATTTTATTAAACACGGTATCTGTCGCTCCTGAAGCTATCAGCTAATCATGCAATTAGGATAGACATCCACTGGTCACTAAGTGGAAGTCTGCATTTGGTCTTATTAATTTAGCAGAGATTCTAGCCAGGAGGAGGTGAGGCAGGGACCCATATAGTTATAAATCACATTATTTAGTTTTACTGGATCATCTTTAGTTTAAGCTACATAATGTACTATTTTGTAAGCTCACAATTGTGCCTCTTCAAATCCTCTGTAAAAAATTTGTTATGTAAGCAATACCTAAATAAAAATATACTAAGTCTTGCCGTGACTCGATACCACAGGTGGGTCATGGGATGTCGGAGGATCGAGCCTCCGTGTTGCTCACACTTATTCTTACTGTTTCAGTCAACATGTGAGTATTACAGAGCCACTAATAGCTGCTCTCACTAATGATTATAATTCACGTGTGTAATATCTGGTGTTCCCTCAAAGAAGGTTTCTGGATTCCCGCGAGGGGTTCTTGATTCTAGGAATCGAAACCATACTCCCTTTCTTTATATCGAACCTGAATTTCTCCCATTTCCCCATGTGTTATATGACTCCTACGGGCTAGGCGCACCCCACGAATGCAACAGTAAAAATAATAAATACACTTAGTTTGTGGTATTTGACTACCTAACGAGAGTTTGTCAGGGAAAAACATATATATATATATATATATATATATATATATATATATATATATATATATATATATATATATATATATATATATATATATATATATATATATTTATAAGCTTTGTTTCCAGATATCAGGGGATTCCCAGCGGTTTTGACACTAGCTGGCAGGTCCTGAGTAAGCAGAGGCAGCGTCATCTATTAGACATGTTTGTAGTCGCAGGCGTCTCCTGGATCTTCTATTATTCGTTATTTTGTTACTTCCTATTAGAATTACCTCTCCTCTTGTTTGTTTTTAAGTGAGGTTGGGCACTTCACTCATGGTTCCTCACAAGGTGAGGTAGCTTTGCAGTGAGTTTGTTCTTTGATGTTCTATCTTGGACTTAATGGACTTAAAACTGTTAGTGTGTGATGGTTATCAGTGATGGCTTTACCTGAAAGTCTAAAGTGTATTAGAAAAACGTTTAGGTCCTGGAACCTTGATCAAGTGTCAAGGTCCCAGGACCGAAACGTTTTCTAATATGTCCTAGTGAAAAGTCCAAAGTAACTTCACTGTTTTTATTGTTCATTTCGCCTTCAGAGATTTAAGTTTGATGTTTGACATCTGGCGACCTTGTATTTGCCCAAGCTGTGGCCAGGTCAGCTGCAGAGGAAGCTTGAATATTGCAGCTGATACGAGACCGACAGATTATTTAAGAGTAATATGTGTCATAAGTGAGAAAAAAACTGTCAAATTCACTCTTCACTTTCTGGGGACTCACTGTTGATGTCTATGTACTCTCATCACTGATGTTTGTTACATCAGCCATCCTTGAGTTCCATCACTATAGTGAGAGTCGCCCTCCCATGAACACCACCGTGAACACCATCACAGTGAACACCATCACAGTGTACACCATCGCAGTGAACAGTATCACAGTAAGCACCACAGTGAACACCATCACAGTGAACATCACACTGAACATCATCACAGTGAACATCACAGCGAACACCATCACAGTGAACATCACGGTGAACATCAACAGTGAACACCAACAGTGAACACCATCACAGTGACAAGTTACTGTTGAGGACTCGACACCAGCTACTTATTCTGCCTTTTTTGTACATCTCTCTTATTTTATTTAAATTTGTTAAATATCTCAGTTTTTTTTTTATTTTCTTAACTTGCAACCTAATTTTCACTGCTTTTGTTTTGTCATTTTTTAGTTACAATAATTTTCATAACGGGTAACTTTTCCTCACAGTCCATTATGCACTTTCCCTAAATTATTGCCATGAAGGAAAATTCCCCAAGTGCTGCGAAAAAAATTATCGGAACTGGAGGAGCACCCACCTCCACCTGGTAAATTCTGGCTACAGTATTTTGGATGTAGGTAATCATACACAATAGGTGAGTCAAGCCTGGTCAAACAGCGACAGTCTGCTTGACCAGGCAAGCAACAGATGAGCCTGACCCAAGACCGGGCTCTTGGAGTAGAGAAACCTCTCAAAACTCACCATAGGGCTCACAAAATATATCTATCTGGGATCAAACATGCTTAACTCTCATACCACCAACGCTGTGTAAACCGTACGGTTCTAGTGCTTACCAGGAAATATAATGACAATCAGGTAAAGTATCACTGTGACTAAAATTGGAGACGAAAGTAGTGGAGAGGTAAAGTTGATGTTGTGACTCCATCTGTCTTGAAGAAATATCTTTGATTAAGACGATAGATATTTGTCTAGTTGAGAACCTCACCACCTTAACGCAACTTTTAACATTGATAGACTAATAGCATCATCTTTACTTCTAAATATCATTGAAAGTAAATAATATGATAATGACGAGATGTGGATAAGACTCATACGTACACTTCAGGACGCTTCTTTTAATAAATGACCTGCACTGTACACTGTAATAAATGTCCTGCACTGTACACTGTAATAAATGTCCTGCACTGTACACTGTAATAAATGTCCTGCACTGTACACTGTAATAAATGTCCTGCACTGTACACTGTAATAAATGTCCTGCACTGTACACTGTAATAAATGTCCTGCACTGTACACTATAATAAATGTCCTGCACTGTACACTGTAATAAATGTCCTGCACTGTACACTGTAATAAATGTCCTGCACTGTACACTGTAATAAATGTCCTGCACTGTACACTATAATAAATGTCCTGCACTGTACACTGTAATAAATGTCCTGCACTGTACACTATAATAAATGTCCTGCACTGTACACTATAATAAATGTCCTGCACTGTACATTAGTTTGTTTTTACATAAAATATCATAGTTTAGGTAATAAAGATGTGGAGAGGATGAGCCGTGAAGGGACGGGCGGAGTGTGATGCTGTTGAAAGACTCTTACCTGGAGTTTACCTGGAGAGAGTTCCGGGGGTCAACGCCCCCGCGGCCCGGTCTGAGACCAGGCCTCCTGGTGGATCAGAGCCTGATCAACCAGGCTGTTGCTGCTGGCTGCACGCAAACCAACGTACGAGCCACAGCCCGGCTGATCCGGAACTGACTTTAGGTGCTTGTCCAGTGCCAGCTTGAAGACTGCCAGGGGTCTGTTGGTAATCCCCCTTATGTGTGCTGGGAGGCAGTTGAACAGTCTCGGGCCCCTGACACTTATTGTATGGTCTCTTAACGTGCTAGTGACACCCCTGCTTTTCATTGGGGGGATGGTGCATCGTCTGCCAAGTCTTTTGCTTTCGTAGTGAGTGATTTTCGTGTGCAAGTTCGGTACTAGTCCCTCTAGGATTTTCCAGGTGTATATAATCATGTATCTTTCCCTCCTGCGTTCCAGGGAATACAGGTTTAGGAACCTCAAGCGCTCCCAATAATTGAGGTGTTTTATCTCCATTATGCGCGCCGTGAAGGTTCTCTGTACATTTTCTAGGTCAGCAATTTCACCTGCCTTGAAAGGTGCTGTTAGTGTGCAGCAATATTCCAGCCTAGATAGAACAAGTGACCTGAAGAGTGTCATCATGGGCTTGGCCTCCCTAGTTTTGAAGGTTCTCATTATCCATCCTGTCATTTTTCTAGCAGATGCGATTGATACAATGTTATGGTCCTTGAAGGTGAGATCCTCCGACATGATCACTCCCAGGTCTTTGACGTTGGTGTTTCGCTCTATTTTGTGGCCAGAATTTGTTTTGTACTCTGATGAAGATTTAATTTCCTCGTGTTTACCATATCTGAGTAATTGAAATTTCTCATCGTTGAACTTCATATTGTTTTCTGCAGCCCACTGAAAGATTTGGTTATTCCTTTTCCTTGGACCAAACAGGATTAACCCCCATTTCCATAGGCGCTGTGTGATCCCGTACGGGCTTAGTGCTTACCCCGAAGGGTGACGCTGCGACGGTGACGTTATAGTGGTGACATTGACGCTACAAAGGTGACGTTATAGTGGTGACGTTGACGCTACAGCAGTAACGTTATGATTGGTGGTGTTGACGGTACAATGATGATGTTAATTCTTCAACAGTCACGCTAAAACGGTGCTGTTACAACGGTGAGGCTACAAGGGTGCTCCTACAACCACCATACGTCTGGCACCGCGGTACCTCAGCAGCGCCAGCAAACGTTCACATCAGTACGAATGTCACTTCTGCTCCGAGATAGAGCTCTATAATAAGAGAAATAAATATCTGTACCTACTTTTATTATTTTTTTTATAATGCATCGTTTACTGCAACCTCTTAAGTCGCATTATCAGTAAGAACAATCATATTTACGGTAATGACCTTAACGAATGCCTTTCTGATTTCATGATAGGATAAACTTTTTTCAGGAAATCTACAGAAACTTTACAGACAGTAATTTTATTTACGTACAGGTACACATATATGCGGTTACATAAGTTATCAGAACAATATATGTGTAAATTACTCACCAGGAAAACCAAAAAAAGTCAGTGACTTTCTTCCGTTAAGGTCACAGTGATGTTGTAGAGATAAATTTGTGGAAACTCAGAGAATCAGACCCGTGTGGAACACCTGGTTATCCTTATTATCCATCACTGATGTTATGATAACACAACGTACTCTCTTTTTTACCATTTTGAATCGTACATTTTCTTTTATTTACGCTCTGTTGGGTTATTATAGTGCAGGTTAGCACCACACTCTGACTGTAATATTGCACTACCTTCATCATTGTAGAAATTGAAAACGTAAATAAAAAAGTCCGTAAATTTTTAGCTGACTAAAGTTACTTTTATTCTTATACATAGTGAATATTATTTTATTATCGAGTAATTAAACTGTATTATAATTCATAATAACTTATTAGTTACTGAAACATTTTTGTTTACACACACACACACACACACACACACACACACACACACACACACACACACACACACACACACACACACACATATATATATATATATATATATATATATATATATATATATATATATATATATATATATATATATATATTATATATATGGATGAATGGAGACAAATGGTATTTGGGACCTGACGATCTGTTGGAGTGTGAGCAGGGTAATATTTAGTGAAGGGATTCAGGGAAACCGGTTATTTTATATAACCAGACTTGAGTCCTGGAAATGGGAAGTACAATGTTTGCACTCTAAAGGAGGGGTTTGGGATATTTTCAGTTTGGAGGGATATATTGTGTATTTTTATACGTATATACTTCTAAACTGTTGTATTCTGGGCACCTCTGCAAAAACAGCGATTATGTGTGAGTGAGGTGAAAGTGTTGAATGATGAAAGTATTTTATTTTTGGGGATTTTCTTTCTTTTTGGGTCACCCTGCCTCGGTGGGAGACGGCCGACTTGTTGAGAAATATATATATATATATATATATATATATATATATATATATATATATATATATATATATATATATATATATATCTTAATGTAATAGTAGTGTCTGCACTCTGAAGGACGGGTATTAATGTTGCAGTTTTATAACTAGTGTATGTGCGTCTCTGGCAAGACAGTGATGGAGTGAATGATGGTGAAAGTCTTTCTTTTTCGGTTCACTCTACCTTGGTGGGGAACAGCCGATGTGTTAATAAACAATAATAAAAGTAATACATGTATATATTTATATATATTATATATACAAACATTATATGTTAATGTATATATACGGTGGTGCAGTTGGCATGGTAGCGCCTCAGCTCACTACCTGCTGCTACCCTGGTCAGTTAGCGGTAAGTAAATATTTGGAAATAGTCGATTGTTGTGGGTCACTCCTTGGAGAAGGAAGAGAAATGGCTTTAAAAAGAATTCCAATGGAAATAAGCCACACTAATTGGATTTACTTGGTTATCTTGGGTTACTAAACCCCCTGGGTTGATAATCCGGACAGTGTTGTTCTAAAGGTAACTTTGTAAGCTTGGTAACACCATGAAGGTGACTGTGTTAACCTCACAACTTATATACTGCAACTTTCCCTATACCCGGCACCTTCGATAGCTCAGTTGGTAGAGCGGTGGACTGTAGTTGGCACTAAAACAGACATCCATAGGTCACTGGTTCGAATCCGGTTCGAAGGACATTTTTTTTTTTTACCTAGTTTAACTCAGCTGAGGATATTATTACTGTTGCATTCATGGGGAAGCGCTGAACCAACAAGAGTTGTACAGCTCCGTGGGAACGAGAGGTAATCAGGTTTGATTCAAGGGGAATGCAGCTCCAATTCCTTGAATTAGAAGCTATTTACCGGCATCAAGGGAATCTCCTTCCCCTTGAAGGGTCAGTAAAGAATAATAGAAACTGCTGGTTTATAGAACATATTATACTTGCTCTTTGCCACCGTGTAAATTCAGATTATTTAATTTTCTATCTTCCTCTGTCTATATTCTTTCATGCAATTCCATACTCATTTATTAACAATTTACGCATAATATAGCAAATTTAAATAACTGTAACCCCAACAAAAAAGTTAATGTGGGTATATATTTCACTGCAGGAGTTTGTCAACCAATTAACCACAAAGAAAGCAATGGGACCAGGAGCTGAGACTCGACCCCCTCTCAAATAAAAAAATGAGTAAATCATTATTACATGTGCCTCAAAAAAAAATACTGATATGTAACTCAAAACACAAAGTCATAGATGCCATAGACAAACTATGATCTATATCACGTATGCTTCATCGAGAGCTGAATGACCCCTGCGAGTTTAGCCCTTATATGTGAATGTAATAATAGATAAATAATTACTTGAACTTTGGACACAAGTCTATTATCACTAGATAATATATCACAAGGTCTGTGTCAAAGCCACCATTAACACTGTCAAAGTCACAAGTGCAATGTAATGCAATTCTTTATTATAAGACTACGTTTAACCCGCACAGTGGACATTATCAAGTCACAAACAGATCCACCTGGGTAAAAAGTGTATATAGGGTGGAAAGTCAGGTGAAGAATACATAAGCGGGATTACCGATTGACTCCTGGCTGTCTTCAGGCAGGCACTGGACAGGCACCTGAAGTCGGTACCTGACCAGCCGGGCTGTGGTTCGTACGTTGGATTGCGTGCGGCCAGCAGTAACAGCCCGGTTAATCAGGCCCTGATCCATCACGAGGTCTGGTCACAGACCGGGCCGCAGGGGCGTTGACCCCCGGAACTCTCTCCAGGTAAACTCCAGGTAGGTTGGATTTGAGACGGACCTCCAGGCAGATCTGGTTGTGACTTGATAAAGTTCACTGTGTGGGCGAAACCTAGTCAATAAAGGGTCACATTATACTGCATTTGTGTTTATCCATGGTGTCGGTATTTTATATCATTTATCTCCACTGTCACGGTCAACATCAAAACTGTATGAGAGCCAGCATAACGACTGTATGAGAGCCAGCATAACGACTGTATGAGAGCCAGCATAACGACTGTATGAGAGCCAGCATAACGACTGTATGAGAGCCAGCATAACGACTGTATGAGAGCCAGCATAAAGACTGTATGAGAACCAGCATAACGATTGTATGAGAGCCAGCATAACGACTGTATGAGAACCAGCATAACGACTGTATGAGAGCCAGCATAACGACTGTATGAGAGCCAGCATAACGACTGTGAGAGCCAGTATAACGACTGTATGAGAGCCAGCATAACGATTGTATGAGAGCCAGCATAACGACTGTATGAAAGCCAGCATAACGACTGTATGAGAGCCAGCATAACGACTGTATGAGAGCCAACATAAAGACTGAGAGCCAGCATAACGACTGTATGAGAGCCAGCATAACGACTGTATGAGAGCCAGCATAACGACTGTATGAGAGCCAGCATAACGACTGTATGAGAGCCAGCATAACGACTGTATGAGAGCCAGCATAACGACTGTATGAGAGCCAGCATAACGACTGTATGAGAGCCAGCATAACGACTGTGTGAGAACCAGCATAACGACTGTATGAGAGCCAGCATAAAGACTGAGAGCCAGCATAAAGACTGAAAGCCAGCATAAAGACTGAGAGCCAGCATAAAGACTGAGAGCCAGCATAACGACTGTATGAGAGCCAGCATAACGACTGTATGAGAGCCAGCATAAAGACTGAGAGCCAGCATAACGACTGTATGAGAGCCAGCATAACGACTGTATGAGAGCCAGCATAAAGACTGAGAGCCAGCATAACGACTGTATGAGAGTCAGCATAACGACTGTATGAGAGCCAGCATAACGACTGTATGAGAGCCAGCATAACGACTGTATGAGAGCCAGCATAACGACTGTATGAATGCCAGCATAACGACTGTATGAGAGCCAGCATAACGACTGTATGAGAGCCAGCATAACGACTGTATGAAAGCCAGCGTCTATTGTATCAAAGCCAGCGTCACTATTGTATCAATGCCAGCGTCACTATTGTATCAATGCCAGCGTCACTATTGTATCAAAGTCAGCGTCACTATTGTATCAAATCCAGCGTCTATTGTATCAAAGCCAGTGTCACTATTGTATCAAAGCCAGCGTCACTATTGTATCAAAGCCAGTGTCACTATTGTATCAATGCCAGCGTCACTATTGTATCAAAGCCAGCGTCACTACTGTATCAAAGCCAGCGTCACTATTGTATCAATGCCAGCGTCACTATTGTATCAATGCCAGCGTCACTATTGTATCAAAGTCAGCGTCACTATTGTATCAAAGCCAACGTCTGTTGTATCAAAGCCAGTGTCACTATTGTATCAAAGCCAACGTCTATTGTATCAAAGCCAGTGTCACTATTGTATCAAAGTCAGTGTCACTATTGTATCAAAGTCAGTGTCACTATTGTATCAATGCCAGCGTCACTATTGTATCAAAGCCAGTGTCACTATTGTATCAAAGCCAACGTCTATTGTATCAAAGCCAGTGTCACTATTGTATCAAAGCCAGTGTCACTATTGTATCAATGCCAGCGTCACTATTGTATCAAAGCCAGCGTCACTATTGTATCAAACCCAGGGTCACTATTGTATCAATGCCAGCGTCACTATTGTATCAAAGCCAGCGTCACTATTGTATCAAAGCCAGCGTCACTATTGTATCAAAGCCAGCGTCACTATTGTATCAAAGACAGCGTCACTATTGTATCAAAGACAGCATCATTTCCTCAGCCCGTAATGCTATGCATAGTATAAGTGGCTTTGGCATGCTGCTCTTATCTGTATTTTTTTTGTACCTCTGTATGTGTGCTCAAATTGTAAATAAATAAATAAATAAATAAATTATTGTGTCAAAGCCAGATTCACCATGTTGCAGCTAAACATTGCTACCTCATAACCTCACTACATTACCTCCAGGTGTGACAAACTCACGTTAGAACCTGTGGAGGTGTTCCTGGTTTTATGGTCAGCTGTTGAGAACATGTCAGAAGAAGCAGGGAAAGAATGACAAGCCTTTACAATCTTGACAAGATCAAATTGCGGTCTTCTGCAAGAGCGACGTAAGTGTTATTTTAGATTTAGAACACAAGGCGGCTCATTAAGGCCGGTCCCCTCAAGGAAGGTTCCTTGATGTTGGTGAGGGGCTCTTGATTAATTGGATTTGCTAGTTCCCCGAATTAAGCCTGAAGCCTTCCACATCCCCCCCCCCCCAGGCGCTTATAATCCTCCGGGTTTATCCCCTTGATTATAATAAATCATTAAGGGAGTGATTTATTAACATTTCTCATTAAGTGTAGGGAGTGAGTAAACTCTCAGTGTATATACACTGAGATACTGCTTAGATCTTGATATTATACTGATACTTTCTATCAAGGAAGGTCCACAAAGCCGCTTTCAGATTCTAATTTTTCCTTTACAACATAATAACAACGAGCATGAAAATACAGTTTCTGCATATGATAGCTCAACTAACAGAACTTGCATACATATTCATGGCTGCTTAATCTATGAAATCCCCGACGTGTACATTGTAATGGCCTGTAATGCATCTACTCGGTACTACAATTCATGTTTCTGTTTTCCTGTCATAGTTACACAGTACAGGTTAACATACCAGTGTGAGAAGGACAACTTCAGGAGACTGAGGACAGCAACAAATACTTCACTATTATAACTTCAGTGGCTACGGCGGCTTTAGGATGACTTTCAGCAGGGCTGAGTTGATTTTATATAAATTACGCTATTATTATTATATTTATAGGGAAATGCTAAACCCATAGCATGCAGCTCCTGGGACATGGGACGCACTCAGATTTAATTTAAGCAACGGAGGGGCAGCTCTTTTAACGGACTTTATATATAAAAATACGTAATATTGAGCCAGACTTCAAGTGTAGTTTGCACACTTGTTTCTTCACCAGGAAGCATCAGTTAGTTTAATATGTTTATTATGCACCCCATACCCATCCTGTGGGCGGTAGTCAAAAGATTACAGAGGTACATAATTGGTCCAGGGACTGGACTCCAAAGTTTTGATAGCTGAGCAAGTTACAGAGGTAATGAACTCACAATTTACAAAGGAAGCATCAGTGTAAACAAAACAAATATTGTTAACTTACCTGTCTATAAATGTTGTCCATAGCTGTATAGTCCTTGTGGCTTAGCGCTTCTTTTTGATTATAATAATAATAATATAAATGTTGTCCATAGTGATTTTTTTTTGTCTACACTCGTGCAATAATAACATTTGAGAAATCAGACCAGTGGATTGTTTATTATAACCATAAAAAGCTTTCCAATTGGGTAAATTTATCTAACTTGTGCTAATTATTTACAGTTTGAACAACTAAACGAATGAAATGATAACCAAGATAATTTATAAACACCTTTATTATGGAAACGTCTTGAACGTTTTCCTCTTAGTTACCGGAAACGTGTTTGGAACCGGACTATGACCATGTTGAGACATGTATAATACACTGAAGGACTTATATAGCAGAAGCCGTTGTAGCTAGGGCCATTAAGGTTGCACTAGGATCATTAAAGCTGCACTAGGATCATTAAGGCTGCACTAGGATCATTAAGGTTGCACTAGGATCATTAAGGCTGCACTAGGATCATTAAAGCTGCACTAGGATCATTAAGGCTGCACTAGGATCATTAAGGTTGCACTAGGATCATTAACGCTGCACTAGGATCATTAAGGTTGCACTAGGATCATTAAGGCTGCACTAGGATCATTAAGGCTGCATGCTGTATAGTCCTTGTGGCTTAGCGCTTCTTTTTGATTATAATAATAATAATTAAGGCTGCACTAGGATCATTAAGGCTGCACTAGGATCATTAAGGCTGCACTAGGATCATTAAGGCTGCACTAGGATCATAAAAGCTGTACTAGGATAATTAAGGCTGCACTAGGATCATTAAGGCTGCACTTGGATCATTAAGGCTACACTAGGATCATTAAGGTTGCACTAGGATCTTTAAGGCTGCACTAGGATCATTAAGGATGCACTAGGATCATTAAGGCTGCACTAGGATCATTAAGGCTGCACTAGGATCATTAAAGCTGCACTAGGATCATTAAGGCTGCACTAGGATCATTAAGGTTGCACTAGGATCATTAACGCTGCACTAGGATCATTAAGGTTGCACTAGGATCATTAAGGCTGCACTAGAAATTTCAATTACTCAGATATGGTAAACATGAGGAAATTAAATCTTCATCAGAGTACAAAACAAATTCTGGCCACAAAATAGAGCGAAACACCAACGTCAAAGACCTGGGAGTGATCATGTCGGAGGATCTCACCTTCAAGGACCATAACACTGTATCAATCGCATCTGCTAGAAAAATGACAGGATGGATAATGAGAACCTTCAAAACTAGGGAGGCCAAGCCCATGATGACACTCTTCAGGTCACTTGTTCTATCTAGGCTGGAATATTGCTGCACTCTAACAGCACCTTTCAAGGCAGGTGAAATTGCCGACCTAGAAAATGTACAGAGAACTTTCACGGCGCGCATAACGGAGATAAAACACCTCAATTACTGGGAGCGCTTGAGGTTTCTAAACCTGTATTCCCTGGAACGCAGGAGGGAGAGATACATGATTATATACACCTGGAAAATCCTAGAGGGACTAGTACCGAACTTGCACACGAAAATCACTCACTACGAAAGCAAAAGACTTGGCAGACGATGCACCATCCCCCCAATGAAAAGCAGGGGTGTCACTAGCACGTTAAGAGACCATACAATAAGTGTCAGGGGCCCGAGACTGTTCAACTGCCTCCCAGCACACATAAGGGGGATTACCAACAGACCCCTGGCAGTCTTCAAGCTGGCACTGGACAAGCACCTAAAGTCAGTTCCTGATCAGCCGGGCTGTGGCTCGTACGTTGGTTTGCGTGCAGCCAGCAGCAACAGCCTGGTTGATCAGGCGCTGATCCACCAGGAGGCCTGGTCACAGACCGGGCCGCGGGGGCGTTGACCCCCGAAACTCTCTCCAGGTCTCCAGGTAGGATCATTAAGGCTGCACTAGGATCATTAAGGCTGCACTAGGATCATTAAAGCTACACTAGGATCATTAAGGCTGCACTAGGATCATTAAGGCTGCACTAGGATCATTAAGGCTGCACTAGGATCATTAAGGCTGCACTAGGATCATTAAGGCTGCACTAGGATCATTAAGGCTGCACTAGGATCATTAAGGCTGCACTAGGATCATTAAGGCTGCACTAGGATCATTAAGGCTGCACTAGGATCATTAAGGCTGCACTAGGATCATTAAGGCTGCACTAGGATCATTAAGGCTGCACTAGGATCATTAAGGCTGCACTAGGATCATTAAGGCTGCACGTACCTTTTTACCACCGGTTAAACAAACTTTAATCCCTGAAGTAGGAATTAAAATACACTCAGAATATATAAGCTGAGGGAAATATTCCTCTCAGTGTATATATCCTGTGAATATATCTGATTAATGGAGTTTAAAGTCTGTCAACTACGCTAGGGTTATTAAGTATTCTCGTAACCATTTCACCACCATCAAGGATATTTTAACCACTAAAATAAGGATTAAAGTAATATACATTGAGAGAAATACATCCTCTAGGTATATATGTCTTGTGAATATATCTACAATGTAAACTATAATGAGTGTAAATCTCTTTAGTATCACGAAATAATAAATAAAATTATGCTGTTACATAGTCATATTTAATGGTTATCAACTAGCTTAGCGCAGATTGCTATTTATTTATCTACGAATTTTAAAACAGAAAATTACATGTAAAAAATTCTTATTATGAAACTGGGTAGCAATGCTGGATAATTTTCACACGTGTGACTTTGTTGCTGCAACTTTCACTGCATGTAACAACTTCCCTACCTAGGATTTTATAGTTTTTCTTTTTGCCTCTAATAAACAAGGGGAACTTATAGTTACCCCATTTCGTTATCAACACAGAGAGAGCTGTACATATATCCATAAAGGAAGCAAAATAAACTTACATGGTACTTAGATTTAAAGCCTCTTGAAAGCACGCGAGTCAGTCAGGCTGCATTCCCACTGTACAACACTAATTAAGAACATTTCAATCCCTGAGAGTGAACTCTCAGTATAGATGGGTCGTCACATAACTAAGGCCTTGGTCAGGACATTGTCCTGACGAATATCATTCAGTATTTTCCGGTGTATATACATTAAAATATATACACCTTTTGGTGTGTATATTCATACCCAAATGTTTGCCTGTTAGACTTGGACTCGTGTACACGTGCCTTCGATAACTCAGTTGGTAGAGCGGTGGACTGTAGTTGGCACTCAAAACTGGCATCCATAGGTCACCGGTTGAAAGGAATGTATTTTCCTTCCATCTTACCTCTGTGTCACCCTTGTTTGCTCGTCTTATCATAAGTTATTCATGTCACAAAAGTTTGCTACTGTTTGTGTTAACCCACGACTCCATGATCCTAGCTTATCAGTTGTTGCTTATACTCTTTACTGAGCATAATTCTATTTTCTGTTAGGCTCCGTGTTTATCCACACATTTTACTGTAAGACTGAGAACCACGTGTCAACTTTGCTCTCAGCTCGGTTATGCGTAACAGTTTGAAACTAATGTATTCTCCTACGCTGGGCGAAAACGAATACGCAGACTATGTAATGAAGTAATTTGTATGGCAGTTAACTTGAATCAAGTTTGAGAGGAGCTTCGAATGACAGTGAGGTGCCGTCAGGCACTTCAGTGAAACGGTCTGTACGGATCCTGGAGTTGTTACGACCCTTAATCAGCAATAACAATATCAACAACATCCTTGGAAGTTTACATTGGAAGCGAAATCGTGGGGGCTACGCATTACTACTAGTGTAGTCATCGGGAGGAGAAACCTCTCAGTAAACTGCAAGTATCCTGAAGTAGAAATCGTGGGAGCAGATTGTCAAGGACTTGTGGGCGCCGAGAAGTGATCAGCAACATCTCCGTGACCCCATGACGATGGAGGTAGGCAGAGTTGAAGAGGGTTCTTGAACACTCTCCTACATTAGATAATTGACTAAGCTGCACTCCTTACTTGCTCAGGTGTCTTGAATACTCATTAGAGAAATGATCCCCTGGCGCATCTCATCAGAAGTGATGGTATCACTATTCAGGTGGTCAGGTGTCTGGAGAGAATGCTTGGATGTCAGCCTAAACAAATCAAACTAGTGAGCTGGTTCTTTCTAGAGAAGGCACTGTTTCCTGGCATGGGTGCTTAATACCTTTGTGGGTCACAGAGCTCCTAATAAGATACAAATTTGTGAATAGTACACAATGGTTGCTGATCAGGAGAAGCCGCCAGATGATCTGGATCATCAATTTTGAGTGAGCAAATTTAGTTTAGGTTTGGCTAGTAACGCATTCAGTGTGCGGTTAGGTAGTTAGTGTATAAACCAGATATTTTGTGTCTTATTATCTATATGGCATGGTGGTATGTGATGCGGGCTACCAGTTTTGTGGGTATATGGTTACGGCTTCCTTTAAGGGGGTTGCTTTGATAATGGTAAAGGGCTTTTGATTCAAGGAATCGGATCTATCCTCCCCTTCCTCGTATCAAACCTGATTATTTTCCGTTCCCCAGTAGGATAATAAATTGTACTGTAAGCCTGTAATAGTTCGGGGAGAATAAATTAACCCTTTTTTGTACAGGAAGTTTTGTCATATGATTTATTACTGTGCCGTCATGTCCTTTGTTGTCTTACTGTATTTTTTAATGACCTGTCTCCTGGATTTTTCGCTATCTTTCATATTTTGATAATGGTTAAGGATGAACCGAAACGTCTTCTAGAGTGTTATCTTCTAAATTTGGATAATTTGCGACAGGTAAACATGATATATAATTATGTTGATTGGTGAGTAAAGCTGCCGGAGAGTTAGAGCTAATTTTATATTGATAACTCTCATCAGAGTGGGTGACAGTGTTGGTGAGCATTAAGTGGACCGGTAAGCCAGGGGAAGGCCTCGGTCAGATGACTAAAAGCTCCAGCTGTGGGTCATCATATGATTAAGACCCGCGTCAGGAAACACTCGTCCTGTTTCCTGACGAACCTTACCTAACCTAATGCTGGTGAATGGTTCTTGATCCTGAGAACTGGAGCTACTCTCCTCTTCCACGGATCAAACGGGATTAACTCGCATTGCCCATTCGATCTATCACCCTTGCGGGTTTAGTGTTGCCTGTGAATATAACAACAATATTGATTACTGTGTTAAATTACAATTATTTGTACATGCAAATGGTAGGATATTCCTATGTATTGTCAGATTATATATAATTGTAGAAATATTATACGATCTCTTTGGTTTATTATAAGATTATAGTTCACACTATGTATAATTCATGAAATAATTGAAATGTTTTTTTTAATGTTGCATGTATTTGTATTATAATTCTCAAAAGATAATAGGTGCATAATCTTCGGGTAAATTATCTATTTTGGTAAAGTTGGTTATCTGTTTAGTCCATAAATTATTAGTGGAATTAGTAGTTAGTTATTTTCATTAGACAGTGCGCAGTTGACAGTGTGCACTGCAGCTGACAGTGTGTGGCTAGCCCTGAGCTGACAGCGTGCAAGTACTCATAGATCTTTTCATCCCTGGATCAAGCCTGATTATCTCATTCCCCAGCATTATATGTCTCCTACGGTTGTAGTGCTTCGCGGAGAATATAATAATCAACTTGCAATAATAATTTATTGGTTATCTCACTCTATCAGAATACTGTACCGAAGCTCTACGCATTCAAATTATTACACACACACACACACACACACACACACACACACTGCAAGGTTTGCCACAAGGTTAGTTCCAGAGCTAAGGGGAATGTCCTATGAAGAAAGAGTAAGGGAAATCGGCCTGACGACACTGGAGGACAGGAGGGTCAGGGGAGACATGATAACGACATATAAAATACTGCATGGAATAGACAAGGTGGACAAAGACAGGATGTTCCAGGGAGGGGACACAGAAACAAGAGGCCACAATTGGAAGTTGAAGACACAAATGAGTCAAAGAGATATTAGGAAGTATTTCTTCAGTCATAGAGTTGTAAGGCAGTGGAATAGCCTAGAAAATGACGTAGTGGAGGCAGGAACCATACACAGTTTTAAGACGAGGTTTGATAAAGCTCATGGAGCGGGGAGAGAGAGGGCCCAGTAGCAACCGGTGAAGAGGCGGGGCCAGGAGCTAAGACTCGACCCCTGCAACCACAAATAGGTGAGTAGGTGAGTACACACACACACACACACACACACACACACACACACACACACACACACACACACACACACACACACACACACACACACACACACTCACATACACACACATACATATACAACAGGCCTAGTGTCTAATCGACATGTGCCTAGGACAAAATGGTAACTAACACACACACACACATACACACATACACTCACACACACACACATGTACGTATATACAACAGGCCTAGTGTCTAATCGACATGTGCCTAGGACAAAATGGTAACTAACACACACACACACATACACACATACACTCACACACACACACATGTACGTATATACAACAGGCCTAGTGTCTAATCGACATGTGCCTAGGACAAAATGGTAACTAACACACACACACACATACACACATACACTCACACACACACACATGTACGTATATACAACAGGCCTAGTGTCTAATCGACATGTGCCTAGGACAAAATGGTAACTAACTGCAGCATATGGGCGCCTGGCAAACCTGAGAACAGCATTCCGATACCTTAGTAAGGAATCGTTCAAGACACTGTACACCGTGTATGTCAGGCCCATACTGGAGTATGCAGCACCTGTTTGGAACCCGCACTTGATAAAGCACGTCAAGAAACTAGAGAAAGTACAAAGGTTTGCCACAAGGTTAGTTCCAGAGCTAAGGGGAATGTCCTATGAAGAAAGATTAAGGGAAATCGGCATGACGACACTGGAGGACAGGAGGGTCAGGGGAGACATGATAACGACATATAAAATACTGCGTGGAATAGACAAGGTGGACAAAGACAGGATGTTCCAGGGAGGGGACACAGAAACAAGAGGCCACAATTGGAAGTTGAAGACACAAATGAGTCAGAGAGATATTAGGAAGTATTTCTTCAGTCATAGAGTTGTAAGGCAGTGGAATAGCCTAGAAAATGACGTAGTGGAGGCAGGAACCATACACAGTTTTAAGACGAGGTTTGATAAAGCTCATGGAGCGGGGAGAGAGAGGGCCCAGTAGCAACCGGTGAAGAGGCGGGGCCAGGAGCTAAGACTCGACCCCTGCAACCACAAATAGGTGAGTACATACACACACACACACTCGACCCCTGCAACCACAAATAGGTGAGTGCAAATAGGTGAGTACACACACACACACACACACACACACACAGACAGACATGAAGCATTAAACTACAGACCAGTGTCACTGACATGTATAGTATGCAAAATCATGGAGAAGATTATCAGGAGAAGAGTGGTGGAACACCTAGAAAGGAATGATCTCATCAACAGCAGCCAACATGGTTTCAGAGACGGGAAATCCTGTGTCACAAACCTACTGGAGTTCTATGACATGGTGACAGCAGTAAGACAAGAGAGAGAGGGGTGGGTGGATTGCATTTTCTTGGACTGCAAGAAGGCGTTTGACACAGTTCCACACAAGAGATTGGTGCAAAAACTGGAGGACCAAGCAGGGATAACAGGGAAGGCACTACAATGGATCAGGGAATACTTGTCAGGAAGACAGCAGCGAGTCATGGTACGTGGCGAGGTGTCAGAGTGGGCACCTGTGACCAGCGGGGTCCCGCAGGGGTCAGTCCTAGGACCAGTGCTGTTTCTGGTATTTGTGAACGACATGACGGAAGGAATAGACTCTGAGGTGTCCCTGTTTGCAGATGACGTGAAGTTGATGAGAAGAATTCACTCGATCGAAGACCAGGCAGAACTACAAAGGGATCTGGACAGGCTGCAGACCTGGTCCAGCAATTGGCTCCTGGAGTTCAATCCCACCAAGTGCAAAGTCATGAAGATTGGGGAAGGGCAAAGAAGGCCGCAGACGGAGTACAGTCTAGGGGGTCAGAGACTACAAACCTCACTCAAGGAAAAAGATCTTGGGGTGAGTATAACACCAGGCACATCTCCTGAAGCGCACATCAACCAAATAACTGCTGCAGCATATGGGCGCCTAGCAAACCTCAGAACAGCATTCCGACATCTTAATAAGGAATCATTCAGGACCCTGTACACCGTGTATGTTAGGCCCATATTGGAGTATGCGGCACCAGTTTGGAACCCACACCTAGCCAAGCACGTGAAGAAACTAGAGAAAGTGCAAAGGTTTGCAACAAGACTAGTCCCAGAGCTAAGAGGTATGTCCTACGAGGAGAGGTTAAGGGAAATCAACCTGACGACACTGGAGGACAGGAGAGATAGGGGGGACATGATAACGACATACAAAATACTGAGAGGAATTGACAAGGTGGACAAAGACAGGATGTTCCAGAGATTGGACACAGTAACAAGGGGACACAGTTGGAAGCTGAAGACACAGATGAATCACAGGGATGTTAGGAAGTATTTCTTCAGCCACAGAGTAGTCAGTAAGTGGAATAGTTTGGGAAGCGATGTAGTGGAGGCAGGATCCATACATAGCTTTAAGCAGAGGTATGATAAAGCTCACGGCTCAGGGAGAGTGACCTAGTAGCGATCAGTGAAGAGGCGGGGCCAGGAGCTCGGACTCGACCCCCGCAACCTCAACAACTAGGTGAGTACACACACACACACACACAGGAGCTTGGACTCGACCCCTGCAACCTCAACTAGGTGAGTACACACACACACACACACACACACAGCGACCAGTGAAGAGGCGGGGCCAGGAGCTAGGACTCGACCCCTGCAACCTCAACTAAGCGAGTACACACACACACTCGCGCGTCTCTTGGCGGTTAAAACGTAGAATGACTTGGGGGGGGATTCTTACAGGATTCATTACCTTTGTAACTTGTGAGTTCATTACCTTGTACCTAGTTCAGCCATCACAACTTTGGGAGCCCAGTCCCTGGACCCATTACGTACCACTGTAATCTGTAAATACCTTTGTAACTTGTCATGATTGTGACTAGACCTACCTGGAGTTCATTACCTTTGTAAATTGTGAGTTCATTACCTCTGTAACTTGCTCAGCTATCAAAACTTTGGAGTCCAGTCCCTGGACCAATTATGTACCTCTGTAACCTTTTGACTACCGCCCACAGGATGGGTATGGGGTGCATAATAAACATATTAAACTAACTAACTGGGGCAGTAGTAGATGCAAACTCAACGAATACCTTCAAGATTAGATATGACAAGGTCCAAGAGGCCAGAAGTAAGCGATGTTGATCCAGTTAGTGTAGAAGGCGGGACCAGGAGCCAAGTATCAGCCCGCCCTGCAATCACAACTTGGTGAGTACATATATTATTTGGGGGTCTCATCAGTGACTAGGGAAGGTTTTAGGTGCAGCAACTTTCACTACGGCTAACACCTTCGATAGCTCAGTTGGTAGAGCGGTGGACTGTAGTTGGTACTTGAAGCAGACATCCATAGGTCACTGGTTCGAATCCGGTTCGAAGGATATTTTTTTTGTACACTTAAGTGTTCCAATTTACCCAGCTGGGGACGAGTTTCTTCCAACCATCTTGCATCCTTCTTGCGTGCTTCACATGCAGCGTGGGCTCAAATTATTATATTTCGTTTGTGTTCTTTAAGATTCATTTTGTGTGGTGTTCAGTATCACGTTTTAAACATTAGTTACTTTATGTAGTCCCGGTAAAACAGAATCGGTGGCTTAACCAAGTTTTACTAGTGCTTTTGAGTTAAATTCCTGGCTTGTAGGTGATATACCATGTTCATATATATACTTAAAAGTGTGTTTATAAACACGGTATTAGTGTATATGTGAACAAAATGTAGATATTGTAAAATGCCCGATCCGCTGATTATATAGTTATTAATGGGTAAAACTTGACCTGACATAAATGATCGCACCTCACAGCCTCACATCACATACATCGCACCTCCTCACAACCTCACCACATCACATACACTGCACCTCACAACCTCACCACATCACATACACTGCACCTCACAACCTCACCACATCACATACACCGCACCTCACCACATCACATACACCGCACCTCACCACATCACATACACCGCACCTCACCACATCACATACACTGCACCTCACAACCTCATCACATCACATATACCGCACTTCACATCACATATACCGCACCTCACAAAATGGCTGTACCTCCTAATCTGCAGCACACAACTGTACCGCATCTTACACCAAAACTACATAACCTCACACTCATACATTGCAACCATGTCGGCACTTGTCACCCAGGTCACTCCACCAGCGAAGAGGCGGGGCCAGGAGCTATGAATCAACCCCTGAAGCCACAATTAGGTGAGTACACAAGCTGTCTTACATGACAGCTATGCTTATCCTCGCCTCACAACCACAAGGACCCAGGTTCTATTCCTAGTTTGCCAGACGTGTCTTCTAACACCTGCTACCCCTATTCAACTAACAGTAAATAGGTACCTGGGTGTTAACCGACTGTTGTGGGTGGCATCCTGGAGGGAAGAGGGCTTTAAAATATTATTACTGAATAAAAAGGCACAATACCGTGATTCGAACAATATAACCCGCACATAGGAAAGAGAGGAACTTGTGACGACGTTTCGGTCTGATTTGGGATTACCAACATGTTAAGTATAGCATGGTGGTAATCTCATACAATATATGATAAACCTCGTATGTTTTAAGAAGCACAATGTGCGTGCCCTTCCAGTGTCTACCTTGATGCTGGTGAAGAACCACTGCCACAGGATATGGAAGCCACTCTTTCCCTAGATCAGTGGTTCCCAACCTTTTCACCACTAAGGACCCCTTCTATTTAAATTAATTTTCCCAGGTACCCCAGGAGTTCGCAAGGTCTGTTTACTCAGCAAGGCCGATTTTATTAACTAACAACAAACTCGTTTTCCCACTTTCATCTTTCAACTGGAAAAAAAAAAACATACGTGACTATACAATTAAATTTTGAAAGTTTATCTTTATCAGCCTTATCGTGAGTAATTACACATTTTACACTGCAGCCTCATGAAATTTTGAACAGCTCACGGACCCCCAGTACTACCGTTACGGACCCCCAGGGGTCCGCGGACAACAGGTTGGGAACCGCTGCTTTAGACCATCCTCCCCTTTTTCCCCAGGAGCTGCGTGACAACCCCCCTACGGGTTTAGCGCTTCCCTTAAATTTAATAACAGCGACACTGCGAGGAGCCATTCTACGCTCCTTACTCTGACCAGCGGTCAGGAGACCAAATAATAACAGTGTGATTTAATGGCTCTACCACAACAACTCACGTGAAGTGACAACCTGGAGACTTCAATGCTCAAGACAGCAGTGATCAGAAACACCCGTTGACGTCTCAGAACTCTAATGAACCATATTTTTCAGTACGTGAGAGAAATCTTACAATTAAAGGTAAACTTCAACAGTAAGAAAATGAAATGAAAAATCTCAGGATTTTCACGTGTTCAAACAAGCATCTTCAGATAAGTTAGCGAAAGCAAATTGTACCATCATGGAGAAGCAAGTGATAAGGGTGTATTTGTTTACTTGTAAATCCAGTATGAGAGAGTGCAACGGACAAGTGTACTAGTAGCAGCAGCAACACACACAAGAGGCATTATTGAGCTTCCCCATCGCTCGGGCTTAGTGCCCAATGCTGGGGTGTGACTCCAAAGGGATCCTCTAGTGCTTGCTGTCCTTGTACCTCCTGACTTCGTCTGCTGCTATGCAGCTGCCACACCCTTCGAGCCCAGTGTGGGCGGGGTTTGTGGCAACCCAGGGTGCTTAGCGTCTCTGTCCGAGCCTCATGGGGACGGGAAATGGGGTTAGGCCTGGAGACAGCTGGTCCCAGAAGATGAGGAGGTACTCGTCAAACTAAATTCTAGATACCTATTGAAGGTGCCAGGTATAAATTACAGCTTCAACAGCAGAACCAGAAAAGGTGTTAAATTTGGTGAACGTTGCCTCAGGCAACACACAGCCTACCTGCATTGCCTGCGAACTTTGCCTCAGGCAGCACACAGCCTACCTGCATTACTTACGAACTTTGCCTCAGGCAACACACAGCCTACCTGCATTACTTGCGAACGTTGCCTCAGGCAGCACACAGCCTGTAGATGAATGGTTCAGAGAACCGACACGTTGATAAATTAGACACATGTGCAACTCTTGGGTATCTTTATTGAGGACTGACCACATCGACTCAAGGCTGAGGGACTGATTACCTCATTCTCCTCCTGTTCTTCATGTTTCTCCTTTGTATGGACTGATGACGCCACTGTGTGGCGAAACGTTTCCTCAATAAAGATACCCAAGAGTTGCACATGTATCTAATTTATCAGCACACAGCCTACCTGCATTACCTACGAACGTTGCCTCAGGCAGCACACAGCCTACCTGCATTACCTACGAACGTTGCCTCAGGCAACACACAGCCTACCTGCATTACCTACGAACGTTGCCTCAGGCAGCACACAGCCTACCTGCATTACCTACGAACGTTGCCTCAGGCAGCACACAGCCTACCTGCATTACCTACGAACGTTGCCTCAGGCAACACACAGCCTACCTGCATTACCTACGAACGTTGCCTCAGGCAGCACACAGCCTACCTGCATTACTTTCTTGTTTCCGGTGCAAAAATACATTTCGGAAGGTTCTAGCGAGATGGTATTTATCTTGAATTTTCGTTGCGGCATTTATGTACGTTAAGCAAACTGTGTTCACCAAAGCCAATAATATTCCACTACAACTAACACCTTCGATAACTCAGCTGGTAGAGCGGTGGACTGTAGTTGGTACTTAAAACAGACATCCATAGGTCACTGGTTCGACTCCGGTTCGAAGGATGAGTATTTTACCTCAGTTGACTCAGCTGAGGATAAGCGCCTCTAGGATTATTATTATATTCGTTTGAAAGAGGAAAACCCAAAGGGATCATTCAGCACCTGGTGAAAATGAGAAGTTATCAGGTTTGATCTAATGAAGGGCAAGGTAGCTCTAATTTCTTTGATCAAGAGCATCAAGGCACTCCGTTGATAGATAGAGTACCAGAAGTTTTAACACTCAGGGCAGCAATAAACATGGACACTGGTGGACATCTCAGTAGTGGACTCAGCTTCTAGGGAATAAAAGGTCAGTGTCACTGAACATTGTTTTAGCTTTTGGTATTAATGTTAGGGCCGCCCTAAAGGAGTATATACACTAAGAGATACACTTTGATGTATCATTGGTGGATGTACATACACATTGTATATGTACCTGTGTAATATAACTGTCGCATACGCACACGTCGATTTGTATATTGTGGACTGAGAAACATTCGCTAGTGTATATACACTCTGAACAACAAGTGTCGGTCACTCACACCCAGGCCGGAAGTCAGTCTCACGCATTTCATAAAACATAGTCTTGGAATCAGTGAGCCATGGATGGCTGTTTTAAAGTGACTGAAAGTGATAAGACACTTTCAGTCGTGTTTCACGACTCTTACAAGCATTACTTTCAACCTTCCTGTGTCCCCACAAGTTCCTCCCAGTATATCTTGATGAGGCGAACGCTTATTTTTTTATTTCGGAATGCGTGCAGCGAGCACCAACAGCTTAACTGATAAGACTGTTAATCAGGGAAGATCTGATGCTAGATCGGGCTGTGGGAACTATGATCTTAATCTTATCACCAGGTCAGCAGTATGTACACTATGGAAATATTATACATTGTGCCCAGCAGGCAATATTCATTGTGAAAAACCAAATCCATAAGGGTCATAAGAACTTTGGGAATGGGAAGTAATAATTTTTGACCCAGAGAAGGGAAAAGAAGTTTCATTTCCTTGGATTAAGAGCTCTTCACCCGTTTTAAAGCACCTCCTTGAAGGGTCTGGCAGAACGATTACAATGAAGTCTGTTTTAACTGTTGCAACTTTCACTACACATAACACCTTCGATAGCTCAGTTGGTAGAGCGGTGGACTGTAGTTGGTACTTAAAACAGACATCCATAGGTCACTGGTTCGACTCCGGTTCGAAGGATATATAACTTTTACTTTAGTAAGTTTGGTACAGTTTATTGACTGGACGCGGCGAGTCAGTCGCAGTTCACCTGTACCCTAATGTCAAGAATAATTTGGTCCCTAAAATATTGAACAAAATTCTTAGTGTATATACATAAAGCATAACTAACTGATTATATGTACACCTCTCGGTGTATATACTAAGAGATATACTGTACACAGTGTGTATACCCTGGGATCAGTACAGAACTGCTCAACTTCAAGGCTGCTGGTAACATTTTTGATTTGATGTAATTATCATATTGACGGGAATGCACTAAACCCGTAGTGATAATACAGAGCCTGAGAATAGGTAGCAACTGACGTATGCGCATGTAGCACAACTGTCACCATCATCACCAGCAATAGTCAAAACACATGACCATTATCAACGTTTTGAAAAAAGCATAACACGTAATTTTTTTAGTCAATATTTATTAAAGTACCAAGCAGACTGCACACTTTACATATATAGACGCTGTTTAATTACCACCAGAGCGTCAGCAATTCTCGAAACTCAAACTTTCATGCATTTAAAGCGATTTCTGTAACCAAAAATACTTATGCATAGAGTCAGTTCGGATTTAAGATTCGAGATCAGTATTTTTGAATTAGTTGAAAATTCACAATTTTACCTCGATAGAATAATTTTGTTGTTGTTGTCCAGTGTTATTATGTAAATCACATACCTCGGTGTATACAGGCTGAGAAACGCCTTTATACATACATTGATGCATGCATGCACTATGTATATAGACTGATCCACCTCGGTCTATATATACATGGATGTACACACACACCTCGGTGTATATACCCTGAGAAAAACGTCGTTATATATACCCTGAAAACCACCTCGTTGTATATACACTGATACATGCATACACTATGTATACATACACTGAAGATGCGGGCGCGCGCGCACACACACACACACACACACACACACACACACACACACACACACACACACACACACACACACACACACACACACACACGGGGCCAGGAGCTGAGTCTCGACCCCTGCAACCACAATTAGGTGAGTACACACACATGCACACCTCGATGCATATAACAAAAAAAATGATTCCTTGCATATACACAACTCCTCAAGGAAGGTGTTTTGATGCCAGTGAGAGGCTCTTGGTCCAGGGAATTGGATCTGTCCTCCCTCTCCATGGTAGGAGCTTAATGGCCTACCATTCTCCCATGGCCCCATGAGTGTAATAACAACAATAATGTGAACAAGTGTGTCATTACACCCTGGCCGGAAGTCAAAGTTTCACATCATCTCCCAAAACACATCCTTCGAACCGGAGTCGAACCAGTGACCTATGGATGTCTGTTTTAAGTACCAACTACAGTCCACCGCTCTACCAACTGAGCTATCGAAGGTGTTATGTGTAGTGAAAGTTGCAACAGTTAAAACAGACTTCACCTTCATTTCTCACTTGCTGCCAGACCCTTCGAAGGAGGTGCCTTTATGCTTGTTGAGAGTTCTTGATCTAAGGAATTGGAGCTTCCCTCCCCTTGTATAAAGCTTGATTGCCTCATATTCCCCAGGCAGTGCATGATCCTTGCGGGTTTGGAGCTTCAATATGAATATTACTTTCTGGGCAAAATATATATGACAAGTATCTTTATTCCGAAACGTTTCGCCTACACAGTAGGCTTCTTTAGTTGAGTACAGAGGAGGCAGCAGAAGCAGTAAAGATGGTGTAATCAGTCCATCACTCTTGAAGACGTAGTTATGATGTGTATTATCCGACAGATGAAGTCTGTTTTAACTGTTGCAACTTTCACTGCTGGTAACACCTTCGATAGCTCAGTTGGTAGAGCGGTGGACTGTAGTTGGTACTTAAAGCAGACATCCATAGGTCACTGGTTCAAATCCGGTTCGAAGGATATTTTTGGGGAGATGCAAGAGGCCAGTAGTGGAGTACCATCATTGGGTCTCGTTAAAAATCTAGTGGTTAAAATCATAACCATAATTTTTAAAGGGGTGGACAGGTAAGCGAGTAGAAGGTCTCGGTCAGATGACCAAAAGCTCCAGCTGCGGGTCAGCATTTGACTAAGACTCTAGTCAGGAGACACTTGTCCTGTTTCCTGGCAGCCTTACCTAACTTAACATGGGTCTGGTCTGTGTGCCCTCCTCTTTACTGCAGAATCTTTCCGCAAACGCAAAATTATACCACAAACTTGTAAACATTGTTCTTAATTCTGGCCAAGGTGTGAAAGACGCACTTGTTGTGAAGTGTATATACGACGAGATTGATATCTAATGGTTTTTAAGCTTATCAACAACACGAGGGTCATTAAGGCTGCAAGTCACCTGTTAGCCACCAGTCAAGAATACTTTTAATCCCTAAAGTACGGATTAAAGTAAACTCTTAGTGTGTGTGTGTGTGTGTGTGTGTGTGTGTGTGTGTGTGTTGTGTGTGTGTTGTGTGTGTGTTGTGTGTGTGTGTGTGTGTATGTATATATATATATATATATATATATATATATATATATATATATATATATATATATATATATATATATATATATATATATATATATATATATATATATATATATATATATATATATATATATATATATATATATATAAGTAAAGTTAGAACAAGGTTCAGTGACACTGACTTTTATTCACTAGAAGCTGAGTCCACTACTGAGATGTCCACCAATATCCATTTTTATTAATGCTTGTGAAGTGCCTCTTTTTCCAAGAAATTGGAGCTACCCTGCTTTTTCTTGGATCAGACCTGACAACTTTCCATTTTCCCCCAGGCACAGAATGATCCCTACCGAATATAATAATCCAGATAGAGGCGCGTAACCTCAGCTGAGTCAACTGAGGTAAAATACTAATCCTTCGAACCGGAGTCGAACCAGTGACCTATGGATGTCTGTTTTAAGTACCAACTACAGTCCACCGCTCTGCCAACTGAGCTATCAAAGGTATTACGTGTAGTGAAAGTTGCAACAGTGGGGAACATAGGAACTTAAAAATGGAGAACACAACAGGAGACAATGGCCCATGTTAGGCAGATCTAACTCACACTCACCCCGCACTCACTTGTGCACCTGTTCAACCTATTTTTAAAATTACCTATATGTCTTAGCTTTATTGACTTTACCTGGGAGTTTGTTCCTCTCATCCACAACTATATTGCCAAAGCAGTGCTTCCCTATATCTTTTCTAAATTTAAATTTGTCGAACATGAATTCATTGCTGCGAGTATTACCTTGGTTTCGTAGCCGCTTTGGGTTTTCTATATCTACACTTCAGTCATATCCTTCTATATTTCTACGTCTTTCCAGAGTGCAAACTTAGAACTATCTTTGCAGTAAAAATTTCTGACAGAGGGCGTCAGCTTTGTTTTCCTTCTCCGTATATTTTCGAGCTCATTTATATCCATTCTGTAATATGGAGATAAGAACTGAGCAGTATAATTTAACTGAGGCTTTACCAAAGATATTTATATATAAAGTTGAAGTATAACCTTAGGACTTCCATTATTTAAACTTCTTGGTACTTTTTGCGACCACTGTCGCACTCTCATACCTTTGCATTTCTGCTAACGAAAACTCCTGCCTTTCCCAGACTCATTTTGATTATGATCTACATTATTTACTTCATGTGCCATAGTTATTTTCTTTTCCCAGGATTAGAACCTTACACTTGTCCATATTAAAATCCATCTGTCACTTCTACGACTACAATATCACATTACTCTCGTAATGCCCGATCCATCAAGGGAGGCGCCTAGATGCTGGTGGGGGGGGGGGTATTGATCGAAGGAATTTATTTTTTCATCCCTTCTTTGCAACAAACTTCATTACCTCCCATTCCACTGGCGCTGTATGACCCTTACAGGTTTAGTGTTTCACCATTATTACTACTTTCTGAGACAGATATTATAATCTCTACACCGCTAATTAATTTTCTGCCCGATGATGGGTCTAGCGATCATCGTTCCCACATTCCGATCTCACACAAGACTCCCTGGTTGTCTGACCAGTTTGCTGGTGCTCCCGACACGCAACCTAGATCGGTTGATCACGAACTTCCTGGAGGAGCTTATCGAGATAGAGTTCAAGATGTGTTCATAGTTATGATGACTGCTCTGGTGATATTTTCAGTCATATTTCATATCATCACTTTCACTACACATAACACCTTCTATAGCTCAGTTGGTAGAGCGGTGGACTGTAGTTGGCACTTTAAACAGACATCCATAGGCCACTGCGCTGAGTGAGACCAAGAATGGAATTCCGTTGAATTGACTAGTCTGAATGACCTCTTCTTTGGGTCTTCTCCAGCACGTGTGGGCACAGTGCTTGCGACCACTGCTTGGAAGTGGGCGGTCAGACGTGGTCAGGTAAGCTGAAGAGGGTTGTGGGTTGGCGTAAGGTTCCAGCTTTAGCTCACAGTATTAAAAGACGGGAATTTAATTAATATCTATCGTATAAAGCTGTGACGTGTTACTATGAACTGTGATTCCAAAATATGAATCACATTCTCCCCCTCACTCTCTAAAAGATGGACCAATAGTGAAGCCTATATGAATTATTCTGTTCACCTACTCAATCTCAGCTTTTCTGACCGCATCCACCTGCACTCCAATCTCAGGATGCATTTGTTTTGTGCATGCTTAAGGAGACCCTGCAGACTAGGCAGTACAAAGACCCTGCAGAGGAAGCAGTACAAAGACCCTGCAGAGGAGGCAGTACAAAGACCTTGCAGAGGAGGCAGTACAAAGACCTTGCAGAGGAGGCAGTACAAAGACCTTGCAGAGGAGGCACTACAAAGACCTTGCAGAGGAGGCAGTACAAAGACCTTGCAGAGGAGGCAGTACAAAGACCCTGCAGAAGAGGCAGTACAAAGACCTTGCAGAGGAGGCAGTACAAAGACCCTGCAGAGGAGGCAGTACAAAGACCGAGGCAGTACAAAGATGCAGAGTAGGCAGTACAAAGACCTTGCAGAGGAGGCAGTACAAAGACCTTGCAGAGGAGGCAGTACAAAGACCCTGCAGAGGAGGCAGTACAAAGACCCTGCAGAGGAGGCAGTACAAAGACCCTGCAGAGGAGGCAGTACAAAGACCCTGCAGAGGAGGCAGTACAAAGACCCCGTAGAGGAGGCAGTACTGAGACCCTGATGTACGAGTTTCACCGACGGTCCTCTTCTTCTGGTCTCACTCCTGCCATAAAACATATCCTTCGAACCGGAGTCGAACCAGTGACCTATGGATGTCTGCTTCAAGTACCAACTACAGTCCACCGCTCTACCAACTGAGCTATCGAAGGTGTTACGTGTTGTGAAAGTGATGATATGAAGATTGATCTGGTGGCACTTTCAGTCATTACATGACTATGAACACATTTTGAACCCCATTTTGACAAGTTCCTCCAGGTATTTCTTGATGAACCGATCTCTGAAAGTTTATTTTGGAATGCATGCAGGAAATCACCGATGGGCTTCGGGAACTATGGCTGCCAGACCCATCAACAGGTCAGCAATATATAAACTGAGAAAATATCGTACTATTAATAGAAAACACTCAACCCGTAAGGGTCATACAGCGATTGGGAAACTGGAGATAATCAAGTTTGATAAAAAATAAAAGGAATAAATTTCCAATTCTATGGATCAAGATCTCTTCACCAGCACTTAGACACCTCCATTGAAGGATCTGGCAGCAATAGAGCAATGAAGGCGAAGTCTTTTAACTGTTACAACTTTCGCTACTCGTAACACCTTCGATAGCTCAGTTGGTAGAGCAGTGAACTGTAGTTAGCCCTTTAAACAGACATCCATAAGTCACTGGTTCGAAGTATGCTTAATGCGCTGCTTGAGACCAAGAGTGGAGTTCCGTTGATTTGACTAGTGTGAATGGCCTCTTCTTTGGGTCTTTTCCTGCACGTGTGGGCACAGTGCCTGCAACCATAGCTTGGCAGTGGGCGGACAGACGTAGTCAAATAAGGTGGAGAGGGTTGTGGGTTGGCGCAGGGTTCCAGCTTTAGTCCCCTGTATTATAAAACGGGATTTTTAATTAATATCATATAAAGCTGTGAGATGTTATTATGAATTGTTATTCCAAAAGATGAATTGTCCTGCCTCCTCCCACTATCTAAAAGATGGACCAGTAGTGAAGCCTACACGAATTATTCTATTCACCTACCCAGTTTCAGCTTATCTGACCGTATCACCTGCACTCCAGTCTCGGGATGCATTTGCCTAGCATGTGTGTGAGGAGACCCTGCCGAGAAAGCAGTACAAAGGCCCTGCAGAGAAGGCAGTACAAAGACCCTGCAGAGGAGGCAGTACAAAGACCATGCAGAGGAGGCAGTACAAAGACCCTGCAGAGGAGGCAGTACAAAGACCCTGTAGAGGAGGCAGTACTGAGACCCTGATGTACGAGTTTCACCGACGGTCCTCTTCTTCTGGTCTCACTCCTGCCATAAAACATATCCTTCGAACCGGAGTCGAACCAGTGACCTATGGATGTCTGCTTCAAGTACCAACTACAGTCCACCGCTCTACCAACTGAGCTATCGAAGGTGTTACGTGTTGTGAAAGTGATGATATGAAGATTGATCTGGTGGCACTTTCAGTCATTACATGACTATGAACACATCTTGAACCCCATTTTGACAAGTTCCTCCAGGTATTTCTTGATGAACCGATCTCTGAAAGTTTATTTTGGAATGCCTGCAGGAAATCACCGATGGGCTTCGGGAACTATGGCTGCCAGACCCATCAACAGGTCAGCAATACATAAACTGCGAAAATATCATAAATTTATCCTTGTAAGTAGTATTAATAGGAAACACTCAACCCGTAAGGGTCATACAGCGATTGAGGCATTGGAGGTTTGATAAAAAAAATGAAGGGAAAAAATTCCAATTCCATAATCAAGATCTCTTCACCAGCACTTAGACACCTCCATTGAAGGGTCTGGCAGCAAGAGAGCAATGAAGGTGAAGTTTGTTACAACTTTCACTACACATAACACCTTCGATAGCTCAGTTGGTAGAGCGGTGGACTGTAGTTGGTACTTAAAACAGACATCCATAGGTCACTGGTTCGACTCCGGTTCGAAGGATGAGTTTTTTACCTCAGCTGAGGATAAGTGCCTCTCCAGGAATTATTATATTCGTGTTGAAGCGGTAGACCCGTAGGGGGTCATCCTGCAACTGGGGAAAACGCAAAGCTATCAGGTTCGACTCAGTGAAGGGTAGGGTAGCTTCATTTTTTTGGATCAAGAGCACTTGAGAGGCATCAAGGCACCCCCTTATAGGGTAGAGTACCTGAAGTTCTTACACTCAAGGCAGCAACAATAATTAACATTAGTAGACATCTCAGTAGTGGATTCATCCTCTAGGGAATAAAAAATCAGTGTGACTGAACGTCGTTCTAACTTATAATTATTAGGGCCACCCTTGAAGGGGTTTATACACTAAGAGCGATGTATATATCTTGAGGGAAACATATCGCTGTATATTCGCTGATACAAATACACAGACCTCGGTGTATATACGGTGAGAGAAACCTGCCTCGCTGTATATTCACTGCTTAGCAAGTGTCGGTCATTCACACTTTGGCAGGAATTAAGATGTGTATAAGTTATGGGTATAATTTTGCAAGTTAGAAGTAAATTTACACAAATAACCCGCACATAGAAGAGAGGAGCTTACGACGACGTTTCGGTCCGACTTGGACCATTTACAAAGTCACAGTGTGAATTTGTCAGTGTGACTTTGTAAATGGTCCAAGTCGGACTGAAACGTCGCCGTAAGCTCCTCTCTTCTATGTGCGGGTTATTTGTGTATCGTTCCAGTCACGGTATTGTGCCTTTTTTGTTATTTATAGAAGTAAATTATATAAGTTATTAGTATCATTTTTTTTATGTTAAGAACAAGTTTTAACTTTAATATTTAAGGTTTAAGATTTTTTTTTTGTGTTTGGAGTGTTCTTTACAAAATAAGGACAAGTTTTCCACTCATTAGAATATACTTTCATAAGTTTAAACCATTTTGCTTGTAACTTCATGACTAGATTATTCTGGATAATAATATTTTTTCAACAATTATTTATAATTCACGAAGTTTTATCACTGTTCTCAATGTTATCATGAATGGTTTTTTGGACAGCTGTTTACAGTACCTCATTCAGTCGAACATTAACTAACCTACTCTACAGTATGATGAATTCGATGTTCTCGGAGTTTTTAATAAAAGCCCATAAAATTACATTGTTTATATCAATATTCTGAGTATAATCATAGTTTCAATAAAAAATTAATTATATACTACCAAGTAAAGGTCGAATTAACCCGTTATGTTAATTATATGATTTTCAAAATTCTGTGTTTACCGGCACTCTGAGTATTATAATACGAGGGCCGTATAGAGGAAGGTACACAGACAGGTCCCAGTGACGGTACTCCGCTACCGGTCTCAGGCATCTCTCAAAACATATCCTTCGAACCGGATTTGAACCAGTGACCTATGGATGTCTGCTTTTAAGTACCAACTACAGTCCACCGCTCTACCAACTGAGCTATCGAAGGTGGTAGCTGTAGTGAAAGTGATGGTATAATTATCCAAGTGATACATTAAGGCATGTTTCATGACTATGAACACATCTTGAACCATGTCTTCAAGAGTTCTTTCCGGCAGATCTTGTGCAGCTGTGCTGATTGCTTGCGACATAATACGTGCAAGGAGCATCAACGGCCTAACTGCTCGGTCTGTCAAGCAGGGGGTCTGGTCTGAGACTGGACTGTGGGAACGATGATCGTCAGACCCATCAACAGGTAAGCAGTATGTAAACTACAATAATGTTGCATATTTGGCCCAGCATGTAATACTTATGAGGGAACACTAAATTCGTAAGGGTCATAGAGCCTGGGGAATTGGAGGTAATTAGTTTTGATGGAAAGAGGTAAAGGGAACTCCAATATCTCCGAGGATAAAAAGCTCTTCACGAGTATTAAGGGTCTGGCAGCACGGAAACAGTGAAGATGAAGTCTACATTTCAACTTTTACAGCTTTCATTACTCCTAACGCTAACCTTCGATAGCTCAGTTGGTAGAGCGGTGGACTGTAGTTGGCACTTGAAACAGACATCCATAGGTCACTGGTTCGAATCCGGTTCGAAGGATATACAGTTTTTTCAGTTCATTTAATTTGACTGCACGTGTGTCGGTCGCATTTCACCTGCACATTGATGTCAAGTGTCGACAAGACAACCCAGTGGTGCTAATGACTTTGCCGTTGAAGCATCTTAAACAGCATCGAAAAATATTTTCATCCTGAAATGCAGACATTTACACCTCTTGGTGTATGGACTTTGAGTTGTATATACCCTTCGGTGTATATATGTTGAGATATATACAGGAAAACGTTTGCTTCTGCATACTTAGTAGCGAGAGAACTTGGTATTTCTTTAGCAAAGTAGACTAGGCCTAGTCTAGGTATGTATAGACTCGATTTATGATTACTTTGTTGGCGTCTACACACTGTTTTGTGGACTAGATGGTATCCACACACACACACACACACATTGTGTCGAGTTGGAGTCCTGTATGAGTTGAACATTTTGTTATTTGATTAGTCCGGTGTTTGATTTAGAATAGTATTTATTTGAGAGTTATAATTAACACACATTTGGCATATGAGTTAATAGATTTGTTTTCAGGTATTATTCTAATTATGCTCTATCGTGTGGCCGCTATTTATTATGCAGACTGTATTATATATATATATATATATATATATATATATATATATATATATATATATATATATATATATATATATATATATATATATATATATATATATATATATATATATAATGTGTGTGTAATATTTGTACAAGATGTCTTTATTCAGTAAAGATACACAAGCTGTGAGACTTGCTTGTGTATATCTTATCGTGAGAGTAATTCTCTCTCTCTCTCTCTCTCTTATTTGACTGGGTACATCTCATAGTTGGAGTATTAGCGGACAGTAATATATGCTAAATGAATCACAACAGATACATATTTCATTAGCTTTAATTTAGAATACTATACTACCACTGCCCTAAATTAGCAAATTTTATGACAAAAAGCTTTTAGATAATGCAACATTATGATGCATAAGATGCTGGTTACTTAAAGAGGAATAGGTTATGGCAGTAAGTGCTCTGAGAGGTCTTGGGCGTTAGTGTAGATACAGAGGGGAGACTTCTTCAAGAGGCAGTCCTCGTCTGTGATGTAGTAGTAGTGTTGGTAAGTGAGGGCGGCGCACCAGCCGCTGGGGTCCTGGTGGGGTGCCTGCTGGTAGTGGTAACAGGTGCCAGGGTTAGCTGGACGAGGCTCGCCCGTCTCCAGGAAACTAACGTTGCGACTCTGGCAGGTAGTCCCGTGCCTGGGGAAGAGAACAGTTTGCAGAAACATCACAACCCGAGAGTCTATAGTTAAAAAAAAAAAAGACGTTACCGGATGCTGTATAATAAAAAGGGACATTATAGGATGCTCTGTAGCAAAACGAAGACCGACATGGAAGTAAAATGGAAAACTTATTGCGTTTTTCAGCCTCATACGGAGGGCGTCCCCAGCACACTGAGGTCCTCTTGTCGCCATGTTAGTTCATCTGTGTTATATGTTTAGACTTGACATATTTACCGCGGGATATAATGGGTTATATCTACATCTTTAGCAAGATCTCTATTCCTACACTAGTATCCCGTCATGGTGGACGAACCACCCCCAGCAAATATATTGTAAAAGAGCTCAGGACACTTGAATTACTCTGTCGGTCTATGGTAGATCAAGGGACCTTCACGAGGGGTCCCGTGATGCTGGTAAAGATCTACAAGTGAAATTATCCTTCCTTTTCCTGGATTAAATCTGATGACCTCCCATTTCTGCATGAATATAGTACATGTGTAACATCTGGTTATCTTTATTGTAGACGTTTCGCCATCCAGTGGCTTTATCAAAGCCAGTGGATGGCGAAACGTCTACAATAAAGATAACCAGATGTTACACATGTCTTAACTTTCTTGCACATGAATATAGTAATTATAGGAGAGTTTGACCCACCTGAGGGCCCAGTAAGGGGAGCCTAGATCCATGGGAGTGTTGCCTAGCCATGTCCAGCCATCGCTGGTGCTAAGATAACGGCCTCCAACCCAGAAGTCTGTTGTCATCCCTGCCAACATTGTAAAAAAATAGCCTTTGCAACAAGGTTATATACACCGAGAGGCTCCTCTAAGTGAGGTTCCTTGAGAGACTTAATCAATACTTTAGGAGTGAAAATACTCTTGAGTTAGTATCTAAGTGAACTGTGGCCTTAATGATCCAGGTGTAGTCAAAAAGTTGTAAAATTATGCAAATAACTAGTGAGTGTTAGAAGACTGTTACTCGCCTGCTCGTCGCAGGTGACGGAGGAGATCGTAGTAGCTAGTGAGATCCTCTAAGGTGACGAGGTCGCCATCCAGGAGCCTGCAGAAGGCTCGAGCCTCACCCCAGCCCACCTAACGAAAGAGAGAGATCCAAGAATTGCACAGGTTTGATATAAACCGTTGTAATGCATACATACAAGTGATTTTTTAAAAAGAGAACCGTGATCGAACACTAGGAGATATCAGAAAACGTTTGGGTCCTGGGACTGTGATGACTTCTGACACGCAGAAATGGTAAAGGTCCCGGGATCGAAAAGTGTTTCGATAAATATACCCTAATGTTTGCTCACTTATCTTTTAAACCACTTGCACAGGTGTACCAAAGAACTCGAACAGTCAGCTCAAATAACCTTCAAGAGGGTACCTCTATGATATGCAGAGCTCTTGATCCGAAGAAGAATTGGAACTACCCTCTTCTTCGAATCGAGCCGGATTACCTCCCTTTCACCAGGTGTTGTGTGATTCCCTACGAGACTAAGACTGAGACTCACAGTTCCTGGGAAGAAGAGAGAGAGACAGTGGGTGCCGACCAATGTGTAGAGTAACGGACACTCTGGGTGTTGTATCGTCAGGTTCATCACTTGCTGGAACTGCTCCTCCTGTTCCTCACTCATCTCCAGGTTGGTCTCTGTGGCGAGTGGAGCAGAAGATTAACGTTAGCTTATGTATTGCGAATAAAAAGTCACAATGCCGTGACTAGAACAATACACAAATAATCCGCACATAGGAATATGAAACTTATGACGACGTTTCGGTCCGACCGAAACCATCATCGGGGAGCCACCGTGCTCACTGGAAATATGTCAGTCAGCCAATCACTGTTTAAGGCTCGTTCAACAGTCACCCATTTGACAGTTAAATGCTGTCTGTTATTAAAATGAGTTTTGGAGTGACGGGCAATAAGCATTCATGAGGTATGCAAAAATTGTTGTAATGCAGCAAAATACGGAGGATTCAAGAGAACAGGTTAGCCGGAGTTCGAGTCCTGGAGGTGAGAAGTACAGTACCTGCACTCTGAAGGAAGGGTAGGAATGTTGTGGTGCTGGAGGTGGGAAGTACAGTACCTGCACTCTGAAGGAAGGGTAGGAATGTTGTGGTGCTGGAGGTGGGAAGTACAGTACCTGCACTCTGAAGGAAGGGTAGGAATGTTGTGGTGCTGGAGGTGGGAAGTACAGTACCTGCACTCTGAAGGAAGGGTAGGAATGTTGTGGTGCTGGAGGTGGGAAGTACAGTACCTGCACTCTGAAGGAAGGGTAGGAATGTTGTGGTGCTGGAGGTGAGAAGTACAGTACCTGCACTCTGAAGGAAGGGTAGGAATGTTGTGGTGCTGGAGGTGAGAAGTACAGTACCTGCACTCTGAAGGAAGGGTAGGAATGTTGTGGTGCTGGAGGTGGGAAGTACAGTACCTGCACTCTGAAGGAAGGGTAGGAATGTTGTGGTGCTGGAGGTGGGAAGTACAGTACCTGCACTCTGAAGGAAGGGTAGGAATGTTGTGGTGCTGGAGGTGGGAAGTACAGTACCTGCACTCTGAAGGAAGGGTAGGAATGTTGTGGTGCTGGAGGTGGGAAGTACAGTACCTGCACTCTGAAGGAAGGGTAGGAATGTTGTGGTGCTGGAGGTGGGAAGTACAGTACCTGCACTCTGAAGGAAGGGTAGGAATGTTGTGGTGCTGGAGGTGGGAAGTACAGTACCTGCACTCTGAAGGAAGGGTGAGGGATGTTGCAGTCGGATGGGTAATTTTGATGATGTCAGCACACTTCTGGAAAGACGATGATTGAGTGAATGTATTTCCTCCCCTGGGTCACCCTCCCTTGGAGGGAGTACCTGGAGTATACCTGGAGTATACCTAGAGGGTGTTTCGGGGGTCAACGCCCCAGCTGCCCGATCCATGACCAGAGATTCCATGAATATATTATTTGTTACAAAGCACGACATATATGCACTGTATTATATTCTGTATCTTTTCCTAATGTCACGTTATCGAAATTTATTAGGGCTATGATATTGGTGGAAATATTACAATAATACGATTTTTTTATTACGTAATCACTATGTTGCTTTTGGTGGTGGTTATGGTGGTGGTGGTGGTGGTGGTGGTGGTGGTAGTGGTGATTGTGGTTATGGTGGTGGTAGTGGTAGTAATTGGCAAACTGTTCCCGACTTACGTTTACGACCGAAGTCTTTGAGTACGACGCTGTTTAGAGGCTGTAACTTCTTGTCGTGCAGCATCTGTAACATATTCAGTGTTATCGTAACTATCAAATGTAATGTAGTTATCGTACATCTGTCATATAGTTATCGTACATCATCCATAAAACAGTTATCACACATAAGTAAGTTATTGTGCATTACCTGTAAAAGAGTTATCGTACACAATCTGTTACATAGTTATCATACATGTGTAGTATAGTTATCGCATATCATTTGTAAGATAAATATTATGACATCTGTAATATAGTTATCGTACCTCATCTTCATTATAGTTATCGTACCTCATCTTCATTATAGTTATCGTACCTCATCTTCATTATAGTTATCGTACCTCATCTTCATTATAGTTATCGTACCTCATCTTCATTATAGTTATCGTACCTCATCTTCATTATAGTTATCGTACCTCATCTTCATTATAGTTATCGTACCTTATCTTCATCACATGGTACATTTACAAGTGTATTATGATAGTGTCTCCAACAAGGTTAAATACGTAGTTTTGTAGGATACTGTGTTATAGAATATATGAAACATCGTTATACAGCTTTACTTCAAGAAAGATGCCGGTAAGGGACTCTTGATCCAAGGAAATAAACCTGCTCGCTTCCCCTCCCCCCCTTGTATCGAATCTGAGTGCCTCTCATTGTAACTTTCCCAATAATAATAATAATAATAATAATAATAATAATAATAATAACAAATGATTAATATAGTTTGGAATGACAGTGTGGGAGATGCGAATTACCTGACAGAGACGCAGGTCAAGGTCACCTTCACAGGGAGGGTCATGTGAGGTGCAGTAGTCTGGGACGCTGATGCAGGTAGTTACCTCACCTCGCCGGCACCGCACCTCCCCGCGCAGGCAGTCGTTCCGCCACGCCTGGCGAACCATCGCCGGGAAAGCACAGTGGCGAGCAGGAGCGAGAGGGAAGATTAAATGGTAGTAAATAATTTAGATACAGGAGAACATAAGTACAATTATCGTACATGTGTGTAAATTACTTAGGATAAACCAAGAAAAAAGTCAAAGCGACTTGCTTCCATTGGGGTCCTTGTGATATTATTGTAATAACTTTAATCGTGGTCAACACTCACCATTAAACACAGTAGAATAATCTTTTTAAGAGTACAAAACACACAGCTGGAATATGTACCCCCCTACCCATGGTGTGGGTGGTAGTCAAAAGATTACAAAGGCCCATCATGGGTCCAGGGACTGGGCTGCAAGGCTTTGATAGCTCTCCAGTTTTGTTTGCGGTGGTGTCGATCTGTGAAATTGTGAGGCTCATTTCCTTAGGTTCTCAGTTATTTGTGGTTATAGGGGTCGAGTCTCAGCTCCTGGCTGTGTGTGTGTGTGTGTGTGTGTGTGTGTGTGTGTGTGTGTGTGTTAGTTACCATTTTGTCCTAGGCACATGTCGATTAGACACTAGGCCTGTTGTATATGAGTACGTGTGTGTGTGTGTGTGTGTACTCACCTATTTGTACTCACCTATTTGTGGTTGCAGGGGTCGAGTCTTAGCTCCTGGCCCCGCCTCTTCACCGGTTGCTACTGGGCCCTCTCTCTCCCCGCTCCATGAGCTTTATCAAACCTCGTCTTAAAACTGTGTATGGTTCCTGCCTCCACTACGTCATTTTCTAGGCTATTCCACTGCCTTACAACTCTATGACTGAAGAAATACTTCTTACTATCTCTCTGACTCATTTGTGTCTTCAACTTCCAATTGTGGCCTCTTGTTTATGTGTCCCCTCCCTGGAACATCCTGTCTTTGTCCACCTTGTCTATTCCACGCAGTATTTTATATGTCGTTATCATGTCTCCCCTGACCCTCCTGTCCTCCAGTGTCGTCAGGCCGATTTCCCTTAATCTTTCTTCATAGGACATTCCCCTTAGCTCTGGAACTAACCTTGTCGCAAACCTTTGTACTTTCTCTAGTTTCTTGACGTGCTTTATCAAGTGCGGGTTCCAAACAGGTGCTGCATACTCCAGTATGGGCCTGACATACACGGTGTACAGTGTCTTGAATGATTCCTTACTAAGGTATCGGAATGCTGTTCTCAGGTTTGCCAGGCGCCCATATGCTGCAGCAGTTATCTGATTGATGTGTGCTTCCGGAGACATGCTCGGTGTTATACTCACCCCAAGATCTTTCTCCTTGAGTGAGGTTTGCAGTCTTTGGCCACCTAGCCTATACTCTGTCTGTGGTCTTCTGTGCCCTTCCCCTATCTTCATGACTTTGCATTTGGCAGGATTAAATTCGAGAAGCCATTTGCTGGACCAGGTGTCCAGTCTGTCCAGGTCTCTTTGAAGTCCTGCCTGGTCCTCATCAGATTTAATTCTCCTCATTAACTTCACATCATCTGCAAACAAGGACACTTCTGAGTCTAACCCTTCCATCATGTCGTTCACATATACCAAAAATAGCACTGGTCCTAGGACCGACCCCTGTGGGACCCCGCTCGTCACAGGTGCCCACTGTGATACATCATTACGTACCATGACTCGTTGTTGCCTCCCTGTCAGGTATTCTCTGATCCATTGCAGTGCCCTTCCTGTTATATGTGCCTGATGCTCTAGCTTCTGCACTAATCTCTTGTGAGGAACTGTGTCAAAGGCCTTCTTGCAGTCCAAGAAGATGCAATCAACCCACCCCTCTCTCTCGTGTCTTACTTCTGTTATTTTATCATAAAACTCCAGAAGGTTTGTGACACAAGATTTGCCTTCCGTGAATCCGTGCTGGTTGGCATTTATACTCTTGTTCCGTTCCAGGTGCTCCACCACTCTCCTCTTGATAATCTTCTCCATAATTTTGCATACTATACACGTCAATGACACAGGTCTATAGTTTAGTGCCTCTTTTCTGTCTTCTTTTTTAAAAATGGGAACTACATTTGCCGTCTTCCATACCTCAGGTAGTTGCCCAGTTTCCAGGGACGTGTTGAAGATTGTGGTAAGTGGCACGCACAACATATCTGCTTCCTCTCTAAGGACCCACGGGGAGATGTGTGTATGTGTGTGTGTGTGTGCATGAGTTTGTGTGTGTGTGTGATATTCAAATGACAGTAATGATAAAATCCGTAGATTAATAAACACAAGTATTACTGTTGTTAGGTAAGACACATATGCAACAGTTAGGTATCTTTTTTATGAAACGTTTCGCCTACACAGTAGGCTTCTTCAGTCAAGTACAGAAAAGTTGATAAAAGCAGAAGATACTTGAAGACGATGTAATCAGTCCATCACCCTTAAAGTTTTGAGGTGGTCAGTCAGTATTACTGCTAAACACTAAAGCACTCATTGCTATACACATGTATTGTCCAAGTTGCATTGTGCCACCAGTACACAGGTAGCTGGGTGCCATCACACGGGGGAGATAATATGTGAAGCCGTAAATCCATGTGGGTAATACAGCGTAAGAGAAGCGGAGCTTCGACTCTCCGTCTGTTAATCGTTGGACAGGCTGCCTGCTTATACTCCAAGCTGAAGAAGTGGTAGACACTACGGAAGTACTTACCGCGCAAAGGTCTTGATCCTCGTCGGAGTGGTCGCTACAGTCTCGGTCTTTGTCACACACGAATCGTAGTTTGATGCACTTGTCGTGGTGGGCACAGAGGATCTCGTCCGTGCCCGTGCACGGAACCGCACCTGTACCATCACAACACAGTTACTGCCTCCATGACTGGACATGTACAGGCAAGATGACTTGCAGTAGCCTTTACACAGTTGCAGACACATTAGACATATACAGGCAGTTGTATTTACAGGTACACCATGTAGGATGAGTCAGTTGAAATTAAATGTCCACAAGAATGTAATCGTAATCGTATTCATAGATATTCAGTGTAAAATAAGTCAGTTAAAATAAATGTCCACACACGCATATGTAGAGATAAACATAACAGAATAAGAGAGTTACTCACCAGAAACACAGCAGCAGCAACAACACAACAGCAGCAGCTGGACCATCGTCCTCAACAACACTAGTTGAATCATCTCGTGATATATAGTTTCGTCTGCACCTATATAAGTTGGTTTCACAGCTTTAATCGGCATGCGGAGTCAGATGAAAGGAGAAATAAAGTTACATTTGGATATCTGTAATATTGTAAGCCTTATTTTCTTTTATTTATGATATTTATAGTTATAAGAAATCTAATCTGTCGGTCTTCTGACAGTTACGGTTGCAGCGCTGTATGACTCTGTTGGGTTTAGCGCTTAGTTTTGATTATAATAATATGGCAGTTAGGTAGTGGGAGCAAAGGCAGTTAGGCAGTGGGACCAAAGGCAGTTAGGCAGTGGGAACAAAGGCAGTTAGGCAGTGGGAGCAAAGGTAGTTAGGCAGTGGGAGCAAAGGCATTTAGGCAGTGGGAGCAAAGGCAGTTAGGCAGTGGGAGCAAAGGCAGTTAGGCAGTGGGAGCAAAGGCAGTTAGGCAGTGGGAGTAAAGGCAGTTAGGCAGTGGGAGCAAAGGCAGTTAGGCAGTGGGAGCAAAGGCAGTTAAGCAGTGGGAGCAAAGGCAGTTAGGCAGTGGGAGCAAAGGCAGTTAGGCAGTGGGAACAAAAGCAGTTAGGCAGTGGGAACAAAGGCAGTTAGGCAGTGGGAACAAAGGCAGTTAGGCAGTGGGAACAAAAGCAGTTAGGCAGTGGGAACAAAGGCAGTTAGGCAGTGGGAACAAAGGCAGTTAGACAGTGGGAACAAAGGCAGTTAGGCAGTGGGAGCAAAGGCAGTTAGGCAGTGGGAGCAAAGGCAGTTAGGCAGTGGGAACAAAGGCTAGCTATATTTCACTGTAATATACCATCACACAAGTTGGGTTTTCCTACATCAGTAAACGGAATCTGACCTCTTGAACTGTGTGGAAAATTTTAATAATCATCAAAATATAATTTGACAATAAACTGGAAGGCTTGAGTAAGACGATGCGGATATTATTAAACATTCCATTGCGGGTTTACATGAGACAGTAGATCCTGAACCTTCCTTCCAGCAAAGAACATAAGAACATAAGAAAGGAGGAACACTGCAGGAGGCCTGTTGGCCCATACTAGGCAGGTCCTTTACAATTCATCCCACTAACAAAACATTTGCCCAACCCAATTTTCAATGCCACCCAAGAAATAAGCTCTGATGTGAAAGTCCCACTCAAATCCAACCCCTCCCACTCATGTACTTATCCAAACTAAATTTGAAACTACCCAAAGTCCCAGCCTCAATAACCCAACTAGGTAGACTGTTCCACTCATCAACTACCCTATTTCCAAACCAATACTTCCCTATGTCCTTTCTAAATCTAAACTTATCTAATTTAAATCCATTACTGCGGGTTCTCTCTTGGAGAGACATCCTCAAGACCTTATTAATATCCCCTTTATTAATACCTATCTTCCACTTATACACTTCGATCAGGTCTCCCCTCATTCTTCGTCTAACAAGTGAATGTAACTTAAGAGTCTTCAATCTTTCTTCATAAGGAAGATTTCTAATGCTATGTATTAATTTAGTCATCCTACGCTCAATGTTTTCTAACGAATTTATGTCCATTCTGTAATATGGAGACCAGAACTGAGCTGCATATTCTAGGTGAGGCCTTACTAATGATGTATAAAGCTGCAGTATGACCTCTGGACTTCGGTTGCTTACACTTCTTGATATAAATCAAAGTAATCTATTTGCCTTATTACGTACGCTTAGGCATTGCTGTCTTGGTTTAAGGTTGCTACTCACCATAACCCCCAAGTCCTTTTCGCAATCTGTATGGCTAAGTTCTACATCATTTAACTTATAAGTACTAGGGTTATGGGCATTCCCAAGCTTCAGAACCTTGCATTTATCTACATTGAACTGCATCTGCCACTTTTCTGACCAAGAATAGAGTTTGTTTAAATCCTCCTGAAGTTCCATAACATCTACGTTTGAATCAATTATCCTACCTATCTTTGTGTCATCGGCGAATTTGCTCATATCACTAGTAATTCCCTCATCAAGATCATTGATATATATTATAAACAACAACGGGCCCAAGACTGATCCCTGTGGAACGCCACTTGTTACAGATCCCCACTCGGATTTAACCCCATTTATGGACACTCTCTGCTTCCTGTCAGTGAGCCATGACTCGATCCACAAGAGCACTTTTCCCCCAATGCCATGAGCTGCCACTTTCTTTAACAGTCTATGGTGCGGAACTCTATCAAATTCTTTATCGTGGTCAACAGCCTCAAAAGCTTTACTGAAGAAAGTTAATAAATTAGACAAGACCGGCCTCTTGTGAATCCATGCTGAGTATCATTAATCAAGCTATGCTTATCGAGATGGCTTCTTATAATCTCAGCTGTAATTGACTCTAGTAATTTGCCTACAATTGAGGTCAGGCTTATTGGGCGGTAATTTAACGGTAACGACTTGTCCCCTGTTTTAAAAATAGGAATTATATTAGCCATCTTCCACATATCAGACACTACACCTGTTTGAAGAGATAAATTAAAAATATTAGTTAATGGTTCACAGAGTTCCATTTTGCATTCCTTAAGAACCCTTGGAAAAACCTCATCAGGACCCGGCAACTTATTTTGCTTCAGTCTGTCTATCTGCTTCACAACCATTTCACTAGTGACTGTGATGTTACATAATTTATCTTCTTCTAGCCCACTATAAAAATTAATTACTGGAATATTGTTAGTGTCTTCCTGTGTAAAATCTGAGAGAAAATAATTATTAAAAATCGAGCACATTTCATTCTCTTTGTCAGTAAGGTGCCCATAGTTATTTTTAAGGGGACCTATCTTATCTCTAACTTTTGTTCTATATACCTGGAAAAAACTTTTTGGGTTAGTTTTAGAATCCCTAGCAACTTTAATTTCATAGTCCCTTTTAGCTTTTCTTATCCCCTTTTTAATGTCCCTCTTAATGTCAATATACTGATTCATAAGATGACCCTCACCTCTTTTGATACGCCTATAAATTCCTTTCTTATGCCCTAGTAGATATTTCAGCCTATTATTCATCCATTTTGGGTCATTTCTATTTGATCTAATTTCTTTATATGGGATAAACGTTCTTTGAGCAGCATGTATAGTGTTCAGAAAACTGTCATATTGATATCTCACTTCGTTACCCCAGTCAACAGATGATAAATGTTCTCTAAGCCCATCGTAATCTGCTAAGCGAAAATCTGGGACTGTTACTGAGTTATCGCTACTATCGTACTTCCATTCAATGCTAAATGTAATTGATTTGTGGTCGCTAGCACCCAGTTCCTCTGAAATTTCTAAATTATTAACAAGGGATTCATTGTTTGCCATAACTAAGTCAAGCAGGTTATTTCCCCTTGTAGGTAGGTTCTGTCACAAACTGCTTCAAAAAACAATCCTGAACTACTTCTAAGAAGTCGTATGATTCTAAATTCCCAGTCAAGAAATTCCAATCAATATGACTAAAGTTAAAGTCTCCTAGAATTACTACATTATCGTGCCTTGTAGCCTTAACAATTTCCTCCCATAGTAGTCTCCCTTGGTCCCTATCTAAGTTTGGGGGACGGTATATCACTCCTAAAATCAGTTTTTCATGCCCCTCTGAAAATTCTATCCAAACAGACTCTGTATGTGTTACTTCAGACTTAATACCCGTTTTTATGCAACAGTTCAAGCGATCTCGGACATACAATGCCACCCCACCCCCCTTCCCGATACTTCTATCTACTTGGAACAATTTAAAACCCTGAATATGACATTCCGCAGGCATGTCCCGACTTTTTGAATTAAACCACATCTCAGTTAAGGCAAATACATCAATGTTACCTGCACTAGCAACTAATCTCAACTCGTCCATCTTATTCCTAGCACTACGGCAATTAGCATAATAAACATTGAAAGACTCTCCTTTCTCTTTACCCTTCCTGCTCATTTCTGTCTTTTTACTAAACCTATTACTGTCCTTATCACCCAAAGTCCCTGGCTTTTCAATATCTACCTCGTTCTGCTTATTACTAGTTCCCCTAGAACTCGTAATATTACTACACTGGGACTTCACTGTTTTCCTGCCAAAACCCATACCACTAACTATTCCTAGTTTAAAGTCCTAACTGCTCCCTCCACTGCAGTTGCCAGTGCTACCACCCCAGACCTAGATAAGTGAACCCCATCCCTGGCATACATGTCATTTCTGCCATAGAAGAGGTCCCAGTTGAGGTTAAAATTTCCTTTAAGAAGGATGCTTCGATGTTGTTAAAGGATCTAAGAAATTTAAGCTCCCCTAACCCTCGGATCAAACCTGTTTAACTCCTATTCCCCAGAAGTTGTAAGCTTGAATATTATACTATACATCAAGGTATATATTTCAACCTGTATATTCGAGAAGTATCAAAAAAGTATCTAGTCCCTAATTCAGCAGTGTGAGGAGCATTTCCTTAAATTCTGAGCTATTTGTGGTTGCTCTCCTCTCAGGTTGTATTCCTTGTCCGAACTTCTCACTTCCTCTCATATTATCATTATTTTGCAATTTGCAGCTAAGTCAAGTCATCTTGGAACCTCTCCCAGTCCTGTCTTTTTATTAATATTTAAGTTCATATCCGCAAACAACGATATGTGTATTTTTATTTCCCCTGGTAAGTTATTTAGTGTATATCAGGAACAACAAGGATTTATTCACTGATCTTTTGTGACTCAACTCGTTATCCATTCTAACACTTTTTTTTTTTTTTGCTGTTACCATCTGCTTTTTATTCTCAGGGCATTTCTCAAGGGAACGGTGAAGTCTCTTGATTTGTATTCCCTGGAACGCAGGCGAAAAAGATAGATGATACTATACACTTGGAAAATCCTAGAGGGATTAGTACCAAATTTGCTCACGAAAATCATTCCCCACGAAAGTAAAAGACACGGCAGGAGATGCAACATCCCCCCAATGAACAGCAGGGGCGCCACGAGTACACTAAGAGACAACACAATAAGTGTCAGGGGCTCAAGACTGTTCAACTGCCTCCCAGCATACATAAGAGGGATTACCAATAGACCTCTGGCTGTCTTCAAGAAGACACTGGACTGGCAGCTAAAGTCAGTACCTAATCAGCCAGGCTATGGTTCGTATGTCGGTTCCCGTGCGGCCAGCACTAACAGCCTGGTTGATCAAGCCCTGAGCCAACACGAGGCCTGGCCACAGACCGGGCCGCGGGGATGTTGATCTCCGAAACTCTCTCCAGGTACATCTGTCAGAGCACCTTGCATTTTAATTCTGCCTGCTCTTCCGGTCTACTATGTGGTACTGCGTCAAACCCGTTCATACAGTCGAGCAAGATACAGTCTACCCATTCTTTTCTTACTGTGTATGTATATCATGTGTGGGTTTGTGTTCAAATGAAAACATACGCGTTCATTTGAACACATGCGCTCCTGTATCTTCTTGCTACACTTGCTGTATATAAGATAAATTCTAACATATTTTGTAACGGGGCTGTCTGTAACCTCTTTGCTAGTCACGACAAAGTGAATGTTACATCTTACCTTGGAGTAAGAGAGGGCGAATTATTTTTTGAGAAGTGATGAGCTGTGGGCGGCAGAGTAATTCTGGTGGATCGTGGGTGGTTGAGTGGGGGGGGGGGAGGGTTAAGCCAGTACTAGACCGGCAGAAGTCGAAGGGGTATCGCGTTGAGGAAGCGAGGCGGTGCACGGCTGATGTGCGAGGGACTGAGCGAATTCGAGTATAGGATGTCTGTTTTGTTGAGTGTGCTGCGGCCTTCAAGGACGGGAAAGATGGACAATGGGGGAGGAAGAGAGAGAGAGGGAGGGGGAGGGGATACAGGAAGAGAAGTGTCAGGGTAAGGGCCTTCGGGAGAGGGATAACAGGGGTCGTTTGGAAGGGAATCTCATGAAGGGGGTTCTCTAGGAAAGATTAAAGTAAATATAGATAGAATATACTATTTTGATTTATTGGGGTTAGGAGGAGGAGAAGGGAAGGAGGAAGAGAAGGAAGAGCAGCAGCAACAGCAGCAACAGCAGCAGCATCAACAGCAACAGCAGCAACAATAGCAGCAACAGCAGCAGCAGCAGCAGCAGCAGCAACAGCAGCAACAGCAGCAACAGCAACAGCAACAACAGCAGCAGCAGCAACAGCAGCAGCATCAACAGCAACAGCAATAGCAGCAGCTGCAGCAGCAGCAGCAGCAACAGCAGCAACAGCAGCAGCATCAACAGCAACAACAGCAACAATAGCAGCATCAGCAGCATCAGCAACAGCAGCAACAGCAGCAGCAACAACAGCAGCAGCAGCAACAGCAGCAGCAGCAACAGCATCAGCAACAGCAGCAACAGCAGCAGCTGCAGCAGCAGCAGCAACAGCAGCAACAGCAGCATCAACAGTAACAGCAGCAACAATAGCAGCAGCAGCAGCAGCAGCAGCATCAGCAACAGCAGCAACAGCAGCAGCAGCAGCATCAGCAACAGCAGCAACAGCAGCAGCTGCAGCAGCAGCAGCAACAGCAGCAACAGCAGCAGCATCAACAGTAACAGCAGCAACAATAGCAGCAGCAGCAATAGCAACAGCAGCAGCAGCAACAACGGCAGCAACAGCAGCAGCAGCAGCAGCATCAGCAGCAACAACAGCAGCAGCTGCAGCAGCAGCAGCAGCAACAGCAG
>NC_091352.1:13192957-13297957 GCF_038502225.1 Cherax quadricarinatus | reverse complement strand
CTATCATTTTCCAAGCAGATGCAGTATATACGGTGTTGTGGTCTTTGAAGGTGAGATCCTCTTACATTATTACTCCCAGATTCTTCACATTACTTTTTTGCTCTATTGTATGGTTAGAATTTGTTGTATACCCTGATACAGTTTGAATTTCCTCAAGTTTTCCATACCTGAGTAAGTGAAATTTTTCTTCATTGAACTTCATCTTGTTTTGAGTGGCCCATATGAAGATTTGGTTGATATCTGCTCGGAGTCTTGCAGTCATCGATGGAGATCACTGTCATGGCAATTCGGGTGTCATCCGCAAAGGAAGACACAAATATGAGGATGAGGAATAGGATAAGAGCAAGTACTGTGCCTTGTGGAACAGAGCTTTTCACCGTAGCTGCTTCGGACTTTACTCTGTTTATTATTACTCTTTGTGTTCTGTTTGTCAGGAAGTTATAGATCCATCTACCAACTTTTCTTGTTATTCCTTTATCACGCATTTTGTGCGCTATTACATCATGGTCACACTTGCCAAAGGCTTTTGCAAAGTCTGTGTATACTACATCTGCATTTGTTTATCCTCTACAGTATCCAGGCCCTTGTCATAGTGGTCCAGTAGCTGGACAGGCAGGAGTGACCTGCTCTAAACCCATGTTGCTCTGGGTTGTGTAATTGATGGGTATCTAGGTGGTTGGCGATCTTGCTTCTTAGAACCCTTTCAAAGATTTTTACGATATGGAATGTTAGTGCTATTTGTCAGTAGTTCTTTGCAACTGCTTTACTGCCACCTTTGTAGAGTGGAGCTATGTCTGTTGTTTTTAGTGAGTGTGGGATGACCCCTGTGTTATGCTCTCTCTCTCCATAGAATGCTGAAGGCACATGACAGGGGCTTCTTGCAGTTCTTGATGAACACGGAGTTCCATGAGTCTGAACCTGGGACAGAGTGCATGGGCATGCCATTTATTGCCTTTTCAAAGTCTTGCGGTGTTAGGATAATATCAAGAGATTTTTGAGATGACCAAATTTTGGGTCTCATTCATAAAGAATTCATTAGTGTATCACTGATGACAGATAGGTCTGTACACTGTATACCAGTCAGCTAACACCCAGGTACCTATTCACTGCTAGGTAAACAGCATCTCACTACATCCTTCGGAGTACAGAGTGACTGGAAATTCTTTAATAATCAAGTCTTCCGGTCGATTCTGTGAGAATCATCCTAATTATATATTACATTTTTTTTGTACAGTTTCCTACGAATTTTTTATAATGAAGTTTTTCACTTGAAGTGTTATCATGAATTAACTGAGTTCCGTCGAAACATTTTTTCATTATAGAAACAGATAATATCAAAATCAAAATCAAATTTTTTTTTCATTTAGGCGAAAAAAAAAACGGGGTGGTGAAGTGAAGATAAACATGTAAGGTAAGATAAGATTTCGTTCGGATTTTTAACCCCGGAGGGTTAAGCACCCAGGATAACCCAAGAGAGTCAGTGCGTCATCGAGGACTGTCTAACTTATTTCCATTGAGGTCCTTAATCTTGTCCCCCCAGGATGCGACCCACACCAGTCGACTAACACCCAGGTACCTGTTTGCTGCTAGGTGAACAGGACAACAGGTGTAAGGAAATGTGTCGAAATGTTTCCACCCGCCAGGAATCGAACCCGGGCCCTCCGTGTGTGAAGCGGGAGCTTTAGCCACCAGGCCACCGGGCAACCAAGACGTGATGTGAAGACGTTCAACAGGAACTTCCCTCCCCTCTCCCTCTCTCCCCACCTCTCCCCTCTACCCTTCTTCCCTCTCTCCCCTCCTTTCCTTCCCCCTCTTATTCTTCCCCTCCTCTTTGCTTAAGTAGTGAGATTTACAGTAGTTGAGGCAAAGTGGTAGAGGAGCTAAGACTTGATTGGAGCACTGACCCTCTGTTGAAGCAGCAGGGGGAGGGGGAAAAAGAGGGGGCTAGCAGTTTGGGGAACAGGGGGTGGCTGAATATGTGGAGGACAGATGATACCTGAAGGAGGGATGGTTGTTGGTTATCGCTAACACTGAACATGTGGAGACAGCTTGGTTGGCAGCGTGGGAAGCTGGCAGAGTGAGGGAGAGCTGACAGCTTGTAGGAAGGGCTGATAGTGTGGGTTTGCTCAGAGAAGAATTTTTTCTGTTATATTGTACTATATTGTTACCTGTATCTGAATAAACTTACCACTGTGTAAAGTATGAATCCCAGTTCCACCTCCCTCCCACTGATCCCTCTCCTTTCCTTCCTTCCCTTCCTCCCATTTCATCCCCCTCTCATTCTGTTTTCCTGTCCTCTTTTCCCTCCCTCCTTCCTCTCTCCACCTCCTTCCCTCCCTCTCACGTGCCAAGTACTCCCTCGCATAATAAGAATCACTGCTAGAGCTAAACTTTAAATACGTACAGTGGTCCCTCGTTTTTCGTAGTTAATCCGTTCCTGGAGCTGCTACTATTAACGAATTCTACGATTTGTGAATCAATTTTCCCCATAAGAAATAATGTACATACAATTAATCCGTTCCTGACACCCAGAAGTATTAAAACAAAAAAAATTTTTACATGAAATATACATGTAGTACATAAACAATACAATGGGAAATGATGAATGAAACATTAACAGCATAACATTTACCTTTATTGGAGATTCTTCTTAGTGTATGGAAGACTGGAGGAGGAGAGAGATTGGATTGTTTACAGTTTGGAAGGGGAATCCCCTTCCAGCAACACCTCAGGTACCAATTGCTTTTCTGGGGTTGCTTTTCTTTTCTGTTTCTTAATGCCACTAGAACCACCTTGAGAGTCACTGGAGTCCTGTCTCGCAAAATAACTGTCCAGAGAGCTCTGTTTCTGGCGTCTCTTTAAAACTTCCCTAAAATGGGCCAAGACTTTGTCACTATACATGTTGCCAACATGGCTTGCAACAACCTTGTCAGGGTGATGTTTCTCCATAAAGCTTTCCATCTTACCCCACATAGCAAAAATCTCTTTAATTTCTGAAGGCACCATCTTCCATCTCTCTTCCTCCTCCTCTGCAGCAAGATTCTGAGCTGCGACCTGTTGCTGTTCCTGCTGAAGCTCTTGCAGCTCCTCAGTGGTGAGCTCTTCATTGTGGTCTTCCACCAATTCTTCCACATCCTCCAAACTCACATCCAACTCCATGGAACTCCTCAGTGCCACAATTGATTTTACAACAGACATAGGCTCATCAGGATCAGTCCCAAACCCTTCAAAATCCCTCTTGTCGACACAATCTGGCCACAATTTTCTCAAGGCAGAGTTCAAAGTCCTGGTAGTCACTCCCTCCCAAGCCATACCTATAAGGGTTATGCAGTGGAGGATGCTGAAGTGTTCTCTCCAAAATTCCCTTAGGGTCAAATGAGTGTCTATGGTCACAGTCAAGCACCTGTGAAACATTGCTTTGGTGTAGAGTTTTTTAAAGTTTGCAATGACCTGCTGGTCCATGAGCTGGAGGAGAGGAGTGGTATTCGGGGGTAAGAACTTTACTGTGATGAACCCAAACTCCTCGAAAATTAGGTCATCCAAGTTAGGAGGATGAGCAGGTGCATTGTCCATTACTAGCAGGCACTTGAGATCCAATTTCTTTTCCAGGAGGTAATTCTTCACACTAGGGCCAAACACTTCATTGAACCACTCGACGAAAATTTCCCTCGTGGCCCATGCCTTACTATTAGATTTCCAAAACACACACAATTTACTCTTCATAACATTGTTTTTCCTGAATACGCTGGGATTTTCAGAATGGTGCACTAGTAATGGCTTCACTTTGAAATCCCCACTAGCATTAGCACAGAACATTAGCGTCAGACTGTCTTTCATAGGCTTGTGTCCTGGCATTGCCTTTTCCTCCTGTGTAATGAAGGTCCTCTTTGGCATTTTCTTCCAAAAGAGGCCTGTTTCGTCACAATTGAACACTTGTTCAGGTTTCAGTCCTTCAGCCTCTATGTACTCCTGGAATTCATGCACATATTTTTCAGCCGCCTTGTGGTCCGAACTGGCAGCCTCACCATGCCTTACCACACTGTGTATGCCAGTACGGTTCTTAAATCTCTCAAACCAACCTTTGCTGGCCTTAAATTCATTCACATCACCACTATTTTCAGGCAATTTCTTTACCAGATCGTTGTGCAACTACCTAGCCTTTTCACAAATAATCGAAGTCGTAAGAGTATCTCCTGCTAATTGTTTCTCATTTATCCACACCAATAATAGCTTCTCAACCTCTTCGAGTACTGGTGATCTCATTTTTGTCAGCATAGTTACCCACTTTGCAACAACAGTGTCCTTGATTTCCTTTTCCTTGGCCATTATGGAACATATGGTTGTGTAGGGTTTCTTATACATCCTGGCCAGTTCGGCCGCACTTGTACCACTTTCATATTGTTCAATGATGTTTTTCTTAAATTCAATCATATTTCTCACCTTCTTTACCACAGGCTTGGCACTAGGAGCTTTCTTTGGAGCCATGGTAGCTTATTTAGTACTTGCAAGCACTAAAATAAATGAAATATTATGAAATATTTCGCTGGAGCACGTGAGGGGACCTTCGCTCACTGGTAAACAATGCCAGACTGGCTGCTGCCCCAGCTCACGCCGTGGGTATGCGTCCCGGACGAACTACTACTCATGAGTCAACCTATGAAAAGCGAGTCCATGTTTATAAGAAAATACCCCTATGATTTCCAAAATCTATGATTGCCAAGAACTATGAAAAGTGAGGGACCACTGTACAGTGGACCCCTGCTTAACGATCACCTCCAAATGCGACCAATTATGTAAGTGTATTTATGTAAGTGCGTTTGTACGTGTATGTTTGGGGGTCTGAAATGGACTAATCTTCTTCACAATATTCCTTATGGGAAAAAATTCGGTCAGTACTGGCACCTGAACATACTACTGGAATGAAAAAAGTTCGTTAACCGGGGGTCCACTGTAATTGTGTAATATCCGAGGGAAATGAAAATAAGATATAGTTTGTATGTTAACTGTGGAGTGCGAGTGTGAGTGTGGACAGACCAGGGAGAAAGACTATAGTCTAAAGACTATTGGGTTATCCTTGGTTAAATCTACTACATAAGTGTTTTAGGGCTGAATTCTACTGTTTTTGTCATGAAAATGTAATAAGATATCCGTAAGATATTTTCCTGCCAGTTTCACACTATTTGGTGGTAGATAAGCAAAACAAGTCCTGGTTTAATACTTTACTCATGCTAGTTAGGCAGTAATACCGATTATGCACTACATGGAGCAGCCTAGCCTTGGATTTTTTTCAAAGGCATAAAGAGATTGTAAAAGACTCAAACAGTTCAGAAAAAGTCAAAAACATTGACATGTGGCATATCTGAAGGCATGAAAAATTGTGCATACTAGTACTTTAGACAAATCCTTGTCACCTGCATACTAGTATGTTGGTTCCAGTTAAGATGTTAAGAGCTCCCTCACTGGCATCCATAAACCTCCTTTGAGGGTAGGGGTCATACAGTTCCTGGAGAATGGGAGACATTCAGGTTCAGTCCATGAACAATATCAAAGGCATCTTAGAACGTCCCTTGAGGGGTAGGGTTAGGCAACAAGCCTGCATCAGTGACAAGTATCTGAGGCTGCAGATTGCCATCTCATTATGTCTAAGGTAAATAAAAATGCTGACGTTTCATTTTAAATATTTTATCTGGTAAAATAATTTCAACACTCTTTTAGTTACTTTTAGGACTGGGCAACTCAACCAATTTCTTGCCAGGTACCCCACCAGTGAATACCTTATAAATATTAACATATCAATTTATCAAAATAAAGATTTGAATTCCTCTTCACAGGGATACTGTATTATGGTACATTTATAACCATCGGCTTGATTCCTGGTGAGAGTGGCAATGCTGGTAATAATCATAAACTTATTTAACATTTACAGAAAATTTTATATAAAAATGTTGTGGAGGGAGTAGTGGGTAAATTTGGGGTGTCAGGGATAAATGAAAATGGGGAGCCTTTAACTGAACTATGTGTAGAAAGAGGTTTAGTAATAAGTAATACATATTTTATAAAAAAGAGAATAAATAAGTATACTGTACAAGGTATGTAAATGAAAGCAGTTTATTAGATTATGTATTGGTGGATAAAAGGTTGATGGGTAGGCTTCAGGATGTGCATGTTTATAAAGGGGAAATGAATATATCCGACTATTATTTAGTTGTAGCTGCAGTTAGAGTAAGAGGTAGATGGGACAAAAGGAATATAGCAACAGGAAGTAAGAGAGGTGAAAGTGTATATACTAACGGAGGAAGAAGTTAGGGTGAGATATAAGCAACTATTGGCAGAAAGGTGGGCTAGTGTATGTATGGATACCTGGAGTTTACCTGGAGAGAGTTCCGGGGGTCAACGCCCCCACGGCCCGGTCTGTGACCAGGCCTCCTGGTGGATCAGAGCCTGATCAACCAGGCTGTTACTGCTGGCTGCACGCAAACCAACGTACGAGCCACAGCCCGGCTGATCAGGAACCGACTTTAGGTGCTTGTCCAGTGCCAGCTTGAAGACTGCCAGGGGTCTGTTGGTAATCCCCCTTATGTATGCTGGGAGGCAGTTGAACAGTCTCGGCCCCTGACACTTATTGTATGGTCTCTTAACGTGCTAGTGACACCCCTGCTTTTTGTTGCATCGTCTGCCAAGTCTTTTGCTTTCGTAGTGAGTGATTTTCGTGTGCAAGTTCAGTACTAGTCCCTCTAGGATTTTCCAGGTGTATATAATCATGTATCTCTCCTGCCTGCGTTCCAGGGAATACAGGTTCAGGAACCTCAAGCGCTCCCAGTAATTGAGGTGTTTTATCTCCATTATGCTCGCCGTGAAGGTTCTCTGTGCATTTTCTAGGTCAGCAATTTCACCTGCCTTGTAAGGTGCTCTTAGTGTGCAGCAAAATTCCAGCCTAGATAGAACAAGTGACCTGAAGAGTGTCATCATGGGCTTGGCATCCCTCGTTTTGAAGGTTCTCATTATCCATCCTGTCATTTTTCTAGCAGATGCGATTGATACAATGTTATGGTCCTTGAAGGTGAGATCCTCCGACATGATCACTCCCAGGTCTTTGACGTTGGTGTTTCGCTCTATTTTGTGGCCAGAATTTGTTTTGTACTCTGATGAAGATTTAATTTCCTCGTGTTTACCATATCTGAGTAATTGAAATTTCTCATCGTTGAACTTCATATTGTTTTCTGCAGCCCACTGAAAGATTTGGTTAATGTCCGCCTGGAGCCTTGCAGTGTCTGCAATGGAAGACACTGTCATGCAGATTCGGGTGTCATCTGCAAAGGAAGACATGGTGCTGTGGCTGACATCCTTGTCTATGTCAGATATGAGGATGAGGAACAAGATGGGAGCAAGTACTGTGCCTTGTGGAACAGAGCTTTTCACCGTGGCTGCCTCGGACTTTACTCTGTTGACTACTACTCTCTGTGTTCTGTTAGTGAGGAAATTATAGATCCATCGACCGACTTTTCCTGTTATTCCTTTAGCACGCATTTTGTGCGCTATTACGCCATGGTCACACTTGTCGAAGGCTTTTGCAAAGTCTGTATATATTACATCTGCATTCTTTTTGTCTTCTAGTGCATCTAGGACCTTGTCGTAGTGATCCAATAGTTGAGACAGACAGGAGCGACCTGTTCTAAACCCATGTTGCCCTGGGTTGTGTAACTGATGGGTTTCTAGATGGGTGTTGACCTTGCTTCTTAGGACCCTTTCAAAGATTTTTATGATATGGGACGTTAGTGCTATCGGTCTGTAGTTCTTTGCTGTTGCTTTACTGCCCCCTTTGTGGAGTGGGGCTATGTCTGTTGTTTTTAGTAACTGTGGGACGACCCCCGTGTCCATGCTCCCTCTCCATAGGATGGTAAAGGCTCGTGATAGGGGCTTCTTGCAGTTCTTGATGAAAACGGAGTTCCATGAGTCTGGCTCTGGGGCAGAGTGCATGGGCATGTCATTTATCGCCTGTTCGAAGTCATTTGGCGTCAGGATAACATCAGATAGGCTTGTGTTAACCAAATTCTGTGGCTCTCTCATAAAAAATTCATTTTGATCTTTGACTCTCAGTCTGGTTAGTGGCTTGCTAAAAACTGAGTCATATTGGGACTTGAGTAGCTCACTCATTTCCTTGCTGTCATCTGTGTAGGACCCATCTTGTTTAAGTAAGGGCCCAATACTGGACGTTGTTCTCGACTTTGATTTGGCATAGGAGAAGAAATACTTTGGGTTTCTTTCGATTTCATTTATGGCTTTTAGTTCTTCCCGCGATTCCTGACTCCTATAAGATTCCTTTAGCCTAAGTTCGATGTTTGCTATTTCTCTGACCAGTGTCTCCCTACGCATTTCAGATAGATTGACCTCTTTTAGCCGCTCTGTTATTCTTTTCCGTCGCCTGTAAAGGGAGCGCCTGTCTCTTTCTATTTTACATCTACTCCTCCTTTTTCTTAGAGGAATAAGCCTTGTGCGTACATCGAGTGCCACCAAGTTAATCTGTTCTAAGCATAAGTTGGGGTCTGTGTTGCTTAGTATATCTTCCCAGCTTATATTAGTTAGGACTTGGTTTACTTGGTCCCACTTTATGTTTTAGTTATTGAAGTTGAATTTGGTGAATGCTCCCTCAATTATGTTGTGATCTGAGTATATTGTTTTTGATATGGTGACATTTCTTATCAGATCATCATTGTTAGTGAAGATGAGGTCTAGTGTATTCTCCATTCTAGTAGGCTCTATTATTTGCTGGTTTAAATTGAATTTTGTGCAGAGATTTAAAAGCTCGTGTGAGTGTGAGTTTTCATCAGAGCTGCCTCCTGGTGTTATTACTGCAACAATATTATTTGCTATATTCCTCCATTTTAGGTGCCTTAAGTTGAAATCCCCCAGGAGCAAGATGTTGGGTGCAGGAGCTGGAAGATTTTCCAGACAGTGGTCAATTTTTAACAGCTGTTCCTGGAATTGCTGGGATGTTGCATCCGGAGGCTTGTAGACTACCACAATGACTAGGTTTTGGTTCTCGATCTTTACTGCTAAAACTTCCACTACATCATTTGAGGCATTAAGCAGTTCTGTGCAAACAAGTGACTCTGCAATGTACAGGCCAACGCCCCCCTTTTGCCTGTTCACTCTGTCACATCTGTATAGGTTGTAACCTGGGATCCATATTTCGTTGTCCAAGTGATCCTTTATGTGGGTCTCAGTGAAAGCCGCGAACTTGCCTTTGCCTCTGCAAGCAGTCCACGGATGAAAGGTATTTTGTTGTTTGTTGCTGGCTTTAGACCCTGTATATTTGCAAAGAAGAATGTCATCGGACTGGTGGTATTGTTGGTACTGGGGGATTTTTTTTCCGGCATTAGTATCTGTATCTGTTGGTTTGGAGTGGAGGCCATTGACTGTGGTTCCACTCCAGGAATGATTGGATTTGGTGTACAATTTCTGCCATTTCCTGCCAGTTTTTTTTCCTTCCTGGCACTAAAAAACCTCTCCCTCTTGAGTGGCTGTGGCTACACAGGTTTTCCCATGGCCTGGATGTTTTGTATCTTTTTGTCCCCTTTAGATGGTGTGCCTGGCAATTTAAGTTATAGCACAGTCTTTCCTGTACTGAAGAGGTACACATTTCAGGGTGAAAAAGCTTACAGGAAGGGAGTTTGCATTTTCCTGTTGTCATATGGGCACGGCATTTTCTAGGGTGGTCATAGTTGCACGTCCCATCTGTTTTTCCAAATTTTCCATGTCTGCAGATACCAAGTGCATAGTATGTGCACAGGCTTGGTTTCCATTTGCCTTGGGTTTCTGTGACTGTATTCCCTGTTGGTGCATGTTTACCTGTCTTATTCCTATCCTCCCTAGCACCAACAATGGAGCTCCCACCAGTTGTTTTTGGTAATATATCCTCACTATTGCTAGTGGAGTCCTTTTGTTTGCTATTTCCTGTTGTATTTCTAGTTTGCAATATTGGTTTTATCTTATCTTTGACTACACTTGTTTCCCCACTACGGCTCCTGTCCCCTATGAGGTCATTTATATGCATCCTTCTCATCCTTCTAAATTCTTGGAGAACCCGTGGAATGCCAGATCTGGCTTATCATAATCAATAATCAATAAACAATAATCATTGAGAAAATTTCCTAACAGGTAAGTTACATTCATTTGCCAATGCAGCTTGATATCCAGTATGACTGACAAGATGTAGGTCAGTAGTGCATGTCAAATCCAAAACCTCAATACACAAAAACAAAATCGGTATGAATCTTTCAGCTCGGCTTGATGCTGATATTCATTTTGAGTTCAACTAAAAAATACAAAACATGAATTAAACTTTTTATGCATAATCCATTGCAGACATATAATCTGCATTCTCTGATAAGCAATCTTCCTCTTCTTTTATAATCAAATCTTCTTTAATACATAAATTATTTCCCTCATTTGTGCCCAAATCCACTTCATTTTCACACACATATTCATTCTCTTTTGAAAATAATGAAGTATTTTCCTTTTCTTCAAAAGCATTCTTGTTTTCTATGATATATATTGTTTCTCCAATATTAAAATCACCCTGGAAGTCTTCACAGTTTTGCATACACTTGTTCAGAGAAGTCATTCTCTTCAACATGGAATTATCCTGTGCCTCATCTGCTGATATTTTTCTAAACAACCATTCATGTCTTATGTTATGCTGCTCATGTGGTTGGTCTATACATTTTGTAGCATAATTGTGGTCAGTTAGGAGATGTTTATCTTTAGAATGCAAGCTGTCACTACTGCTCTTAGAGCTTTCTTCATCTATTATTTTTGCAGTCAACAAATTAGGTACTGCTTTTAGAACATGATCTGCAGCTGAATTTGTGAAAGCAACATGACTAGATGCCCAATCCCCTTTCTTAACAGTTATACTTGGGTGTCTGTTTAGAAATCCTTGCAACCATTCAATATCTGCCTTTTTATTCACATCCCATGCAGGATGTGGTTCAATATTAAATTTAGCTGCAAAGTCATAAGCTAGTCTGCAAGCTTCTGTACTTGTAATTCCACCAAACAATATATCTACCTTCTGAAAACACCTGAATAATTCAGCTTCTTGCTCATCGGTGAAAACTTGTGAAAGCCTTAAGGTAAATTTGATTTTTTCCTCATCAGTGAGGGCACATGGAGGCTTTATCATTGAGTCAACTTTTGGCTCATCAATGAACAGATATAAAGGCCTTCCAGTGCTATTATTTATGACATTTTCATGTGAATCTGTATTTATCACACTTTCTGTTGGCCTATCCATCACTTCCTTAAAGACTATTCCCTTGTCCTGCTTTTGCCACACATCAGCATCCTGTGAGTGATAAAAATATATGAAACATATGTATACTCTGATGTTAAGTACATAATGTAAAATGACTAAACAGTGTGTGTGTATGTATGTATGTATGTGCACATACCATCCCCACACACCTACCCACACACGCACTTTTTTCCATCATATTAGAAGCACCCTAATTTTAAGAGGTTCTCAGAAAAACTTGTAGTGTACATTATCACACACACACATGCTCTACTGCTACCATAATTACATTACACTAGTAATCAGGACAACAGATAGTGAAACTGACAGACAAGGAATGAGAAAGAGGTAGTGAGACTACAGTAGTTAAACACTAGATTTGTCAGTACTACAGCCTGTAAACACATATTACTGATGGATGAAAGACCATGGGTACATACACTCAGGACATCTTCATTAGATAGGTTTTGTGTCCTGGGATCTTGGTCACTCCAAGGTCCCAGGACTGAAACATATCCAACGAAGACATCCAAGTGTGTGCACATTTGCCTTTCATCCATACTGTAGGAGTTGTCATATTTTCTGCTTTCATACACATTACTGAACCTTCAGGCACTGATCTTGGCAAACTAGCAAATGCATTTACAAATGTGGAGAGTGAAAGCATACTGTAGAGGGTTGTACAGTGATTGCCTGTTGTGGAGGTGGCATGTTGTAGAGAATGTTGATCTATTGTAGAGGGTGGTGGCATGTTGTAGTGTTGGAGAGTGTGATGACATGACACAGAGTTGTAGGATGTGACGACATGTTGTAGAGAGTTGTAGGATGTGACAACATGTTGTAGAGAGTTGTAGGATGTAACATGTTGTAGAGAGTTGTAGGATGTGACAACATGTTGTAGAGAGTTGTCGGATGTGATGACATGTTGTAGTGAGTTGCATAACATGACAGCATGTTGTAGAGTGTGATGGCATGTTGTGGAGAGTTGTACAGTGTGGTAGTATGCTGTGGATAGTTGTAGTGTAGTGGTATGTTGTGGAGGTCTGTAAACTGTGATGGCATGTTTCGCAGAGTGTAACATATTGCTGATTGCTGTAGTGTGGTGGCCTGCTGAAGAGTATGACTGCATGTTGTAGAGCATGGTAGTATGTTGTGGAGTGTAGTGGCATGTTGTGGAGTGTGGTGGCATGTTGTGGAGTTGGTAAATATCAACTATTTGTACAATTAGAAAATATGAGAAAAAATAAGAGCTTTTATATTAAGAAGTACAGAGATGTCTCCTGATCAAAATAATATCAAAGAGGTCTCACCTAAATAATATGGAAAAGTCACCTAATGTCTGATTTGAGGTTAAAAAAAAAGGTCTCCCATTACCATTAAGATAAGGCACAAAGCCCTAACTTATTATAAAACTGTGAAAGGAGAGAGAGATTCACAACAATGGTTTCATAGTTTTAAGGAGTATCATCAACTTCATAATATTAAAGCTCTTTTGGTGAGAATGCATTAGCTAATAGAGATTTTAATGCCTCACACAAGGTTTACATATTCTGGGAGATAAAGAATTTTCTTACCATTACCTTCAAAACAGGTAGCAGATCTGGTTGCTCTGTTGTCTGAGCAGTTTCTTGCATTTCCTGCCTTCCTTTCATAATGTTACATCTGAAATAAATAAACATAACAGAATAATAACTGTCTACTTATTCTGAATATAACCCTTTTGAAGTTAATACAATTTTGATTTTGTTAACAGTGCCAAAGATTATAAGAGTAGAAGTGACCAACCTGCCTTGTTACCAGCACAAGATTTTATGTGGGTCAGGCATCACTGAAGTGACAAGAGTAATTGGCCACCTTCTCTATGTCAGCATAAGGATATAATAAAATTAAAATAAAATTTATACACTAAAATAGTCTAATTACCTTAATGGTCCTGAAGCACATGTGATATGTTTGCTGACTTGAATGTTGCCTGGGTTTGCTTATTTGTGGTTAAATATACATTTGTATATATTTAGGTCACGTAATGGAAAATAAACAAAATTGTATGTAGGGAAGTCACTAATTGGGAGTCGCACAAGAAAATTAACATGGTAAAATGAGAATGGATTCCCTTGCTTTAGCAATAACTATGATATAGTGCATCGCTTTATGAAAATCACACACTACTGACAAAATTAATGTCCAGCTGCCAATGGGAAATGCTTATATAGTTACCCTTTACCAATGAAAAATGTGACAAATAAATCAACTATATTATTACTGAAATAAACTTTACTCTTAAGTTAATAATGTCCAATTAAATCCATTATGCTGCTGAAGAATCCTTAATAAAATTTACCTCTCAGTAGTTATCTTTATTGATGAAGTATCTTCCTGGGATGAATCAACTTCAGCAGTACTTGTTGTGCCTGTTTAAACATAAACATTATCTTAATACTTCAAGTAAACAAAAGCAAACAAAAGAAACAAAAACATGTGCATGTGTGCACGCACACAAAAACAAACAAGTACGCACTCATGCAAAACAATACTAGATGAAGCCAACAAAGAAAGGTGGATAAAACACTTAAGAGCAAAGAAATATTAACTAGCACACTTTGAAGGATTTCCGAGAAGGAATCATCCAAAAGCAGAAATGCAAATATTAGCCATATAGTGCCAAGTATTACTGACCGCTCAACCTCACTAGTAAGCCCATTCTTCTATAAAAAAATGTTATCTAATTATGTAGGTGATGAAGGAAGCAAAGATTAATACCTATAAGCTAAAATGTGCTAATTCTAGTGGTAGCGATGTAAAATATTTTCTTGGCTTGCATAAGCATGTTTCATTATTTAAGAGTCCCACTTCCCCCTGTTAAAAGTATGACAGTTTCATGGGCAAACAGATGTAACTTCGGTTCAATCAATGACCTAGTTAGGCCCAGATAGTAGAAGTGAATGTGAATATCAGGTAGCACATGATATTGAGAAGTGGCACCAACAGGTGCCAGCTACTACTGTCCCAGGCACATCTAAGCAACAACGGTTGATCTAGCCTGCTGGACCAACAGCTCAGGAACATCTCAAACTTATACAGTACAGATTTAGAGAACTACTATAATGACTTGGATAACAGAACAACAGATATAATATTAGTCTTAGTGCAATGCAACCTGCAGCACACACAAAAAAAGAAAATTTAGTACACCACTGCATGGCATAGCATTAGACTGCACGAACATTTCAATTCAGATTTAGTAGACACTTCCCTCAGCCTATTCCTGCTACAGAAATTAAGAAAAAAGTGTTATTTGTGCAGTCACATACTCAAAAAAAAAAAAAAAAAAAAAAAAAAAAAAAAAAAAAAAAAAAAAAAGAGGTCTTAATGACAAGGTACTAATGTAAGATGTGTGGCATGTCACTGCATTAAATTATGTACTGTATTTTTCATGGGCAACTACATCATGAAGCACATCTAATATGGTACAAAACTTTTGCAAATAGTGTAAATTTAAATACAATAAGAAAAATGACCACATTGGTCAGGAATAAGAGTGTAAAAACAATTGTGCCATGAATGTTTTTGCTAACAGCAATGACCTGGCTTCAGTTCACCAAACTTCAATATACCATAAAAGTTTTCATTATTTTTCAGATTTCTTATAGCAGTTACATTCAATTTTTTATTTCCCATAATTCTGCAAGAATTTTATGCTATATTTCCCACAGCAGGACTATCATGGCTTTCATGTGTACACAATTTTAAGCATTAAACCACAGGGAAGAAACAAGTACTAAAAGAGGTAGAGTTCAAAGGAGTAACAACTGTGGAAATCTGCAGTGGTGCTAGGAGCTTGGACATTCAGAATAAAAAAGTGCTTTTCATAACTAGATGTACTGTTGAAGTATGAGTAAGGTAATGGTTATGAAGGGATTCATAACTGTTACCTCACCCCTGCACTCTGGAGGGGTGAAAGGGTGAAGATGTTGCAGTTCAGAAGGCCATCTGAACTGTAATATCAGCACACTTCTGGCAAAACAGTGGCTGTATGAGTGAGTCACATGGGAGATGGCATAGGTTAAAAAAATGAAAATTACTTTTAAGATGCTTAGGGAGATTATAGTACAGCCTCTCCTCACTTAGCGATGTACTACTCGTTAACCGATGACTCGGACTTACGACAGGCTCTCTGACCAGTATGCATACCTAAATAATGTGTATTAGAGCTGATTTCCTCTATTCTTTTTATTACAATACACAGTACACTGCTGTATAAACATTTAAAAATGTACCAGAAATGTTATCAGAGGGGTATGTATGTATATATATGCTTGTACATGCATATGCAGTGTGACCTTAGAGTAAGTAGAAGTAGCAAGACGTACCTGAAATCTTGCATGTTTATGAGACAGAGAAAAGACACCAGCAATCTTACCATCATGTAAAACAATTACAGGCTTCCGTTTTACACTCATTTGACAAAGGTCCTGGAGAGTGAAACGTTGCCACAATAAAATGTCACATTAGTTGCACTTGTGTCCTTTTACTTTACATATTGTTGGTAAGTCTACCAACTTTATTACACATACAGTCTGAAGCATTTCTGAGATGGCTGGGTGAATGATGCCACAATATGAAATGAAAATGAAATGAAAATGTCTATTTCCTTGCAAAGCTTACAATTAATTACAAAGAAAGCCACTAGCATGCCTAGGCACTTAAGGGACAAAAAGATGTACATCAATCATTGCTAGGGGGACACTGTCATATATGTATTTAACCATTTATTACTGTATTTTGAATATCTCAAGTGTTGACAAATTTATAGAATAAAATAAATACATCAGCTACTGTATACTCTACCAATAATATCACAGTGTTAATATAAAATATTAACATGTTTTTCTGTAAATATATATCAACAAGATCAAGACTGTAGAACATACAATCAGCATTAATTTTCTCCTTGTCTATTCTCTTCTTTTTCATGGCTTGCCTCTTTTCAAAATTCTTGATATGACACTCTTGTTTCATTCTCTTGGATGATGACACATACTCAAGTATCGAAGGCACATAATCCACGTGGCAAGGACGATCACTTTTGACACCTGTCAAGGGTCAGTAAGATAAAGTAATTTATTACTAAAACAAATTTTAACTAAATAACAAAAAGGCACAATACCGTGACTGGAACAATACACAAATAACCCGCACATAAAAGAGAGAAGCTTACGACGACGTTTCGGTCCGACTTGGACCATTGACAAAGTCACACATTGACTTTGTCAATGGTCCGAGTCGGACCGAAACGTCGTCGTAAGCTTCTCTCTTTTATGTGCGGGTTATTTGTGTAAATTTTAACTAAACTTCAATAATGTCTTTGTAATGCCAAACTGCAGTAAAGCTTCTCATAATGTGATTTCACATTGTGAGATTTTCTTACAACATGGTTCAAAAAGTACAACTAAAATTTTTTACAGCTGAAGCCCTTGATATTATGTGATGTAGTATATAAATTCAAACAAACAAATCACCTAGTGAGCAAAATACTTAGTACTACATACCAAGGTTTCTATAGGAACAAGTCACTTGAAAAATTTATGTACTACGTTCCACAGAATTTTTCCCTTCTGACTCAAGTTAGACATATAGATCGAGAGCATTTATAAGCACAACTCCTCCCCACTGACCCCCATCCCCACACCATCAACAAATGCTTTTGGGAAGTCTCCTGTGCCTCACTCACACTGATAATCAAATAATTTTGAATAAATTCATTACACCCTGTTGATCTCTGGATATTAACCATTGCACTATAGAATGGGTATAGCTACTGTACAATGAACTCTTGTATAGACAAGGATATATTCCTAAAAACTTTGCAGCATGTACAGTTGCAGAAAAAAAGTTCCTATACAATCCTTGGACAGAAATAATATCTGGCAACTCAGACATAGTACACAGAAGAATAAAGACTATTTTCATGAATGAATTAGTGCAGCTTATAACAACAATGGTGACTGGTTGACAAAATTTATTGCCAGTACTTTCTGTGCATCTATATAAAAGTAGATATATTTACCAAAATGCAGCAGGCCAGAATTCGACTCCACAACACACTGTCCCACCTCAAGAGGCCACACAATGTGCATATCACCTTACCAACTGAGCCATCAATCCTACAAAAAACATGAGCCTAGCAAACTAGGCTTGTTTAATGTTGCAAGGACACTCATGGCAAGGATTAATTTCAGCCTCCTCCTGTTTGAATACCCACCTCCACAAGCAGTCTATATAGCAATGAAGCCATGAAACAAGTGGTTTTGAATCATTTACCAAACTGCAGCAAGCCAGGATTCGACCCCACGACACTTTGTCCTGCCTCAAGAGGCCACACAATGTACATGTCACCTTACCAACTGTCATTGATGTCAGCTCGGCCTGTATACCTTGTACATGTACTTGTAGTAAATAATAATAATAGTAATAATAATAATAATAATAATCTCTTGGGTGCATTAAATGTCATATATTACGTTAATATAGACACTGTGAGGTAAAAATTTCACAAACTCTTACAAATGTATGTGAATGAACTAAAATTGGACACATATTAATACTCGTTTATTTCTCCTGACCTAGTGATCGCCTGCCACCCGTTCAGTTTGTGTTTTTACATTGTGTGAACTCTATGTATCTCATTCTCTCTCACTTACTATTCCGTTAACTAGTTTCTTGCTGACAATGGCGTCTAAGCTTAGGTGTGATAAAAAGAGTCGTAAGCCACTTACTTTAAGTACCAAGCTAGAAATGATCAAACTTAGTGAACTGACTTTTTCTGGGTTATCCTAGGTTCTGGTTTAGGAAGACACGTAAGCAAACACTATGACATATTTATTAGAAAACGTTTCGGTCCTGGGACCTTGATCACTTCTAACCAAGGTCCCAGGACCGAAACATTTTCTAATAAATATGTCATAGTGTTTGCTTACATGTCTTTCTAATCCAACTTGTCGGTATTTATTACCAAGGTTTATACCATCCTAGGTTCTCTACACGTATGCTGCTATGTATGATAATTTATGTAACTGTATTTGTGTGTTAGGTAAGACACATATGCAACAGTTAAGTATCTTTATTTCGAAACGTTTCGCCTACACAGTAGGCTTCTTCAGTCGAGTATGGAACAATACTCTTCTCCAGACTGAGAGACTGACCACCTCAAAACTTCAAGGGTGATGGACTGATTACATCGTCTTCAAGTATCTTCTGCTTCTATCAACTTTTCTGTACTCGACTGAAGAAGCCTACTGTGTAGGGGAAACGTTTCGAAATAAAGATACCTAACTGTTGCATATGTGTCTTACCTAACAACCTGTCGGTATTTTATACCATTTGAATGTTTAAACTGTATTTGTGTATACCTGAATAAACTTATTTACTAACAAGGTATGTCGATGGCTAAGATAGCCATCAAATACAGTTACATATAGCAGCATATGTATAGAGAACCTAGGATAACCCAAAAAAGTCAGACAAAGTGGCTTATTACTGACATGGAGAAACTTTTACATTGTCACTCACGTTTCACACATTCCAATTAATATTTTAAGGTAAGTAACACATGTATTGTGTGTGAATTTTACTTTTTATTGTGTTTTTAACCCTTTGAGGGTTGACAGGCCCTCTCCGAAACTCGTTCTCAGGGTCGGCCAAATTTCAAAAAAAAAAAAAAAAATTTTCTTATGAAAAAATAGTTTTTTTTTTCTAAACATTATAGGCTAAACAAAAAAATTTTACCGTCAATACTTACCGAGATATGGAGGCGTGAAGTATGCCAAAATTGAACAACATCTGGTAACATCGCCGACTGCCGTCACCCGGTATTTTTCTATTTACTTTTTTATGTACTATTTTCAATTATTTTTCAATTTTTCTTTTTCTGAGTAACTTTTATGGCCTATGAGGCCAACATGATCAGTATTTTGTAAGTTATTTCTTTTTCAATACTACACAATAAGGGCATAAACACTGTTGTCATTATTTTGTTTATAGAAAATATTTACACAAACAAACAATATAAAATGTTGTTTATTACTATTTTTCTAAATTTTATATACACATATACAGTCACAGGGAATGTTTCTAGAAGTTCTGCAGCCTGTGGAACTCTTTGAAACACGGTGTCATGCACAGTGGTGTTTTACATTCCTCACACATAAAACGAGTGTCTGCGTTGTTGTGGGCATTTTTTTGTATGTGAACAGACGTAACACCTCTTCTGAGCCTTTTTCTTGAAAGCAGTAGCAGGCACTTTTACCAGGAAGTGATCACCATGCTTCAGACGAGCAGGTAGTTGTTGATAATTTGGTGGGCGGTCAATTGCAGGTGCTGTTCCTTGGTACTTGAATACTATTTGTCTGATGACAGACAAACAGAATTCGCCGTACTGTGGTTTGTTTCTGGTTCTCATCTTATACATATTATAAGCATTGAGCATGGAAATGTCCAGAAGATGGAAAAAGAGTTTTATGTACCACTGATAACTCTTGCAAACACAATCAGCAAACCCAATCTGCATGTCACATTTGTCCACTGAACGCATGTTGAAGGTGTAATCAATCACAGCTGCAGGTTTTAGAATGGGTTCATTGCTCTCTCTATGCTGCCTGCCACTGTCTGCCATTTCATTAGGGTGAACTGATGACAACAGTGTGACATCTCGTTTGTCATGCCACCAAAATGCCATGATGTCATTGGCAGCAAACGCCTGCACCTCACCTCTACGAGTGCCAGCATCAAACCTGGGCATATGTTTCCGATTTGCACGCACTGTGCCACACACATCTGTCATGTTCACTCGCAAAAAATCACTGAGTGAGGGGCTTGTGTACCAGTTATCTGTATATAATATATGCCCCTTACCAAGGTATGGTTCTATCATTGTTCTAACCACATCACCTGAGATGCCCAATAACTTCCTGGTATTTTGCGATGTATAACTTCCGGTGTACACAATAATATCCAATACCAGACCACTGTAACAATCACAAAGCACAAACAACTTTATACCAAAGCGTTTCCTCTTGCTTGGTATGTACTGCTTGAAAGAAAGTCTTCCTTTGAACAGAATCAAAGACTCGTCAATTACAAGCTTCCTGAAGGGATAAAAATGCGTACTGAATTTCTCTTTCAGATACACAAACACATTCCTAATCTTATATAACCTGTTGTTTCTGTCAGGCCTGGTTTTGTCTGAGAAGTGAAGCATACATAACATTAGCACAAATCGATTCACTGGCATTATATCACTGAAACCTGGGATTGCAATCAGGCAGTCTGTTGACCAGTATGATTTCACTTTGTGCTTATACACATGTGGCATAGCATTATTGTGGCAAAGAAAAGATACATCTCAGCCACAGTTGCCTCCTTCCACTGGTGTAGACGTGATTTTGGTGAAAGTAATGTGTTTGCCATGGTGTACTCGTAGTATGTGTTGCTTTCCATGACAATACTTTCCATCAGTGGTTCGTCAAAGAATAACTCGAAACATTCCAGTTCAGTGGCATTGTTCCCAAGTGTACAAGATGGCCGTATTCCACTTTGGCTGTCATCAAACTGGTGGGCATTTGGAACAAAATTGATAGCTTCCTGCCAATCCCAGGTGCGGTCTGCTGGTGGGTACTGGACAATGACAGGTGGTTGTGGTTGTGGAGGCTGGTGTGGTGGGTGGGTGGGGGATGGTGGCCTTTGTTGTAGATCAGCTGAGGCAGCAGCGTGGATGGCAGCATGGGTGGCAGCATTGCCCACTGCTGGTGCCTCACTGCCGGCACCACTACCACCACGCACATTTTCCATCCCAACTGCAACAGTATCATCGTCATTTTCACTCTCTGTTCCTGTTGTACAGCCACGGGATGTACTCCGAGATGCACTCCTTCCCCTTGGAATAGCATATGGCACACTACCAGAGCGCATATATCGTCGTATATACTGACGCTTCACTGGGGAATATTGCACTTCACTATCACTACTGGAACTAGTTTGAAGAGCTTGTGGTTCATATTCACTATCACTACCATCACCCATGCTCTCATCTGAGTCTGGGATTTGGGAAAATAGAAGTTTCCTCTTGGATTCTGGTACAAATGAACGTAAACAAGACGGCCCAGCACCAGAGGTGGAAGGCTGAGGGTCGTCTGGGTTTTCCTCACTATTACCGATATTATGGTCATTAGTTTCGGTCAAAACCTCACCAAAACCTTGAAACTCATCTTCACTGGCACTTCCATCTGTATTAGAACTGTCACTGGGGAACAAAAGTGTCCCAATTCGCTGAGGAGTGAGGAGCTTCTTACCGCGAGGCATGGTGGATATTGTTTACTAAGATGGCGTTCCCACAATGCACCACTGAGTCCCAGATTTTTTTTCTACCACGCACACCGACCACACAGACCCATTCTCTCACATGTAGGCCTACCAGCCTTTTCAAGCGAGATTTGACGCCGCTAGAATTTGTGCGTACTAGTACGTCAAAAAACCCTGAGCGTAAGACGTACTAGTACATCCGAAACCCTCAAAGGGTTAATGCCTAATTCTATTGCTAACTTAATACAGTGGTCCCTCGATAATTGTAAGGCTCGATAGTCGTAATTTTCAAAAATAGTAACATTATTTTTGTCAAAACATTGGCTCGCGAATCGTCGTTTGACTCGCAAATAGTTGTTCGACACAACACCTCTCGTGACATATATAATGACTTATTTTATTCATTCTATAGTATATTCCAAGTTTCTATGTTATTAATATTGTTTATTATGTCATATTAGTTGAATTGTGATAGATAAATAAGCTGTAGAGTTGATATTAGTGTCATATTCTCCAACAATAAACTCGCCGGAAATAAATGGTATAAAATACCGACACAATGGAAATATAAGCACAATTGCAGTATAATGTGATCCTTTATTGACAACGTTTCGCCCACACAGTGGGCTTTTAGACAGGACAAGCTTCCATCTTCTGCAGGGGTATACATAATCCCTTGTAATGACTGCAGCAAATTATACGTGGGCGAAACATCAAGGGACCTCCAAACATGTATTTCAGAACACCAATACGCAAGCAGGTCTGACGATACAAGGAATGCCTGTGTACAACATCGTAATTCACACAACCACTTAATAAACTACAGAAATTCAAGACTTATCGCCACAGAAGACAACACTCAATACCGAAGAATCCTGGAATCATCGCTTATCTCTATATCCGACAACTTCAACCAGAATAATGGCTTCTACAACATAGCTGAACCACTTGCCAAGAAACTTCTTCATCGCTATCCCACATAAGAGCATAGGAATGGAAGAACACTGCAGAAGGTCTGCTCACAAACTTATCCAATCTCCCTTCCAAGCTACTCAAAATTTTAGACTCTATAACCCCACTCGATACATCATCAGATGCAGCATTCTCCACCTGACCTCAACATTCTGAACCTGACTATAAATACTCACGTACCTTCCATCCCAGGTAGATCTGTTTGTGACTTGAAAAAGCCCACTGTGTGGGCGAAACGTTGTCAATAAAGGATCACATTATACTGCATATGTGTTTATATTTCCAATAAACTCGCCATCCCTCCCTCACACAAACAAGTCTTCAATAAAGGTAAGTGTGATGTTAAATAAGAACATAAGAACTTAAGAGAGGAGGAACACTGCAACAGGCCTGCTGGCCCATACTAGGCAGGTCCTTCACAAATCCAACCCACTAACAGAACAAATGCTACCCAAGCAATAAGCTCAGGTGCAAGTCCGACTCAAATCCAACCCCTCTCACTCATGTATTTATCCAACATAAGAACATAAGAAAGGAGGAACACTGCAGCAGGCCTGTTGGCCCATACTAGGCAGGTCCTTTACAATTCATCCCACTAACAAAACATTTGCCCAACCTAATTTTCAACCTAAATTTGAAACTACCCAAGCCATAGCTTTTAAAACATAACATAAGAAAGGAGGAACACTGCAATAGGCCTGTTGGCCCATACTAGGCAGGTCCTTCACAAATCCAACCCACTAACAGAAATGCTACCCAAGCAATAAGCTCAGATGCAAGTCTGACTCAAATCCAACCCCTCTCACTCATGTATTTATCCAACCTAAATTTAAGAACATAAGAACATAAGAAAGTGGCAGCTCATGGCATTGGGGGAAAAGTGCTCTCATGGATCGAGTCATGGCTCACAGACAGGAAGCAGAGTGTCCATAAATGGGGTTAAATCCGAGTGGGGATCTGTAACAAGTGGAGTTGGTTTAGAAAGACACGTAAGCAAACACTATAACATATTTATTAGAAAACGTTTCGGTCCTGGGACCTTGATCACTTCTCAAGGTCCCAGAACCGAAACGTTTTCTAATAAATATGTTATAGTGTTTGCTTACGTGTCTTTCTAAACCAACTTGTCGGTATTTATTACCAAGGTTTATACCAACAAGTGGCATTCCACAGGGATCAGTCTTGGGCCCGTTGTTGTTTATAATATATATCAATGATCTTGATGAGGGTGTTACTAGTGATATGAGCAAATTCGCCGATGACACAAAGATAGGTAGGATAATTGATTCAAACGTAGATGTTAGGGAACTTCAGGAGGATTTAAACAAACTCTATTCTTGGTCAGAAAAGTGGCAGATGCAGTTCAATGTAGATAAATGCAAGGTTCTGAAGCTCGGGAGTGTCCATAACCCTAGCACTTATAAGTTAAATGATGTAGAACTTAGCCATACAGATTGCGAAAAGGACTTGGGGGTTATGGTGAGCAGTAACTTTAAACCAAGACAGCAATGCCTAAGTGTACGTAATAAGGCAAATAGATTACTGGGATTTAGGAGGCAGAGAGTGTGTTTTCCTGAGGCTGGAATGAAGGATATTGTTAGCTGTCTGGATGACATCATGAGAGGAAATGGGAGCAATCCTATTATCTGTCTCAGTGCTGGAGGCAACGATGTTGGCAGACGTAGGAGTGAGGACCTGATTAGCAGGTATAGGTCAGCAATAGAGATAATTAGGAGGAAGGGTGGGAAACCTGTCATATGTGGCATTTTGCCAAGGAGAGGAGTTGGAAATGAATGGTTGTCCAGAGTAATTGGTGTCAATTGCTGGCTGGACAAATACTGTAAGGAAAATGCGGTAACATTCATTGACAATTGGGACCTCTTCTATGGCAGAAATGACATGTATGCCAGGGATGGGGTTCACTTATCTAGGTGTGGGGTGGGAGCACTGGCCAACACAGTGGAGGGAGCTGTTAGGTCTTTAAACTAGGAATAGTTAGTGGTATGGGTTTTGGCAGGAAAACAGTGAAGTCGCAGTGTAGTAATATGAGTACTAGGAGAACTAATAACAGGCAAAATGAGGTGGATATTGGAAAGCCAGTGGCACTAATTGACAAGGACAGTAATAGGTTTAGTGGAATAACAGAAAGGAGCAGGAAGGGTAAAGAGAGAGGAGGGTCTTTAAATATATATTACACAAATAGTCGCAGTGCTAGGAATAAGATGGACGAGTTGAGACTAGTTGCTAGTGCAGGTAACATTGATGTATTTGCCATAACTGAGACGTGGTTTAATTCAAAAAGTCGGGACATGCCTGCGGAATGTCCCATTCAGGGTTTTAAATTGTTCCTAGTAGATAGAAGTGTCGGGAAGGGGGGTGGGGTGGCATTGTATGTCCGAGATCGCTTGAACTGTTGCATAAAAGCGGGTATTAACCCTTTGACTGTTTCCGACGTATAAATATGTCTTACGAGCCAATGTTTCTGACGTATTTATACGCACAAATTCTAGCAGCTTCAAATCAAGCGCCAAAGGCCTGGTAGGCCTATACGAGAGAGAATGGGTCTCAGTGGTCGGTGTGCACCCTGTGAAAAAAATCTGGGACCCAACGGTGCATTGTGGGAATGCCATGTTGTTAGTCCATTTTCACCATGCCTCTCGGTAAGAAGTTCCTCACTCCTCGGCGGATTGGAGGTCTTTTGTTCCCAAGTGATAGCTCTAACAGCGATGAAACTGTCAGTGACAGTGAATTCTAGGGTTTTGAAGTGAGTGTTACCGGAAAAAGTGCCCAGGATAACGTAATTAGTGATGAAAACCCAGATGACCCACAACCTTCCACCTCTGGTGCTGTGCTAGCTTGTTCACGTTCACGTTCACCTGTACCAGGACGAAATAAGAAACTATTTGGTCGTGTACAACACCCAGATAATAGCAGTGATAGTGATAGTGATAGTGATTTCAAGGTCATTGAAAGCAGTTCTAGTGACAGTGAGAGTGAATATTCCCCAGTGAAGCGGCAGTATATACGACATAACGTGCGGTCTGGTAGTGTTTCATATGTTGTTCCAAGGGGAAGGAGAAACTCTGGGAGCACATCCTGTGGTCCTACACCACGACCTGATAGTGAAGATGACGATATTGTAACGATGGGTATGAATGGTGACAGTGAGGGAGGAGGCAGTGGTGGTGATAGTGAGGGTGGCACGGCCCATGTGGCACCATCAGCGGGCCACACTACTACCCACGCTGCTGACGCAGCACAACAACCAGCCTCACCCTACCCCACACTCCCACAACCTGCACCACCACAACCTGCACCACCACAACCTGCACAACCACAACCACGGTACAATATCCAGACCCCACCAGCAGACCGCATCTGGGATTGGCAGGACGGTGACGAGTTTGTTCCCAGTCCCCATGACTTTGATGAAACACAAAGTGGAATAAAGCCATCTTGTCCACTTGGGAACAATGCCAGTGAACTGGACTGCTTTGAGTTATTCTTCGATGAACCCCTGATGGACATCATTGTCAGGGAAACAAACACATACTGTGATTACACCATGGCAAATACAATTCTCTCACCAAAATCACGGCTACACAAGTGGAAGGAGACAACTGTGGCAGAGATGTACCTGTTTTTTGCCACAATAATGCTTATGCCACATGTGTATAAGCACACTGTCACCACATACTGGGCAACAGAACGCCTGATTTCAACTCCAGGTTTTAGTGACATTATAGATGTCAATCGTTTCCTGATACTGTTACGTATGTTACACTTTTCAGACAAAACCAGGCCTGACAGAAGCGACAGGTTATATAAGATCAGAAATGTGTTTATGTACCTGAAACAAAAGTGCTGCATGTATTTTTATCCCTTCAGGAAGCTTGTTATTGATGAGTCCTTGATTTTATTCAAAGGAAGACTCTCATTCAAGGAATATATACCATGCAAGAGGAAACGCTTTGGTATAAAGCTATTTGTACTGTGTGATTGCAGAAGTGGTCTAGTTTTGGATATCATTGTGTACACTGGCAGTAATACTTTGAGAGATACCATGAAGTTATTGGGTATCTCTGGTGATGTGGTTCGAACAATGATGGAACCATATCTTGGTAAGGGGCATATGTTATTTACTGATAACTGGTACACAAGCCCCTTACTCAGTGATTTCTTGCGAGTGAACTTGACAGACGTGTGTGGCACAGTGCGTGGTAATCGTAAACATATGCCAAGGTTCAACGCTGGCACTCGCAGAGGTGAGGTGCAAGCCTTTGCTGCCAATGACATCATGGCATTTCGGTGGCATGACAAACGTGATGTCACATTGTTGACATCAGTTCACAGAAACGAAATGGTACCCAGTGGCAGGGACAACAGAGAGACCAATGAACCCATTCTAAAGCCTGCAGCTGTCATGGACTACAACCTCAATATGCGCTTAGTGGACAAATGTGACATGCAGATTGGGTTTGCAGACTGTGTACGCAAGAGTTATAAGTGGTATATAAAACTTTTATTCCATCTTGTTGATATCTCTATGCTAAATGCTTATAACATATACAAGTTGAAGACCAACAAAACACCAAAATATGGTGAATTTTGCCTGTCAGTAATCAGACAAATAATTTCAAAGTACCAAGGAGCAACTCTTGCAATAGACCAGCGCCCACAGACGTCATCTCGTTTGAGGCCTGGTGATCACTACCCCATACAACTGCCTCCTACTACTGCCAAGAAAAATGCTCAGAAGAGGTGTTATGTATGTATGCATACCACAAAACGCCCACAAACATGCAGAGACACTCGTTTTATGTGTGAGGAGTGTGAAGTGCCCCTCTGCATGTACCCATGTTTCAAAGAGTTCCACAAGCTGCAGCAGTTCTAGGAACATGTTTAGTGACTATACATATGTATATATATTATGGAACAATAGTAATAAACATTGTTTTGTATTGTTTGTTTGTGTAAACAAAGTGTATACACAAACTAATAGTGATAAAGTTTGTTCTGTTATTGTGTTGTAAACAATGAGTGTATATTTGAAGAATGCACCTTACATTGGTCTCACAGGCCACATAACTTACCTGGAACAGAAAAATATTGAAAAATGCAAGAAACCTTTGAATTAGAGTAAATAAAAGAATACCGGGTGGGCGGCGGTCGCCGCTGTTGCCGTACGCACGTCACTTTCTGCAAACTTTGCGGCTCTATATCTCGGTAAGTACTGATGGCAAAAATTTTTTTTAGGCTTAAAACACTACTAAAAATATTCCTAACATTTTCATAAGAAAAAATAATTTTTTTTTTCGAATATTTGGCGACATAGAATGACAGTTTCAGAGAGGGGCCTGAAACACTCAAAGGGTTAAGTCTGAAGTAACACATACAGAGTCTGTTTGGATAGAATTTTCAGAGGGGCATGAAAAATTAATTTTAGATGTGATATACCGTCCCCCAAACTTAGATAGGGACCAGGGGAGACTACTATGGGAGGAAATTGTTAGGGCCACAAGACACGATAATGTAGTAATTCTAGGAGACTTTAACTTTAGTCATACTGATTGGAATTTCTTGACTGGGAATTTAGAATCATACGACTTCTTAGAAATAGTTCAGGATTGTTTTTTGAAGCAGTTTGTGACAGAACCTACAAGGGGTAATAACCTGCTTGACTTAGTTCTGGCAAACAATGAATCCCTTGTTAATAATTTAGAAGTTTCAGAGGAACTGGGTGCTAGCGACCACAAAGCAATTACATTTAGCATTGAATGGAAGTATGATAGTAGGGATAACTCAGTAACAGTCCCAGATTTTTGCTTAGCAGATTACAATGGGCTTAGAGAACACTTATCATCTGTTGACTGGGGTAATGAAGAGAGCTATCAATATGACAGTTTTCTGAACACTATACATGAGGCTCAAAGAACATTTATCCCGTATAAAGAAATTAGATCAAATAGAAATGACCCAAAATGGATGAATAATAGGCTGAAATATCTACTAGGGCATAAGAAAGGAATTTATAGGTGTATCAAAAGAGGTGAGGGTCATCTTATGAAACAGTATATTGACATTAAGAGGGACATTAAAAAGGGGATAAGAAAAGCTAAAAGGGACTATGAAATTAAAGTTGCTAGGGATTCTAAAACTAACCCAAAAAGTTTTTTCCAGGTATATAGAACAAAAGTCAGACATAAGATTTTTTTTTTTTTTATTATCACACTGGCCGATTCCCACCAAGGCAGGGTGGCCCGAAAAAGAAAAACTTTCACCATCATTCACTCCATCACTGTCTTGCCAGAAGGGTGCTTTACACTACAGTTTAAACTGCAACATTAACACCCCTCCTTCAGAGTGCAGGCACTGTACTTCCCATCTCCAGGACTCAAGTCCGGCCTGCCGGTTTCCCTGAACCCCTTCATAAATGTTACTTTGCTCACACTCCAACAGCACATCAAGTATTAAAAACCATTTGTCTCCATTCACTCCTATCAAACACGCTCACGCATGCCTGCTGGAAGTCCAAGCCCCTCGCACACAAAACCTCCTTTACCCCCTCCCTCCAACCTTTCCTAGGCCGACCCCTACCCCGCCTTCCTTCCACTACAGACTGATACACTCTTGAAGTCACTCTTTTTCGCTCCATTCTCTCTACATGTCCGAACCACCTCAACAACCCTTCCTCAGCCCTCTGCACAACAGTTTTGGTAATCCTGCACCTCCTCCTAACTTCCAAACTACGAATTCTCTGCATTATATTCACACCACACATTGCCCTCAGACATGACATCTCCACTGCCTCCAGCCTTCTCCTCGTTGCAACATTCATCACCCATGCTTCACACCCATATAAGAGCGTTGGTAAAACTATACTCTCATACATTCCCCTCTTTGCCTCCAAGGACAAAGTTCTTTGTCTCCACAGACTCCTAAGTGCACCACTCACCCTTTTCCCCTCATCAATTCTATGATTCACCTCATCTTTTTATTTTAAATCATTACCTATTTACGAATTTGTAGTCCTGAGTTCATAGATGAGGAAATATCCAAAATTTATGAAATAGGTAATGATTTAAAATACCCAAGAAATGTAATTGATAAATCTTTTAAAGTTGCTAGAAATACTTTTTACAATCCAAAAAAGGACAACCAGCCTTATTCAACTAAAAATATGTTGGTTCTCCCTTACCATGAAAACTTGGTTGATATGCCTTCTCTTCTTAAGACTTTTAATATTCTAGTTGTATTCAAAAATCTTGATACAGTAAAATAAACTTTTGATAAAGAATTCCCCCCAAAATGCTGATGGATGTGTCTATAAGATTCCTTGTAAAATTTGCGATAAAGTTTATTACGGTCAAACTGGTAAAAATCTTGAACTAAGATTAAAACAACATAAATATAGCATTAGAACTGGACAAGATTCCAATGCTCTATTTATTCATGTAAGAGATTTTAACCATCCAATTGATTTTCAAAAAGTTGAGAAAGTCCATGGTCGACAGGAATATAATTGAGTCTTGTTTCATAAAAAGCAGTTTTGACAATAATATGAATATTTCCTTCGGTTTATATAAATTAGATCCATTTATAATTAATAGAATTTGGGAAGAATTTAATAATACACTGGACAAATAATAATTTTAAAAATTTTCTTGGGTAGAATAGTTTGTTGGTGGTTGTGCAAAGGACCTGTCCAGTTGGGCCGGCGCGCGTCAGGTGTTTAACCGTTGTGGGATCTGATAGTGAGGTGTTGGCCAGACCCCCTTATATACCTCCCTTGGATGCTTTATTTTCATAGTTCCTTGATAATGTGAGTAGTCACGAAAGCGCTTGGAATTCTCTATTCTTTCAGAGTGGTTGTTTTGCATATAGTATATATACAGTGGACCCCCGCATAATGATTTTAATCCGTGCAAGAGGGCTCATTGGTATGCGAAATAATCGGTATGCGAATGAATTTTCCCCATAAGAAATAATGGAAATCAAATTAATCCATGCAAGACACCCAAAAGTATGAAAAATTTTTTTTTACCACATGAAATATACATTTTCCTACACACAAAGAGAAGGATACATGCACAATAGTAGAGTAGTACATGCACAGTATATATTGTGCATGTACTAGTCTACTAAATGAAGAATAAATGACACTTACCTTTACTGAAGATGCAGCAATGACTGATGAGACACTGTGTCCTGGGAGTGACTTTTCCTCCTGAGTACTGTAGGTCCTGTTTGGTATTTTCTTCCAGAACATGCCTTATCACACTGTGTATGTCACTACGATTCTTAAATCTCTCAAACCAACCTTTGCTGGCTTTAAATTCACCAATATGAGCACTAGTTCCAGGCATTTTTCCCTGTTCACCTGGGTGTTAGTCGACTGGTGTGGGTTGCATCCTGGGAGACAAGATTAAGGACCCCAATGGAAATAAGTTAGACAGTCTTCAATGACACTGACTTTTTTGGGTTATCCTGGGTGGCAAATCCTCTGGGGTTAATTGTTTCTTGGTATATTCTCAATAAGCCACACCAACAACAGTGCTACAGCAGCAGCAGACGATGCTACAGCAGCAGCAGACGATGCTACAGCAGCAGCAGACGATGCTACAGCAGCAACAGACGATGCTACAGCAGCAGCAGCAGCAGCAGCAGACGATGCTACAGCAGCAGCAGACGATGCTACAGCAGCAGCAGCAGCTGACAGTGCTACAGCAGCAGCAGACGATGCTACAGCAGCAGCAGACGATGCTACAGCAGCAGCAGACGATGCTACAGCAGCAGCAGACGATGCTACAGCAGCAGCAGACGATGCTACAGCAGCAGCAGCAGCTGACAGTGCAGCAGCAGCAGCAGCTGTACCACCAATAGTAGCGATGGTTGATTGGGGTTTATTATACAACCTGGCCAGCTCGGAGACACGCACTCCACTTTCATACTTATCAATGATCTTTTTCTTCATCTCTATTGTAATTCTCACCCTTATTGCTGTAGGGTTGGCACTAGAAGCTTTCTTGGGGCCCATGGTCACTTATTTTCCAGATAAAGCACCGAAAACAATGTAATAATACGAAATGTTCCAATTGTATGCTTGGATGTTACCGCGGAGGCTGGCTGGTAAACAATGGCACGGGCGGCACATGTGAGGCTGGCTGAGGGTGCACATTGGACGCATCTCGGACGAACAGCGGTGAGCGGGTTTTTAAGCGGTATGCGAGGCAAAATTTTTGCGATTAAAGCAAGCGGTATGCAGATTAATCGTTATGTGATGCCAACGGTATGCGGGGGTCCACTGTGTATATATATATATATATATATATATATATAGATATATATATATATATATATATATATATATATATATATATATATATATATATATATATATATATATATATATATATATACAGTGGACCCCCGGTTAACGATATTTTTTCATTCCAGAAGTATGTTCAGGTGCCAGTACTGACCGAATTTGTTCCCATAAGGAATATTGTGAAGTAGATTAATCCATTTCAGACCGTCAAACATACACGTACAAACGCACTTACATAAATACACTTACATAATTGGTCGCATTGAGAGGTGATCGTTATGCGGGTGTCCACTGTATATATATATATATATATCCTCTCCTCATTTAGCGACGTACTCGTTTACCGACAACTCGGACTTACGACGAGCTCTCCAACTAGTATGCAAACCTAAATAATGTATATTAGAGCTGATTTCCTCTATTCTGTTTATTACACAATACACAGAACACTACTGTATAAACATTTAAAAAATTATACCAAAAATGTTATAAATGGTAAAAAGGTGATATTAAAAAATTATCTAAAGATGGATGACACAAACCTACTACCAGAAGAGTAGGCTCCTCACTTAATGACCAATTCACTAACCAACCTACTCTTAGGAATGGAACCCTGTCGTTAAGTGAGGAGAGGATGTAATTATAATACTGTACTACAAAAGTTTTAGATGAATTAACTTTAAAATTAGAGATTTATTTTTGAAGCTTTCATGATTTCTTTATAATACCTATTAAAATATGTTTCCCATAGGAATGAAAATACATGTAACATGTATCTGCTTGTTACAAAAATGCATTGCAGGTTCCCTATTCTGAATGAACAATTACAGTCTAAAAATAAAAATTTAAATTTTACCTTATGAAACGAGGTTTCTCAGTAGTTCACTAGTGTCAGCAATTTTTTCAATAATTTTATTTAAATCAAGACTCACAAGAATCCTACTAACTTCCATGTTCAGCTTGGAGGTTGAAAAGTCTCTGATTAGTGGGTGCTTTCAGGGTTGGTTTTGGCATTAGCACGGACTGACAAATTGGTTAAAATAAATGAAAAACATTGGTTAACTTAGCATATTTTAGCAGTTTCTAGATTGATTCTGATGGTTGAATTCAGAATTTCTTTGTTTCAGTGGTTAGTCCAGAAACATATTAGTTTTACCAATGTAAGTGACCCAAAATGGGGTCACTAATATAAAAGGCTGATAATATGTTTACACTTTCATATATTGAGTGTGCAACAGATACAAAAGTAAATGATACAAAAGTAAAATGAATACACAATACATACATTACTTACCTGCTGTTGACGTTGAAGGCTGTTCAAGGCTAGCTGTTGCTGTGGATATTGAAGGTTGTTCAAGGCTAGCTGTTGCTGCTGATGTTGAAGGTTGCCCTGTTGCTGTCGAAGGTTGCAGTGTTACTTTCTTAAAGTAGGGCAGCAATAAATTTTGCCTCTTGGACTGTTGTCCCCTTTCCCTCAGAATTTCTTTGTAGCATGCAATACCATTTAAAAGGATTGCATTCACTTTTGAACTTCTTTCGAAATCTGGGTCAATCCTCTCAAAGGCTGCCATTCCCATTTCTATACATTTGATAGCTTCTTCCAATTCCTTGGATGTCATTTCTCTCGGGACATCAGAACGATCATCAGGATAGAACTCCTCTTCATGAAACCTTTTTCTTTGTTCTTCTATCAGAAGATCTTCGTCTGTTAGGGTCTTGTCATGAGAGGCAAGCAATTCTGCCACATCCTCAGCACTAACTTCCAATTCTAATTCCCTTGCCATGTCCACAACATCTGTAGTGACTTCCTCCACTGGATTCTCAAAGCCTTCAGAATCATCTGTAAGTTCAGGAATTAGCTTCTTCCAAACACCTTTCAGTGTAGTTTCTTTAACTTCCTCCCATGCATCTTTAATAGTTTTAATACCATCCAAAATTGTGAAATCTTTCCAAAATGCTTTTAATTTATTTTGTTTAGGCCCAGGGACCGTATCACTGTCCAAGGCAGTTATAGCCTTAGTGAAGGTTCTTCTTAGGTAGTAGGATTTAAATACTGCAGTTAAACCTTGGTTCATCGGTTGTAGTAATGAAGTTGTATTTACAGGCATAAAAATAACATTTATCTCCTTGTACATACCAATTAAAGCTCTAGGGTGGCCAGGAGCATTGTCTGCAAGAAGTAAAATCTTAAAAGGAATTTTCTTTTTCTTGCAGTAAGCCTCAACTGTAGGCTTAAAATAGTCTGTGAACCAATCTGAGAAAAGATTGTGAGTCATCCAAGCTTTGGAATTGGATTTATAATAAACAGGAAGGCTATCTTTTGCATAGTTCTTTAGGGCCCTAGGATTGTCTGAGTGATAAATCACCATTGGTTTTAACTTACAATCACCAGCTGCATTAGCCCCTAACAAGAGTGTTAGCCTGTCTTTCGCAGCTTTGAAACCAGACACTGATTCCTCTTCTTGAGCAATAAATGTCCTAGAAGGCATCTTCTTCCAATATAATGCAGTTTCATCTACATTAAAAATCTGTTGCTTGGTATATCCACCATATTCGATGAACCTAGCTAGCTCATGTGGATAACTTTCTGCAGCTACTGTATCAATGCTAGCTGCTTCACCCTGCCCTTTGATGTTAAGGTGACTTCTTTTCTTAAATCTGTGAAACCAACCCCTGCTAGCTTCAAATTTATCATCAGCAGCTTCCTCACCTCTCTCAGCCTTCATAGAATTGAAGAGACTTAGGGCCTTACCCTGGATGATGGCTCGGCTTAAAGGCACGTTGTGACTAGTTTGATCTTCAATCCACACCAGTAAAAGTTTTTCCATGTCAGCAATAAGGTTATCACGTTTTCTTATAACTTTAGTGTTCACTGGTGTAGCACTTTTAATTTCCTTCAACACTTTCTCCTTAGAGTTCACAACTGTACTAACCGTTTGGCGAGCCAAACCAACCTTACGTCCTATTTCAGACATAGACATACCTCGCTGACTGAGTTTAATAATTTCTAATTTGGCACTTAGAGTAAGAGACTTGCGACTCCTCCTTTTATTACAACTACCCGTGGATGCCATTGTAATTAACTAAAATATTATATATATGTAATAACTTTTAAAATGTTTGAAACTTTGGAAAATTGCCAGAACACAGTGCACAAATGCTGTAAACAGGCTGAATCACCAACAATATGATGCCAGATGCCCTTACCTGACAGCTCTTGAGCGAGTCAGTCCAAAAAACGCCGAAAAACAGAACAAGCGCCGAACATAATGAACAGATATAAATAAAAACCGCTGAATTAGCAGAACACAGTAAATCCGGGCCCTATTGTACCGACTGACTTTCTCTTGGCTCTAGCTTGCAGGAAGAAAATTCGTCGAGGTATTATAGTGGTCCTGGGCGACAAATGATTTCTGATCAGCTCAACTAATTCATATAATTTATCAGCTGGCTAGCCTGGCGCTGTACGTACTTTAATCAGTTCATTACTTATATCCCACAAAATTCAAAACTACTACTCCTTTTTATTGTATGGCTTGAGTGTCATGTACATCATTGGCGAGAAAAAACAATCTAATTTTTCCACATTATCATCCCAGTTTCGGCCTTCTTTGAAACAATGTAAAGCCGAGAATAGTTTGGCTATGTAGTCTTTTTTTTTCATTCAGACAAGGGCAGTCTTCCTTACACATAACATAATCCTCCATTCTTTGTTGTTGGGTTTGTAAGGGCTACTAACAGCTTACACCATATTGCGCTCTGCTTCTCGATGTTAAGTATTAGGCACAGGTACACGAAGTACAGTGATCATAATGTAAATTACCTAGGATACCTCCCAGAAAGTCAGACAAGACACTGCTCAACGCAGAAAGAAAAGACACAGGAGTTCCTTTGTAGACAGAAACAGAAACTTTAAGTTCCTGAAGTTCCTCTATAGACAAGCACAATGTCTACTTACTGAGACTCACAGGACCCTATGTCTAGCCCTTATACAGTGTCATATGGTCTACGCTTGCTCGTCATGGTACTCTGCCTTGACAAAAAAAAATGGAAGACAGACTGTAAATCACCCAGAAGAAAATTGTGAAAGATAGACTGCAGATCACCCAGAACAAATTGGTAAAATTCATCCTGGATCTGGGTCTAACCTGGAGTTTACCTGGAGAGAGTTCCGGGGGTCAACGCCCCCGCGGCCCGGTCTGTGACCAGGCCTCCTGGTGGATCAGAGCCTGATCAACCAGGCTGTTACTGCTGGCTGCACGCAAACCAACGTACGAGCCACAGCCCGGCTGGTCAGGAACCGACTTTAGGTGCTTGTCCAGTGCCAGCTTGAAGACTGCCAGGGGTCTGTTGGTATGTATGCTGGGAGGCAGTTGAACAGTCTCGGGCCCCTGACACTTATTGTATGGTCTCTTAACGTGCTAGTGACACCCCTGCTTTTCATTGGGGGGATGTTGCATCGTCTGCCAAGTCTTTTGCTTTCGTAGTGAGTGATTTTCGTGTGCAAGTTCGGTACTAGTCCCTCTAGGATTTTCCAGGTGTATATAATCATGTATCTCTCCCGCCTGCACTCCAGGGAATACAGGTTTAGGAACCTCAAGCGCTCCCAGTATTTGAGGTGTTTTATCTCCGTTATGCGCGCCGTGAAGGTTCTCTGTACATTTTCTAGGTCGGCAATTTCACCTGCCTTGAAAGGTGCTGTTAGTGTGCAGCAATATTCCAGCCTAGATAGAACAAGTGACCTGAAGAGTGTCATCATGGGCTTGGCCTCCCTAGTTTTGAAGGTTCTCATTATCCATCCTGTCATTTTTCTAGCAGATGCGATTGATACAATGTTATGGTCCTTGAAGGTGAGATCCTCCGACATGATCACTCCCAGGTCTTTGACGTTGGTGTTTCGCTCTATTTTGTGGCCAGAATTTGTTTTGTACTCTGATGAAGATTTAATTTCCTCGTGTTTACCATATCTGAGTAATTGAAATTTCTCATCGTTGAACTTCATATTGTTTTCTGCAGCCCACTGAAAGATTTGGTTGATGTCCGCCTGGAGCCTTGCAGTGTCTGCAATGGAAGACACTGTCATGCAGATTCGGGTGTCATCTGCAAAGGAAGACACGGTGCTGTGGCTGACATCCTTGTCTATGTCAGATATGAGGATGAGGAACAAGATGGGAGCGAGTACTGTGCCTTGTGGAACAGAGCTTTTCACCGTAGCTGCCTCGGACTTTACTCTGTTGACTACTACTCTCTGTGTTCTGTTAGTGAGGAAATTATAGATCCATCGACCGACTTTTCCTGTTATTCCTTTAGCACGCATTTTGTGCGCTATTACGCCATGGTCACACTTGTCGAAGGCTTTTGCAAAGTCTGTATATATTACATCTGCATTCTTTTTGTCTTCTAGTGCATCTAGGACCTTGTCGTAGTGATCCAATAGTTGAGACAGACAGGCTTGGTTTCCGTTTGCCTTGGGTTTCTGTGACTGTATTCCCTGTTGGTGTATGCTTACCTGTCTTATTCCTATCCTCCCTAGCACCAACAATGGAGCTCCCACCAGTTGTTTTTGGTAATATATCCTCACTATTGCTAGTGGAGTCCTCTTGTTTGCTATTTCCTGTGGTATTTCTAGTTTGCAATATTGGTTTTATCTTATCTTTGACTACACTTGTTTCCCCACTACGGCTCCTGTCCCCTATGAGGTCATTTATATGTATTCCTTCCTGCGTATAATTCCCGACTATCTGGACAAAATCTCCAGCTTCACCATTACTGTCTCCCAGGACAGCACCTCCAGCTTCACCATTACTGTCTCCCAGGACAGCACCTCCAACTTCACCATTACTGTCTCCCAGGACAGCACCTCCAACTTCACCATTACTGTCTCCCAGGACAGCACCTCCAGTTTCACCATTACTGTCTCCCAGGACAGCACCTCCAGCTTCACCATTACTGTCTCCCAGGACAACACCTCCAGCTTCACCATTACTGTCTCCCAGGACAGCACTATCAGCCCCACATTTACTGACTACCAGGACATCACCTCCAGCCTTACAGTTTCTGACTACATGGCCAGTATCAAGGGCAGTACCATTCAGCCCAGACTTTTTATGTTCCCATCTGTTGTAGAAAGCTTCCAGGTTTTCTATGAAAGCAGCTTTGATGTTATCCTCTATTAATACCCTTGTGATTTTAGTCCACAGATTTATCTCATTTGGGCATACCCAAAAACACTTCCCTGTTTTAATACTGCTTGTAGCTAGTTCTTGGATATCTGCACAAGGGGCGTGACACCAATTTCCACAAAAATGACAATTTATCCATGTGGAAGCCCGTTTGTTTGATTGACTGCAGACTACACAGAGCTTCATAATGATTTGAATGGTTGATTTACTGTAATTCTACTAGCAACCTCTTGAATACTCTATTAATAACCTCCTTAAATGAAGCTCTAGCTATTTGTATTTCTATTACTAACTAAGAGAACATGTAGGCCAGGATGAATTACAACAATTGGATATGCTGAGTACTGAAGACAGAGTAAAACAGCTGAAGTTAAATCAAGTTTATAAAATTGCTCACAAACAGTGTCCAGAATATCTTGCTGCCAATTTTGTCAAGGATGGAAAACAAAGCAATCATAGTACTGGGAGGCAGTTGAACAGTCTTGGGCCCCTGACACTTATTGTGTTGTCTCTTAACGTGCTAGTGACACCCTGCTTTTCATTGGGGGATGTTGTATCGTCTGCCGAATCTTTTGCTTTCGTAGTGAGTGATTTTCGTGTGCAACTTTGGTACTAGTCCCTCTAGGATTTTCCAGGTGTATGTAATCATGTATCTCTCCCGCCTGCGTTCCAGGGAGTACAGGTTCAGGAACTTCAAGCGTTCCCAGTAATTGAGGTGTTTTATCTCCGTTATGCGTGCCGTGAAGGTTTTCTATACATTTTCTAGGTCAGCAATTTCACTCGTGTGCAGCAATATTCCAGTCTAGATAGAACAAGCGACCTGAAGAGTGTCATCATGGGCTTGGCATCCCTAGTTTTGAAGGGTCTCATTATCCATCCTGACATTTTTCTAGCAAATGCGATTGGTACAATGTTATGGCCCTTGAAGGTGAGATCCTCCGATATGATCACTCCCAGGTCTTTGACGTTAGTTTTTTGCTCTATGTTGTGGCCGGAATTTGCTTTATACTTTGATGAAGTTTTAATTTCCTTATGTTTACCGTATCGAAGTAATTGAAATTTCTCATCGTTGAACTTCGTATTGTTTTCTGCAGCCCATTGAAAGATTTGGTTGATGTCCGCTTGGATCCTTGCAGTGTCTGCAATGGAAGACACTGTCATGCAGATTCGGGTGTCATCTGCAAAGGAAGACACGGTGCTGTGGCTGACATCCTTGTCTGTGTCAGATATGAGGATGAGAAACAAGATGGGAGCGAGTACTGTGCCTTGTGGAACAGAGCCTTTCACCGTAGCCGCCTCAGGCTTTACTCTGTTGACTACTACTCTTTGTGTTCTGTTTGTGAGGAAATTATAGACCCATCTACCAACTTTTCCTGTTATTCCTTTAGCACGCATTTTGTGCGCTATTATGCCATGGTCACACTTGTCGAAGGCTTTTACAAAGTCTGTGTATATTACATCTGCATTCTTTTTGTCTTCTAGTGCATCTAGGATCTTGTCATAGTGATCCAGTAGTTGGGACAGACAGGAGCGACTTGCTCTAAACCCATGTTGCCCTGGGTTGTGTAACTGATGGGTTTCTAGATAGGTGGTGATCTTGCTTCTTAGGACCCTTTCAAAGATTTTTATGATATGGGATGTGAGTGCTATTGGTCTGTAGTTCTTTGCTGTTGCTTTACTGCCCCCTTTGTGGAGTGGGGTTATGTCTGTTGTTTTTAGTAACTGTGGGACGACCCCCGTGTCCATGCTCCCTCTCCATAGGATGGAAAAGGCTCGTGATAGGGGCTTCTTGCAGTTGGAAATAAATGGTATAAAATACCGACACAATGGAAATATAAACACAAATGCAGTATAATGTGATCCTTTATTGACAACGTTTCACCCACACAGTGGGCTTTTTCAAGTCACACACGGATCTACCTGGGGTTGGAAGGTACGAGAGTATTTATAGTCATGTTAAGAATGTTGAGGTCAGGTGGAGAATGCTGCAGCTGATGATCTTGCAGTTTTTGATGAACACGGAGTTCCATGAGTCTGGCCCTGGGGCAGAGTGCATGGGCATGTCATTTATCGCCTGTTCGAAGTCATTTGGCGTCAGGATAACATCGGATAGGCTTGTGTTAATCAAATTTTGTGGCTCTCTCATAAAAAATTCATTTTGATCTTCGACTCTCAGTCTGGTTAGCGGCTTGCTAAAAACTGAGTCATATTGGGACTTGAGTAGCTCATTTCCTTGCTGTCATCTGTGTAGGACCCATCTTGTTTAAGTAGGGGCCCAATACTGGACGTTGTTCTCGATTTTGATTTGGCATAGGAGAAGAAATACTTTGGGTTTCTTTCGATTTCATTTATGGCTTTTAGTTCTTCCCGCGATTCCTGACTCCTAAAGGATTCTTTTAGCTTAAGTTCGATGCTTGCTATTTCTCTGACCAGTGTCTCCCTACGCATTTCAGATATATTGACCTCTTTTAGCCGCTCTGTTATTCTTTTCCGTCGCCTGTAAAGGGAGCGCCTGTCTCTTTCTATTTTACATCTACTCCTCCTTTTTCTTAGAGGAATAAGCCTTGTGCATACATCGAGTGCCACCGAATTAATCTGTTCTAGGCATAAGTTGGGGTCTGTGTTGCTTAGTATATCTTCCCAGCTTATATCGGTTAGGACTTGGTTTACTTGGTCCCACTTTATGTTTTTGTTATTGAAGTTGAATTTGGTGAATGCTCCCTCGTGACTAGTCTCATTATGTCGGTCTGGGGCTCCGCGCATACATGACTAGTGTAGTGTTGTTTAGTGTAGTGTAGTGTTGTTTAGTGTAGTATAGTGTTGTTTAGTGTAGTATAGTGTTGTTTAGTGTAGTGTAGTGTTTAGTGTAGTATAGTGTTGTTTAGTGTAGTATAGTGTTGTTTAGTGTAGTATAGTGTTGTTTAGTGTAGTATAGTGTTGTTTAGTGTAGTATAGTGTTGTTTAGTGTAGTGTTGTTTAGTGTAGTGTAGTGTTGTTTAGTGTAGTATAGTGTTGTTTAGTGTAGTGTAGTGTTGTTTAGTGTAGTATAGTGTTGTTTAGTGTAGTATAGTGTTGTTTAGTGTAGTATAGTGTTGTTTAGTGTAGTGTAGTGTTGTTTAGTGTAGTGTAGTGTTGTTTAGTGTAGTATAGTGTTGTTTAGTGTAGTATAGTGTTGTTTAGTGTAGTATAGTGTTGTTTAGTGTAGTATAGTGTTGTTTAGTGTAGTATAGTGTTGTATAGTGTAGTATAGTGTTGTTTAGTGTATATAGTGTTGTTTAGTGTAGTATAGTGTTGTTTAGTGTAGTATAGTGTTGTTTAGTGTAGTATAGTGTTGTTTAGTGTAGTATAGTGTTGTTTAGTGTAGTGTAGTGTTGTTTAGTGTAGTATAGTGTTGTTTAGTGTAGTGTAGTGTTTAGTATAGTATAGTGTTGTTTAGTGTAGTATAGTGTTGTTTAGTGTAGTATAGTGTTGTTTAGTGTAGTGTAGTGTTGTTTAGTGTAGTATAGTGTTGTTTAGTGTAGTGTAGTGTTGTTTAGTGTAGTATAGTGTTGTTTAGTGTAGTGTAGTGTTGTTTAGTGTAGTATAGTGTTTAGTGTAGTATAGTGTTGTTTAGTGTAGTATAGTGTTGTTTAGTGTAGTGTAGTGTTGTTTAGTGTAGTATAGTGTTGTTTAGTGTAGTATAGTGTTGTTTAGTGAAGTATAGTGTTGTTTAGTGTAGTATAGTGTTGTTTAGTGTAGTATAGTGTTGTTTAGTGTAGTATTACCTGGAGTTTACCTGGAGAGAGTTTCGGGGGTCAACGCCCCCGCGGCCCGGTCTGTGACCAGGCCTCCTGGTGGATCAGCGCCTGATCAACCAGGCTGTTGCTGCTGGCTGCACGCAAACCAACGTACGAGCCACAGCCCGGCTGATCAGGAACTGACTTTAGGTGCTTGTCCAGTGCCAGTATAGTGTTGTTTAGTGTAGTATAGTGTTGTTTAGTGTAGTATAGTGTTGTTTAGTGTAGTATAGTGTTGTTTAGTGTAGTGTAGTGTTTAGTGTAGTGTAGTGTTGTTTAGTGTAGTATAGTGTTGTTTAGTGTAGTATAGTGTTGTTTAGTGTAGTGTAGTGTTGTTTAGTGTAGTGTAGTGTTGTTTAGTGTAGTGTAGTGTTGTTTAGTGTAGTATAGTGTTGTTTAGTGTAGTATAGTGTTGTTTAGTGTAGTATAGTGTTGTTTAGTGTAGTGTAGTGTTGTTTAGTGTAGTATAGTGTTGTTTAGTGTAGTGTAGTGTTGTTTAGTGTAGTATAGTGTTGTTTAGTGTAGTATAGTGTTGTTTAGTGTAGTATAGTGTTGTTTAGTGTAGTGTAGTGTTGTTTAGTGTAGTATAGTGTTGTTTAGTGTAGTATAGTGTTGTTTAGTGTAGTATAGTGTTGTTTAGTGTAGTATAGTGTTGTTTAGTGTAGTGTAGTGTTGTTTAGTGTAGTATAGTGTTGTTTAGTGTAGTGTAGTGTTGTTTAGTGTAGTGTAGTGTTGTTTAGTGTAGTATAGTGTTGTTTAGTGTAGTGTAGTGTTTAGTATAGTATAGTGTTGTTTAGTGTAGTATAGTGTTGTTTAGTGTAGTATAGTGTTGTTTAGTGTAGTGTAGTGTTGTTTAGTGTAGTATAGTGTTGTTTAGTGTAGTGTAGTGTTGTTTAGTGTAGTATAGTGTTGTTTAGTGTAGTGTAGTGTTGTTTAGTGTAGTATAGTGTTGTTTAGTGTAGTGTAGTGTTGTTTAGTGTAGTATAGTGTTGTTTAGTGTAGTGTAGTGTTGTTTAGTGAAGCGAGAGCTTCGGCTACCAGGCCACCAGAGCAATATTACCTGGAGTTTACCTGGAGAGAGTTCCGGGGGTCAACGCCCCCGCGGCCCGGTCTGAGACCAGGCCTCCTGGTGGATCAGAGCCTGATCAACCAGGCTGTTGCTGCTGGCTGCACGCAAACCAACATACGAGCCACAGCCCGGCTGATCCGGAACTGACTTTAGGTGCTTGTCCAGTGCCAGCTTGAAGACTGCCAGGGGTCTGTTGGTAATCCCCCTTATGTGTGCTGGGAGGCAGTTGAACAGTCTCGGGCCCCTGACACTTATTGTATGGTCTCTTAACGTGCTAGTGACACCCCTGCTTTTCATTGGGGGGATGGTGCATCGTCTGCCAAGTCTTTTGCTTTCGTAGTGGGTGATTTTCGTGTGCAAGTTCGGTACTAGTCCCTCTAGGATTTTCCAGGTGTATATAATCATGTATGGTGAAAAATTACCTTTATCGTGACTTCTTTTTCTTTGTCTCCAAGCCAATATACGGGCTTTAAAAGACGCACATTTATCCACTTTGCACAAAATTACACGGCACTAAATACAGCGCCAAATCCTGGTCATTTGGGGATGGAAATTTACAACAAATCCTTATCTCACTAGAGGTGATCTAGTTCTAGGTGATTGGCTGGTATGGATCCCGGTCCGGGTTTCTTCTAATTTGGTGAGCCGGTATAAGACAGATCTCTCCAGAAAACTTTCAGATGAAGTATTGCATTAAATGCGCAGTTTGAATCCGGACCACTTTGTGGTGTTTATAATGGGGTTTTATCAGCCACGAAAGCAAGCAATTTTTGCAACAGTCAACTATAAGAATCTAATGTGTGTAAGATACATCATTGTTATAATTCTGGCATTTATACCATAACTACTATCATTTTTGGGGGTTATCCCTAGGTAATTATACGTTACTTTGTATGATGATTGTACTTATGTGTGCACCTGTACCTAAATAAACTTACTGATCCAAGGTTGAACTCTACCGAGTTGCTTGATTTCTTGCTAATTCACTGTCAGTCGTATGTACTTATAAGGTTTTCACGTTTTTGTACGTTTGAAACTACCACTATCTGTTATGTGTATGCAACATTTTAAATAAAATAGAAAATAGTATATAATTTGGACATTACTCATCCACAAATCTTAGTTTAATATGTTTATTATGCACCAAATACCCATCCTGTGGGTGGTAGTCAAAAGATTACAGAGGTACATAATGGGACCACAAAGTTATGATAACTGAGCAAGTTACAAAAGTAATGAAATCTTATTATACCCGAAACTCCGAAACATCATGAGCTGAGACTCAATACGGCTCATCCAGTAATTCCTTTACAATTAAAAAAATATAAAAATATGTAACTTAAAAGAGCTATTTAAATCTAATAATTTTGAGAAATTGTATGACTATTATAAGTTAAATTATTGTGAAATATCGCTCTCGTAAACTCCAGGTGTAGTTCGTAATTATTCAATTTAAAATACATATTTATTACTTTCACTTTTATTATCTTTTTGTATTTTATAACTAATTTAAATAATGAATTATAGTAAAGTAAGTATATTAATTTATATCTTATTGCCTTACGAAAGAATAATTATAAAAAAGACTGATACACATGGTGTGATTTAGTGAACACATCCGGACACTGTCAACATGGACGCCACCACGCCAGTATCATGCGAGGATATATCGGTAATATATGTCCTCCACACTTGTTGCAGGGGGACTGTTGCTTACGAGAGAAAGGAGACATTTGTGTTTAATTATCTGCCTTTCGACTCTGGGAATGTGACTGGGACGAAGTACTTGTCTGCCGGTTTATGAAAATTTTAAGTTGGCGCCGCTTGTTCTCAGCTGATGAGAGCAGACGATGATTGACATAATACTGCTGATGTTCACCTGTGGTGGCCGGACTCTAAAAGTAATATATATTAGAGAAGAGCCCGCTTCATAGCTTATTGGAGAATTTCGTTAAAATTGCCTTTACCTTAAGCATAAATTATATGTGAATTGCTTATGAGACTGACGAAGTCAACGTGATAAGTTAATACATATATTATGTAAGTTTTTTGGTGGGCAAAAAAAATGTATGAATATATTAGTTACCGTATAGGTTTCTTTGTTTCATCATAGGCAGAAGATCCGAGAGTTTACCCAAAAATTTTGAGCCAAATAGTCCATTGAGAAGCCTAAATAATTTTGGGTGGTATATGAGTTACTGTTATTGTAAGGTGAAGCACTGAACCCGTAAGTAAGTTTATTCAGGTGTAGGTACACTTAAATAAATTATTATATATAACAGGTAGTTAGATTCTATTGAAGGAATTTGGCTCTTTGTATAAGCTGCCTGAAATACTTTATAATAAGTGGCTTTCAATTTAACATTAATTTGTATCAAATTTTATCTGTTGTATAATGTTTCGATGCCAAAAAAAAAAAAAATTGTTGATCATACATAGAAGTTGCAGTAGTTAGATTTACATATCATTTGGGTGCAGTTTTGAAAAAATTATAACATCAAATTTTACACAAATGCATGTTCAGTAGAAAGTCAATTCCTCTGCAAAACACTCTGGGCAAATTAATCACTAAACATATAAATCTAACCAATGTAACTTCTCTGATCATTAAAAATAAACAATTTATTTTAATTCCCTGGATCAAGAGCCCCACTTGCCATCAAGAAACCTCCTTGGGTGGTATATGGAGAAATGCAAGGTTCAAAGCCTAAGTGAAAATAAAGGCATCGTAAGAATAAGATAGAACTAAAGCAATAATTACATGTAAAAAAAAATACATACCAAGACATCTGAATGCAGAAAAATTCAGTGTTAGGTGAGGTCTCAAACTTTGGGTACAAGACCCCAATAGAAAAAAAAACCTTGACTTTTTTTTTGGTTATCCTAGGTAATTTACACTATGTATGATAATTGTACTTGTGTGCCTCAGCTTAAAACTTGTTGATTTTATTGAGTTAGCCCGGTGATCTTCCTTCAAGGGAGGTTACTTGAGCCTGGTGAGGGAGATTCTGATCTAAGGAATTGGACTTATGCTTGAGTTCCTTGAATTGAGTCTAGATGCCTTCCATGTGTTGTATGAGCCTTGCTGGTTTAGTGCTTCTCCATGATTGTGTTAATGGCTAAGTAGCAGGTTTGGTGATTTGTTAAAATGTAACTATGAGTTATCCAGCAATACAGTTAACCACTACTATCTTGTCTACTTTTAAGTAGTTACTAAGTACTATTATCTGCCTCGTTTTAAGTAGTTTCCGTGTATTAGAATTAGTCTGTCCGAAATGCCCCGGCATGATAGTGGCTTTCTTTGTACTTAGCACACCAAAATTGTAATTATACATTGTAACCTTTACAAAGAAATAAACCTTTCCTTTACTTTACTAGGTTTGGTGTGTGTTACCATAGGTTGAATGCAAGTAATCTCACTGTAACTCTGAAGTTTCTGATCAGCAGAACTCTCCAGTGTTTTGCTATTGGTGAAAAGTTCTCTCGTATATACACTTACAGAAATATTAACAAGCTTTTATTTAACCTAATCTGACCTAAATTAAATATACCCAAATATAACACTCATGGTTATATTTGGGTATATTTAAACAAATCACTGAATCTGACATCTGGGTAACTCACTTATATTGGTGATTTAAAAAGGTGATTTTTACCTGATACTGTTAGGTTGATGCTTGTTGACAGTTTTACAAAAAAAAAATTACTGTATATGGACAACTATTCACTAGCAGGAAAATGAGACTTATGACTGACAGCTTGGGAAGGTCGTTGAGATCGCTTCCATTCTAAACTTCATATCAAGAGTTAATAGTAATAAAAGTGTCATGGTAATACTGCAGCTTTAGAAGAATTTATTCAGATTGTTAAACCTAAAAGGTTAGTAATCCAGGGAAACTCAAGAAAGCCAGGCACTATAGCTTATTTACATTGGAGTCCTTTTATAGGTCCTCCAGGGTGTGACCCACAACAGCCAGTTAACTCCCAAGTATCTTATCTACTGCTAGTTAATGGGCTGCAGTTGCTAGGAGACTTGCTTGTATGTGGCACTTTGCAAAGGTTTCTACCAACAGCAACAACCCAGATGACCAGGTAATCTCCAGGAAAATCTGACCCAGGCCAATTGGTCACAGGTAATAGATTTGGATTTGAAAACTGTTTGTTTAAAAGAAATAGAGAAAAGCACTAGTTACCTAATAAATATAATTATATTATTAGTATATAATGCTGACAAGTTGATAAGTAAGACAATACCCAGGTGTTATATATGCCATAGTCATCAGTTTGCCAGTAGAGCTGTAGATGAGTGGACACACTTACTGAATGTCATTGAATTCAAGCCAGTACTGGGTAACTCTTAAAAATAGGTCAGATAAATATAAAGTGGCAATGGGTGGATGTGAATAGAACCTGCTCAACATAGTCCAGTAGGCACTGTGTCTATTTACATGTATACTAATATGGCCTCTGTATTTTCTTTTAGCATTTTTTATTCAAGTGGAGCCAACTCTAACACTTAAGATTCTGACTGTTAAATATAGCATCCAAGCAAGTGTTAATTGGTCCACAGTTTGCCTTGTGTAAAGCTGGCAACAGCATGAAAATTGTTAAGCATTTTTTGTGAAATTCTTTATGATTTTAACAAAAATCTAATGTCTTTTCTAAAAATTCAGAAAATTGGCCAGAGCTGCAAAATTTCTGGGATGTCTCATGCAACCAAGACCAACCTGCACAGCCCTTGGCTTTAGGGAATAAATGTAGTAATTTGATAATGAGTCACTAGTTCATAGTTGATACATTGTGAATTATCCACAGCATTAAGACTGTGTCAGCTGTCCAGTTTTTTATAAGTCTCTTCTTTCCAAAATACCAATGATAGTCTCACTTTTCTGCTTTGGGCTTGTACTCTATCAGTCTTCAGAATTCCTACTCGAGCACTGCTACTGTTGTGCACACCTGTGGCACCAAGTCATCCACAGGCGGTAGTAGTTGCTGCTGTTACCTGGACTGCTTTTCACTGTTGATTTTCATGCCATTTCTGCTTCCATCATCCTGTAGGTTGGTAAGCAGCAACTGTCCAGAGAGGTATACTGCCATTCGGTAATATAAATGTGAAACAAAATCCTATTAAATATTTTGCACTGGTAGAATTGCTGGTTGTCTGTCTTTTTAGTAAATATGCAAGATGGTAGGAAAATTTTATAAACTTTTACTTTAATGTACACACATGTTAGAGAAAAATGATTTTATATAAAGTAATGCATATTTTTAGTAGAGTGCATGCACATGCTCGCCTATATGTGGTTGCAGGGGTTGAGTCATAGCTCCTGGCCCTGCATGTGTGTGCCTGTGCATTATTATTATTATTTTATTATTTTGTAGTTGTAATGATAAAAATAATTATATAAACTGTAATAGAAAATAACACTAAATGTGGTCAACTTAACCCTTTGACTGTTTTGGTTGTATATATACGTCTTATGCACCACTGTTTCTGACGTATTTATACGCATAAATTCTAGCAGCTTCAGATCGAGCGGGAGAAAGCTGGTAGGCCCACATGTGAGAGAATGGGTCTGTGTGGTCAGTGTCCACCACATAAAAAAAAATCCTGCAGTGCGTAGTGAGAAAAAAAAACTGACCGTTTTTTTGGATTAAAATGCCAACTTTGAGGTGTATTTTCGTATAGTATTTATCGTTGTATTCTCGTTTTCATGATCTCAGGTGATAAAATGGAAAACGTATTACAGAAATGGAGATGATTTTGATTACTTTCATAATGAAAACAACCTTGAAATTGAGCTCAAAGTAGCGGAAATGTTCAATTTTTACCAATGTTCAGTAAGCAAATCACACCACACGTCCAATACACTTCAACTGGGGAATCTAATATTCTTTCACTAGTGCACTGATATTATTTATACCATTTTTACAATAATGCAGTAGTCTGCATAACAGTAAATTTTGTATTTTTTTGTATGAATAAAAAATCAAAATAGAATGCAATAGTAATATAAGAGGGGCCTAGAGACGTGACTCATGAACAGAGGATATGTTATTTTAGTGCCAAGAATGTCTACATTGTTTATTCTGGATCCTATTTTGAAATTGGCATCTTTTTTAATTTGCGTGAAATTGGCCAAATTGCCAATTTCTGACCACTTTATTGGGTAGTTCAAATCAGTAAATGGGCAGTTTCTTGTACTCAACAGATAGAAAAAATGGAGTTCTAAAGAAATAGCTATGAGTTTGGTCAACTGGAACAATGGAATTGGCCAAAACCAGGGCTCAAAGTCGGCAAAATCGCCGATGAGTATATGTTGCCTAGACCGCTAACTTCACGGAATCGTAATTCCGTGAGTTTTCAACCAAATTTCGTACTTTTGGTGTCATTACCATCAGGAAAAGATTCTCTATCATTTCATAAGAAAAAATATTTTTTTTTTAATTGCAAAAATTTATCGACATAGAATGACAGTTTCAGACAGGGGCCTGTGACAGTCAAAGGGTTAAACATATGATTGTCAAATTCAAATATATAATTGCCAGCATGTTCATCATTCACTGACTATTTTATACTGTAAATTCAAATTAGAGATTGTTATTGATTCAGTGTATGTTTATTAGCTTATTACTAAAATCAGCATAAATTTCAATATGTCTTGTATTTTTTTCCAGGATACGTTACAAGCAATGCGGGCAATAGATGACAAAATAATATACGAGTTGAATATAGCTACCCCAACACAATCTTTCAGAAATGAAGTGGATCCCAGAAATCACTGCAAGAGTTTATATGATCAAGTATGTCCAAAATATTATTGTGCACATTACTCTAAAAAAAATTGGTGTCTTTTAAGCATTGTTTGAAACCTTTAATGTTAGATTCTGCTAAGGTAAGCATATAATATAATTTATAAAATTTTTTGTTTTAGTAAACATAATTCGAATTGCCAGTCATACACAGTAAACTCCATGAATAACATAAGTAAATTTGAAAAGATAAAATTAAATGTTCATTGCACCATAAGAAGAAGAATGTATTCTTAATATTTTAGTTTGCAATACAGTATTATATTTATACTGTATATGTAGACTATATATGTACACTAGAGTAACATTATTTACTCAGTTGCTTTGCATTATAAGGTAATGTGATTAAGTAATGCTACCTTCAAAACACATACATATAATGAATTGCAAGTAAAATTTAAAAGCCACATGTATTTATAGTTTTTTTTATTAACACATCAGCTGTTTCCCAACAGGGTAGGGTGGCCCAAAAAAGAAAAACTTTCACCATCATTCATTTCATCACTGTCTTGCCAGAGGCATGCTTACACTACAATTATAAAACTGCAACATTAATGCCACTCCTTCAAAGTGCAGGCACTGTACTTCCCATCTCCAGGATTCAAGTCCAGCCTGCCAGTTTCCCTGAATCCCTTCATAAATATTACTCTGCTCACTCCAACAGCACATCAAATCCTACAAACTATTTGTCTCCATTCGCTCCTATCTAACACGCTCACGCATGCTTGCTGGAAGTCCAAGCCCCTCGCACACAAAACTTCCTTTAGCCCCTCCCCCCAACCTTCCCTAGGCGGACCTCTACCCCGCCTTCCCTCCACTACAGATTTATACACTCGAAGTCATTCTATCCTCTCTATGTGTCCGAACCACCTCAACAAGCCTTCCTCAGCCCTCTGGGTAATAGTTTTGGAAATCCCACACCTCCTAATTTCCAAACCACGAATTCTCTGCGTTATATTCACACCACACATTGCCCTCAGACATGACATCTCCACTGCCTCCTGCTTTCTACTTGTTGCAACATTCACCGCCCATTCTTCACACCCATATAAGAGTGTTGGTATAACTATAATACATTCCCCTCTATGCTTCCATGGTTTGTTACCTATTTTTTTTTTGTTATCCTCATCACCTTATTCTTACCTGTATTTACTTTAATTTTCTTCTTTTACATACCTTACCAAACTCATCCACCAACCTCTGCAACTTCTCTTCAGAATCTCCCAAAAGCATAGTGTCATCAGCAAAGAACAACTGCAACAACTCCCACTTTGTGTTAAATTCTTCATCTTTTAACCCCCACACCTCTTGCCAACACACGAGCATTCACTTCTCTTAGTACCCCATCTACAAATATATTGAGCAACCATGGTGACATTGCACATCCTTGTCTAAGGCCTACTTTTACTGGGAAATAATCTCCCTCTCTTCTACATACTCTAACCTGAGCCTCACTATCCTTGTAAAAACTTTTCACTGCTTTCAATAACCTACCTCCTATTCCATACTTTTACAACATGTTCCACATTGCCTCCCCCCTATCCACCCTGTCATATGCCTTTTCCAATTCCATAAGTTCCACAAAAACCTCTTCACCCTCATCTAATTATTGTTTACTTATATCTTTCACTGTAAACACTTGGTCTACACACCCCCTACCCTTCCTTAAGCCTCCTTGTTCATCTGCTATCCTACTCTGTCTAATTCTTAATTCTTTCAGTAATAACTCGACCATACACCTTACCAGGTATACTCAAGCAGACTTGTTACCCTATAATTTTTTGCACTCTCTTTGGCCCTACATGGTTGTGTTCCTGTGCATTATTATTATTATTATTTTGTAGTTGTAATGATAAAAATAATTATATAAACTGTAATTGAAAATAACACTAATTGTGGTCAGCTTAAACACATGATTGTCAAATTCATATTTGTAATTGCCAGCATGCTCTTCAGTCACTGACTATTCAGAGGAACTATGCATGCTCTCAGCCATTCCCTAGGTACCTTACCCTCTTCCATACATTTATTAAATAAAAGCACCAACCACTCCAAAACTATCCCTACCTGCTTTTAACATTTCTATCTTTATGCCATCAATTCCAGCTGCCTTACATTCTACCCACTGCCTCACAAACTTCTCCCACACTCACAACTCTCTCTCTTCCTTACTCCTATGAAATGTTATTCCTCCTTGCCCTATACACAAAATCACAATTTCACTGTCTTCATCAGCATTTAACAATTCCTCAAAATATTTCCTCCATCTTCCCAATACCTCTAACTCTCCATATAATAACTCTCCTCCTATATTTAACTATCAGATCCATTCATTCCCTAGGCTTCCTCAACTTATTAATTTCACTCCAAAACTTTTTCTTATTTTCAACAAAATTTGTTGATAACATCTCACCCATTCTCTCCTTTGCTCTCTTTATACATTGCTTAACCACTCTATTAACCTCTCTGGTCTCTCCATATACTCCTTCCACCTTTCATCACTTCTAGTTTGTAGAAACCTCTCGTATGCTAACTTTTTCTCTTACTACTATCTTTACATCATCCCACCAGTCGCTCTACTTCCCTCCCACACCCACTTTTCTGTAACCACAAACTTTGCTGAACACTCTAATACTACATTCTTGAACATACCTCATATATCTTCAACCACATTGCCTATACTCTCACTAGCCCATCTATTCTCCAGTAGTTGTTTATATCTTACCCTAACTGCCTCCTTCTTTAGCTTATGAACCTTCACCTCTCTCTTAACTGCTGCTTCATTTTCCTTATATCCCATCTACCTTTTACTCTCACTGTAGCTACAACTAAAAAGTTACCTGATATATCTGTGGCCCCTCTATAAACATGTACATCTTGAAATCTACCCAACAATCTTTTATCTTCCAATGCATGGTCCAACAAACTACTGTCATTATGCTTTACATCATATCTTGTATACTTATTTATCCTCTTTTTCTTAAAATATGTATTACCTATAACCAAACCCCTTTCTATACAAAGATCAATCAAAGGGCCTCCATTATCATTTACACCTGGCACCCCAAGCTTGCTTACCACACCCTCTTTTAAATTTTTCTCCTACTTTAGCATTTAGGTCCCCTGCCACAATTACTCTCACTTGGTTCAAAAGTTCCTACACTCGCTTAACATCTCTCAAAATCTCGCTCGCGCTCTCCTCTACACTCCTCTCTTCTCTAGGTGCATACACACTTATCATAACCCACTTTTTGCATCCGACCTCTATTTTAATCCATATAATCCTTGAATTTATACATTTATATTCCCAACATTATTGCTACCCCTTCCTTAGCTTTAACACTCTCAGATACTCTGACTTAATACCATTTGTTTCTCCCCACTGAAACTCACCTACCCCCTTCAGCTTTGTTTTGCTTAGAGCTAGGACATCCAACTTCTTTTCATTCATAACATTAGCATTCAAGCATCCCAGTTTTATAAAGTTTTTCTTCTCTTTTTTTAGTATTTTCTGCAGGAGAAGAGGTTACTAGTCCATTGCTCATGGCATTTTAGTCACCTCATACGACACACTGGCTTACGTAGGAAAGATTCTTTTCCACTTCTCCATGGAGAATAGAGGAAATAAAGGAGAACAAGAATTATTAAGAAATGGAAGGGAAACCAAGATGTGTGTATGTACATATATATATATATATATATATATATGCATGTGCATGCCTGTGTAGTGTGACCTAAGTGTAAGTAGAAGTAGCAAGACATACCTGTTATCCAGCATGTTTGAGACAGAAAAAGGGACACCTACAATCCTACCATCATGTGAAACAGTTATAGGTTTGTTTCACACTCATTTGGCAGGACTGGAGTACCTCCCTGGGTGATTGCTGTCTACCAATCTACTACCTATAATTTATAGTTTATAAATACAAATTGTCAACTCAAACACAAAACATTGCCTCAGAGTCTCCTGTTATTGAGCCTAATACACCTAGTTTTTAAGTTTCCAATGAGTTTGTATATGAAATAATATTATGAAGGCTGGTTATGTTAAACATTTTTTTATGGCCTGGGGCTGTAAAACTTGAGTTGATTCCTAATTGGCCTGTTTCAAGACACAATGAGCTTAGCAGAGCTAAGCTTATTGTGTCCCAATTTCAGTATTTAGTCTGTCATAAAGCTTTATCAGTTTCTATTGATTGTAGGGCTCACTGTCTCTTGTAGACCATTTCAGTGTTATTCCAGCTGATGGGATTAAGGAGTCATCTTTGTCAGCTTTTTTTTTTTTTTAACTGGCCATCTTCCACTGAGGCGGGGTGACTCGAAAAAGAAACTTTCACCATCATTCACAGTTCTTGTATCCTTATATAATCTTAAGTCTAATTATCATGTCTCCTCTTCCTATCAGCCAAAGATGGCATATCCAGCACTAATGAAGTATTATAAAGGTTTGGTTTCTGTGTTTCATTGAATGTTGCTTGTTTTGAATGATATTTGACAGCAATCAAAGAAATTTTTTTATATATTTATATTGGATCTGGGACCATTTTGTAACTTGGCTTTGAAGTTTTTCTGGCATGTTAATATGCTGTTTTGTAGGTTGGGAATTTCTTGTACTCATTTTTACAGACTAGGTCAATATTCCCATACAAACATTACAATTCAGTTTGCATTAAGATATAGTAAACTCTTGATATAATGGATTTTTAACTAATAGGTGAATTGTTCTTTTAACTTCTTTATTTTCAGTGTTTATTGCAATATAAGTGCAAAGTGGGACTACAGTACTATATTAATATACAGCAGAGTATTTTTTTTTTTTGTTATTATGATTGAACACTTGGATACTCCCCCTCTTTGTCCATTAGATTAAGGATTTACTGTACATTGAACAGAGGCACAACTTGTAACATATACAACATATACAATCAGAGTACAGTCAGATCTCAAGAGACACATACAAAGGCAATAAAGGAAGAACAAGAAACAGTTCATAAAATGTATTTTTTTTTTCTTTTTTGAACACTGGCTGTCTTCTCCCACTGAGACAGGATGATCTGAAAAAATTTTCTTTTTACATTTAGTAATTTGTACAGAAGGGGTTACTAGCTCCTTGCTTCCAGTATTTTGGTTGCTTCTTACAACATGCATGGCTTACAGAGGAAGGATTCTTCTCAACTTCCCCATGGTAAAATCTTAACATGGGCACTAAGAGAGCTTAGGGAACATAGGGCTCTGCAGGAGGCTATGGAGTTCCATGATGCTAGGGCACCTCCTGGAAAAAATGTCATTGCTCTAATTTGTCTGACCAGTGGCTCAGTTTTACATACTCATGCCTTGAAAGTATAAAAACATACAGTAAACCCTTGATATAACGGACTACTTGGGGATAGGGATTGTCCAAGTCTCCATTAAATGAGAAGACTTTAAAAATAATAGCAGTAAAATGCATTCAAGTACCATACTGTATACCTAATATAATGCTATACACAATTTTCAGATATACTGTACTGCAATTTATCCAGTGGATTTTGCACATTATTTTAAAAATTTGTTGCAATGGGGTCCATTATGTCAAGAGTTTACTGTACTCTACAATACTGTATGTATAAATTGAAAACCTAATTTTCTTTATAAGAATTGAAGTATGAGTGGCTTCCTTGGAATGTAACTTGCATGTTCAATTGCATTGTATGTTATATTATAGCTCATAATTGTGTAATATAATCTTTCTTCTTCTTTTAACACACCGGCCGTATCCTACCAAGGCAGGGTGGCCCAAAAAGAAAAATGAAGTTTCTCTTAAATTTAGTAATTTATACGGGAGAAGGGGTTACTAGCCCCTTGCTCCCGGCATTTTAGTCTCCTCTTACAACACGCATGGCTTACGGAGGAAGAATTCTGTTCCACTTCCCCATGGAGAATGTAATATAATCATTATCATAAATATTTCAACCTTTGTGCTCATAAAAAACTGTTCAACTAATATAATATTTCTATAAGTTTTATCTTGTCTTGCTACTTCTACTTACACTTTGGTCACACTACACATACATGTACACGTTTATTTATACACAGTCATCTGAGTTTTCTTTGATTTTATCTTAATAGTTCTTGGTCTTATTACTTTTTCTTTTATATCCATGGGAAGTGGAATAAGAATCTTTCCTCCGTAAGCCATGCGTGTTGTAAAAGTCAACTAAAATGCCAGGAACAATGGGCTAGTAACCCCTTTTCCTGTAAAGATTACTAAAAAGAATAAGAAGAAGAAAATTGTCAAAGTGGGAAGTCTGAATGTGCGTGGATGTTGTGCAAATGATAAGAAAGAGATGATTGTGGATGTTATGAATGAGAAGAAACTTGATGTCCTGGCTTTAAGTGAAACAAAGCTGAAGGGGGTGGGAGAGTTTCAATGGAGAGGAATAAATGGGATTAGGTCAGGGGTTTCAAATAGAGTTAGAGCTAAAGGAGGAGTAGCAATAATGTTGAAGGATAAGCTATGGCAGGAAAAGAGGGACTACAAATGCATAAATTCAAGGATTATGTGGAGTAAAATAAAGATTGGATGTGAAAAGTGGGTTATAGTAAGCGTGTATGCACCTGGAGAAGAGAGAAGTGTAGAGGAGAGAGAGAGATTCTGGGAAATGTTGAGTGAATGCGTGGGGAGTTTTGAATCAAGTGTGAGAGTAATGGTGGTTGGGGATTTCAATGCTAAAGTGGGTAAAAATGTTATGGAGGGAGTAGTAGGTAAATTTGGGGTGCCAGGGGTAAATGTGAATGGGGAGCCTTTAATTGAGTTATGTGTAGAAAGAAATTTGGTAATAAGTAATACATATTTTATGAAAAAGAGGATAAATAAATATACAAGGTATGATGTAGCATGTAATGAAAGTAGTTTGTTAGATTATGTATTGGTGGATAAAAGGTTGATGGGTAGGCTCCAGGATGTACATGTTTATAGAGGGGCAACTGATATATCAGATCATTATTTAGTTGTAGCTACAGTTAGAGTAAGAGGTAGATGGGAAAAGAGGAAGGTGGCAACAACAAGTAAGAGGGAGGTGAAAGTATATAAACTAAGGGAGGAGGAAGTTCGGGCGAGATATAAGCGACTATTGGCAGAAAGGTGGGCTAGTGCAAAGATGAGTAGTGGAGGGGTTGAAGAGGGTTGGAATAGTTTTAAAAATGCAGTATTAGAATGTGGGGCAGAAGTTTGTGGTTATAGGAGGGTGGGGGCAGGAGGAAAGAGGAGTGATTGGTGGAATGATGAAGTAAAGGGTGTGATAAAAGAGAAAAAGGTAGCTTACGAGAGGTTTTTACAAAGCAGAAGTGTTATAAGAAGAGCAGAGTATATGGAGAGTAAAAGAAAGGTGAAGAGAGTGCAAAAGGAGAGCAGATGAAAGAGTGGGAGAGGCACTGTCAAGAAATTTTAATGAAAATAAGAAAAAAATTTGGAGTGAGTTAAACAAGTTAAGAAAGCCTAGGGAAAGTATGGATTTGTCCGTTAAAAACAGAGTAGGGGAGTTAGTAGATGGGGAGAGGGAGGTATTAGGTAGATGGCGAGAATATTTTGAGGAACTTTTAAATGTTGAGGAAGAAAGGGAGGCAGTAATTTCATGCACTGGCCAGGGAGGTATACCATCTTTTAGGAGTGAAGAAGAGCAGAATGTAAGTGTGGTGGAGGTACGTGAGGCATTACGTAGAATGAAAGGGGGTAAAGCAGCTGGAACTGATGGGATCATGACAGAAATGTTAAAAGCAGGGGGGATATAGTGTTGGAGTGGTTGGTACTTTTGTTTAATAAATGTATGAAAGAGGGGAAGGTACCTAGGGATTGGCAGAGAGCATGTATAGTCCCTTTATATAAAGGGAAAGGGGACAAAAGAGATTGTAAAAATTATAGAGGAATAAGTTTACTGAGTATACCAGGAAAAGTATACGGTAGGGTTATAATTGAAAGAATTAGAGGTAAGACAGAATGTAGAATTGCGGATGAGCAAGGAGGCTTCAGAGTGGGTAGGGGATGTGTAAATCAAGTGTTTACATTGAAGCATATGTGAACAGTATTTAGATAAATGTAGGGAAGTTTTTATTGCATTTATGGATTTAGAAAAGGCATATGATAGAGTGGATAGAGGAGCAATGTGGCAGATGTTGCAAGTTTATGGAATAGGTGGTAAGTTACTAAATGCTGTAAAGAGCTTTTATGAGGATAGTGAGGCTCAGGTTAGGGTGTGTAGAAGAGAGGGAGAATACTTCCCAGTAAAAGTAGGTCTTAGACAGGGATGTGTAATGTCACCATGGTTGTTTAATATATTTATAGATGGGGTTGTAAAAGAAGTAAATGCTAGGGTGTTCGGGAGAGGGGTGGGATTAAATTATGGGGAATCAAATTCAAAATGGGAATTGACACAGTTACTTTTTGCTGATGATACTGTACTTATGGGAGATTCTAAAGAAAAATTGCAAAGGTTAGTGGATGAGTTTGAGAATGTGTGTAAAGGTAGAAAGTTGAAAGTGAACATAGAAAAAGAGTAAGGTGATGAGGGTATCAAATGATTTAGATAAAGAAAAATTGGATATCAAATTGGGGAGGAGGAGTATGGAAGAAGTGAATGTTTTCAGATACTTGGGAGTTGACGTGTCGGCGGATGGATTTATGAAGGATGAGGTTAATCATAGAATTGATGAGGGAAAAAAGGTGGGTGGTGCGTTGAGGTATATGTGGAGTCAAAAAACGTTATCTATGGAGGCAAAGAAGGGAATGTATGAAAGTATAGTAGTACCAACACTCTTATATGGATGTGAAGCTTGGGTGGTAAATGCAGCAGCGAGGAGACGGTTGGAGGCAGTGGAGATGTCCTGTCTAAGGGCAATGTGTGGTGTAAATATTATGCAGAAAATTCGGAGTGTGGAAATTAGGAGAAGGTGTGGAGTTAATAAAAGCATTAGTCAGAGGGCAGAAGAGGGGTTGTTGAGGTGGTTTGGTCATTTAGAGAGAATGGATCAAAGTAGAATGACATGGAAAGCATATAAATCTATAGGGGAAGGAAAGAGGGGTAGGGGTCGTCCTCGAAAGGGTTGGAAAGAGGGGGTAAAGGAGGTTTTGTGGGCGAGGGGCTTGGACTTCCAGCAAGCGTGCATGAGCGTGTTAGATAGGAGTGAATGGAGATGAATGATACTTGGGACCTGACGATCTGTTGGAGTGTGAGCAGGGTAATATTTAGTGAAGGGATTCAGGGAAACCGGTTATTTTCATATAGTCGGACTTGAGTCCTGGAAATGGGAAGTACAATGCCTGCACTTTAAAGGAGGGGTTTGGGATATTGGCAGTTTGGAGGGATATGTTGTGTATCTTTATACGTAAATGCTTCTAAACTGTTGTATTCTGAGCACCTCTGCAAAAGCAGTGATAATGTGTGAGTTTGGTGAAAGTGTTGAATGATGATGAAAGTATTTTCTTTTTGGGGATTTTCTTTCTTTTTTGGGTCACCCTGCCTCGGTGGGAGACGACCGACTTGTTGAAAAAAAAAAAAAAAATTTTTATCTTTAATACTTGCCCAACTTGTCATATGATATACTATGTAAAAAAAAGCTTCCAAAATGAGTTCCCCTTTTAAGTAAACAAAAAATGCAAACTCAAAATATTATAAGATATAATATTAACAGTACATTGTATTAATATTAACTTCCAAAGGAGTCTGAGCATATTTTATACATTGCAGTATGTTTTAGTTACCATAACTAGCAAACTGAGTAAATTCACATGTCATTCATTTTATTGCTTGTTTCAGTAATATGTTTATCATAATACAAAATTTTTTGGTATTTTACTGCATACACTGTATCATCTGTGTACATACAATATTTTTTATTTTTTTGTGTTTGCCTTGCCAGAAATCCTACATATAAATATGGCTTCACAGATCCCTTTACTATTATCAGTAGTCAGTGGTGCTCTATATACTGTACAACATAAATATACAGTGATATTTTTATGAATGAGTTTGACCTTTGATTCTTTAAGTTTGCATATATAAAAGAATAACAGATTGGTCAAAATGTCTTTATTTTGTGTTAATCTCATGTTTTATTCAGGCTTTAACAACTCCAGCACTTTTCAAGAGAGGTACCTTGATGCCAGTGAAGGGCTCTTAATCCAAGGAATGAGACCTGTCCTAGCCTTTCCCTAGGCTCTGTATGACCCCTATAGGTTTATTGGTTACCCATGAGCATAACAATAACAATAATAAATAAGCCTTGCAAGTAATTGGGTGATGGTATACAGTAGGACCCTCATATCCGTGGATTCAGTTTCCACGGTTTGTTATCCTTGGTTTACCGTGGCCCAAAAATAACCCCTAATTTTGTTTAATAATGGCTCCAAAGCACAAGAGTAGTGATGGTGGCAGTTCTTCAGAGCCTAAGAGAAGTCTTGAAGTACTTCCCATCAGTGAAAAATGCCAATTCTCAACTTAATGTGCATAATTTATGAAATAAACTTTATTATAGGTATGTATGTAAACAAAAACCGACTTATATGTAGGGTTTGCAATTATCTGCGGGTTCGGGTATCCATAGTAGCTCTTGGAACTTATCCCCCTATGGATATGGGGTCCGACTGTATATAGAATAGCAAAGGAGAGTGTAAAGGAAGACGTGTTGGTGTGGGAGAAAGGCTATGAGGTAAAGGGCAGGTAGAGTGATGAAAGGTACTTGGGGTGGGAGGAAATTTTGAAATAAAGGTCAGGTTGAGAGCGTGAAGGAAGATATTTGTTGGGCTGGGAGTCGTTGACATGGAGGAAGATACTTGTTGGGGTGGGAGAGAATTGAGAGATTAGGGGTGGGTAGTGTGAAGAAAGATACTTGTGATGGGAGAGAATTTTGAGGTTGAGAAAAGGTAGTGTTGGAGAAGAAAGGTACTTGCTGGGATTGGAGGGAATTAGGAGGTAGAGGGCACATAGTGAAGGAATATACTTGTTTGGGCAGGGAAGGTGGTATCAGGTAAAGAGTAGGAGGCAAAAGTTAAGCAAAATGCTGGTTACGGAGTCTAATACTGGAGGCTCCAATTTATAAATGTCCCAAGTTAAATTCATCGATACATACAAATGGGGCCCTTAGAAATCAGTTACTGTAGCAACCACCCAGGGATGTACTACTGCCCTGCCAAGTGAGTGTGAAACAAACCCGTAATTGTTTTGCATGATGGTAGGATTCCTGGTGTCTTTTTTTTGTCTCATAAACATGCTGGATAACAGGTATATCTTGTTACTTTTACTTACACTTAGGACACACTACACAGGAATGCACAGGCATATATATACATGCACATCTAGATTTTTTCTTCTTTTTCTTAATAGTTCTTGTTCTTTATTTCCTCTATTCTCCATAGGGAAGTGGAAAAGAATCTTTTCCTCCGTCAACCATGCGTGTCATATGAGGCGACTAAAATGCCAGGAGTGGGCTAGTAACCCCTTCTGTAGAAAATACTAAAGAAGAGAAGAAAAACTTCATAAAAATGGGATGCTTAAATGTCTGTGGATATAGCGCAGATGATAAGAAAGAGATGATTGCTAATGTTATGAATGAGAAGAAGTTGGATGTCCTAGCTCTAAGCGAAACAAAGCTGAAGGGGGTAGATGAGTTTTAGTGGGGAGAAATAAATGGGATTAAATCAGGAGTATCTGAGAGAGTTAGAGCTAAGGAAGGGTAGCAAATAGTGTTGACGGATCAGTTATGGAAGGAAAAGAGGGAATGTAAGTGTATAAATTCAAGGGTTATGTGGATGCGAAAACTGGGTTATAATAAGCGTGTATGCACCTGGAGAAGAGAGGTGCATGCGCATATATATATATATATATATATATATATATATATATATATATATATATATATATATATATATATATATATATATATATATATATATTATATATATATATATTATATATATATATATATATATATATATATATTATATATATATATATATATATATATATATATATATATATATATATATATATATATATATATATATATATATATATATATATATATATATATTATATATATATATATATATATATATATACATACATACATACACACATACATACATACATACAGTGGACCCCCGGTTATCGGCCAACTCGGTTATTGGCGGGTTTTTCAGCGCCCGGTTATCGGCTGTTTTGGACACGTCCATCCACCGGCTGGGGCAGCTTATGCTTCAGTTTGGCTTTGTCTCTCGGTGGCTGAGGAAGCTTCTGCTCATACATCCAAACATTTCGCTTGTTGACCATTGTTTTTAGTGGTTTTTCTTGCAGTGCAACTGTGAAATAAGTAAAGGTGGCTCCAAAGAAAGTTCCTTGTAAAGTTCCTGTGGGAAAGAAAGTGAGAAGAAACACCATGGAATTTAAGCATGAAATGATAGAAAAGTTTGAGAGTGGTATGAAGGTGGTGGAACTTGCCAGGATGTACAGCAAGAATAAATCAACAATTACATCCATCCTGGCAAAGAAAGAACAGATCAAAGATGCTAATGTTGCAAAAGGAGTAACTTTTTTAACTAAACAAAGGCCACCACTAATGGAAGAGATGGAAAAGTTATTATTATTATAGATTAAGGAAAAAGAATTAGTGGGAGACTGTTGTGGAGTCGATCATTTGTGAGAACGCAAAGCAGTTGCATGAGGATCTTGCAAAGAAATTGCCTGGAACAAGTGCTGCAGTTTGTGAATTTAGGGCCAGCAAAGGATGGTTTGATAGATTTAAGAAGCATAGTGGCATGCACAGTGTTGTAAGGCATGATGAGGCTGCAAGTTCTGACAAATGTGCAGCTGAAAAGAATGTTCATGAATTCCAGGACTATGTAAAGGCTGAAGGATTCGAACCCCAACAAGTGTTCAATTGTGACGAAACAGGCCTGTTTTGGAAGAAAATGCCAAACAGGACCTACATTACCCAGGAGGAAAAGGCACTGCCAAGACACAAGCCATGAAAGACAGGCTTACACTCTTATTGTGTGGTAATGCTAGTGGGGATTTCAGAGTGAAACCTTTACTCGTGTATCACTCAGAAAATCCCAGTGTGTTCAAGAAAAACAGTGTCATGAAGAATAAATTGTGTGTGATGTGGAAGGCTAACCATAAGGCATGGGTCACAAGGCAAATTTTCAAAGATTGAGTTAATGATGTGTTTGGCCCCAGTGTGAAAAAAAAAAAAACTCCTGGAAAAGAAATTGCCACTCGAGTGCCTCCTGATGCTGGACAATACTCCTGCACGTCCTCCAGACTTGCAAAACCAAGTGTTTAGGGACTTCAGAGGTGTGTGCAATGTGGACTAGGGTGCATGCTTTTGTAGAGAACACCACCCTGACAAAGCTGAAACAAGCCATAGCTGCAACATGTTTAGTGACAAAACCCTGTCCCACTTCAGGGAAATCTTAGAGATGACAGAAACAGAGCACTCTGGACAGTTATTTTGTGAGACAGGGGTCCAGTGACTCAAGCTGGTCCTAGTGGCAATAAAAGACAGAGAAGGGAAGTAACCCCAGAGACAGCTTTGCTACCTAAAGTCTTTATGGAAGGGGATTCCCCTTCCAAACACTAACTCCTCCCTCTTTCCTACTCCCTACTTTTTGTTTTATTACCTTCAGAAAAAGATTCTCTACCATTTCATAAGAAAAAATAACAAAATTTTTTTTGGAAAATTCTTGGACCCTGGTGCGCACTTTGAAATTTGGCCTCTGGACCCTGAAAGGGTTAACAGCTGAACACGCAAGTCGGGGGACCTATTGTATATCAAAATACCCATTGTGTGGTTTGATTTCATTTTACTTTGAATGTTAATCCTTAAAGATAAAGTAATTGAGTATTGATTATGTAAAAAATTATTGTTATACAGAATCTGAATATATATATAGTCTTGTCTGCTATGCAAGTGCATTTCAACAGTCTTTTAATGCATGCCAAACCCATGTATTGTGTTTTGAGTTTGTTATGTAAGTCTCAATCACTGAAGAAAAGATAATTGGGATATATTTTAAAAGAAATGTAGCATATACAGATATATTTTTAGGGATATTTTATTAAGATCATACAAATATTGTGCAAGACTATTTCCTGTGACTTTTTGTAAGCCTTTAATGTCATTAATCATAACGCAATGTTCATTTCTCCTCTATTTTAGATCGTGAGTGAACATCTGGCGTGGTAATGAGGAGGAGTGCTGCCAGTAAGGTCATGGGCAGATGATTAATGGAACAACTCTTTAGTCAGGAAACGAAGCTGCTGATGATGGTTACATAGGAGGCAGCTTTGCAACTTGGGCCATTTCACTTATAATTTTATTCATAATTTTTGTGTGTTTTGAAGTTTGATACTTCAGTAGTTGAACCATTGATCTTAAACCCTGACCTTGATTTTTCTGTAATATATTTTATCTAATATTTCTTCATAGCAAATTATTACTGTTGTAAGTAAGAGGGTCAATAAGATTATTACAATTACTATTGAAGTGTTTGAGAAGAAAGAAGAGAACAATTTGTAGATATCTGAAGCTAATTAACTTAGTATAAATTGGTGAGGAACTTACAGTACTGTATATTCTAAGGGTCTTAATTGTTTGAAGCATGAATGTGAACTTCGTGTAGCTAATAGTCATAGTGGATAGGGGTAGGACACGAGAATTGATAGTTTATGTAATTAATAAAACAGTGATAGTGTTGTTTTTACTAGGGACAGTGACACTTCAGTATTCACATGGGATATTTGTATACCTACAAAGAGCTTAACCACCACATAAACAGCTTAATGTTTGGCTCCAAAATATATTAATTAGTAATCCCTCAGTGTGTCTGGTTTTGGCTGAGCTGTTCATTTTATAGTATCATTAAAATACCTGTACAGAGTATTAACATTTGTACATTACAGTACTCTATATTAAATTCAGTAAACCCTCATTTTAAAGGACTAATGGAGGGATGGGGTGAATGGGTGGTTGGTAGTGGCAAATATGATGGACAAAGATGAGATTGTTTTCCGCGATGTTAATAACAGCAGGCATTTCTGTAACCAGTGGACTTTGTAGGCTGATTTCAAATTAGTTGACCCACGGAGCTTTGTCCTATATTTCTGAAGTTCATTAACTTGAGGGTTTATTATAGTGTTAATCATATGTGTATTTTGACTTTTAACACACTGGCTGTCCTACTGTAATATTTTTATGGGATCTTCCATAGGAAAATCTTGCAAATAGTATTATGCAGTACCAAATTTTTACTGTATATGACACAAGATTACTCCTGAGTGTTGATGTACTTTATCATATATACAAATATCAAAGTTTAGGGGCTATACTACACAGTTATACTCTCCCTCCTACTGTGTGTGTTTCTGGACCGATCCTGAATACAAGCACACTGCACGTACTCTCACACTGTTTTCCTCTTCCCCCGTGGCTGTTGCTTCATCGAGGAAGAGTGACTCCCCCTTACACACACACAAAAATGGACTAAACACATTCACCATCATTCAGTTTCTGTTTTGCCAGAAATGTACTGTTCTGATGATCCTTTGAACTGCAACGTCCTCATACCTTCTTCATAGTGCAAGCAGTGTACTTCCCATTTCCAGGGCTCAAGTTCATTGCTAAATAAATGCTACCTTGCTCATACTCCAACAGTGAATCAAGTCATTAAAGCTACTTGTCTTCACTCCAATGTAAAGTGCTCATTCAAACCTGTTGGATATTCAAGCCCCTTACACTCAAAGCTTCTTTTGCACCTAGAAATGCTTGGATGACCTCTAGCCACCCTCCTTTCCACCCCAGATTTATATACCCTCTTTGTTATACTGTTCTTCATCCTCTCTCAATGTCCAAACCACCTCAGCAACCCTCTTCCACTTTTGGCAACCTCGCTCCATCTTCTGATCTTTACACTTTAAATACTCTGCATATTATGAACAACATACATTACTCTCAAACATGAGATCACAGAGTCCAGCTTCCTCTTCACTGCAGCAGTTAAAAATCCATTGCTGCTGTGTTTCACTCATGATTATTTTTCTTGCAAGTATGTACAGTGGTACCCCGAGTTTCGAACTGCTCCCAACTCAACTAATTATGTAAGTGTATTATTGTAAGTGCTTTTGTAAGTGTATTTTTGGGGGTCTGAAACAGATTAATCTAATTTACATTATTTCTTATGGGAACAAATTCGTTTAGTATCAGTACTTGAACAGCCTTCTGGAACGAAGAAAGTTCGAAACTCAGGGTACCACTGTATATCCATCAGCCTTGACACATGACCAACCCACCATAGCATATTGCTCTTTTCTTAATCTTTTACCCTTAAATTTTACATCTCTGATTTTTCTTGACATCCCACATCTTCTCTACACAATAATTACTTTTATTTATTCTTCTCCACCTACTTGGCAAGGACAAAAGTTCTTTTCAAGAGGAAACTGTACCATTACCTGCAACAAATTCCTGATCAGCCAGGTTGTAATGGTTTTGTAGACCTGAGGGTTACTTTTAGCAATAACGTGGCTGATGTAGCAGTTAACAAGGAGCTTTGGCCTTTGGCCTGGTTGTGAGGGTAGAAGAATTCTTGAAACTAATCACAGGTAATGCATAAATATATTGCAGCTGACAACAAAAGCTACCAAATTCCGCTGCCTTAAAAATTATATAGTAGTACTTTTTATATATCTATTTTTTCTCCTCATGTCATTCTTTCTTTGATATTCCTTATTCCTATCACATACATGACACTATCCACCTTTCACGTATATCCATTGAAGGTAGAGACATATACACTGATCAAGCATTTAACCCTTTCAAAGTCGAGACTCCCGATCCTGAACTAGCTCTCAGGGTCGAAAAAATTAAAAAAAAAAAAATTCTTGTGAAATGATAGAGAATCTTTTCCTAGTGGTAATGACACAAAAGTATGAAATTTGACGGAAAACTGATGAAATTACACTCGCAAAGTTAGCAATATCTGCGATATTTATGCATCGATTTCGCCCACTTTGAGCCCTATTTTCAGCCAATTCCATTGTTCCAGTCTACTAAAATCATAGCTATTTCGCTAGAAGTCCATTTGTTCTATCATTTGAGTACAAGAAACCGCTCATTTACCAATTTCAACTACCCAATAAAGTGGTCAGAAATTAGCAATTTTGCCAATTTCACACAAATTTCAAAAGATGGTAATATCAAAATAGGGTCCAGAATAAACAAGACAGACATTCCTGGCACTAAAATAACATTTTCTCTGTTCATTAGTCATGTCTCCAGGCCCCTCTTATATTACTCTTGCTTTCTGTTCTGAATTTTTATTCTCACAAAAAATAAAAGATTTACTGTTATGCAGACTATTGCATTAGTGTAAAAATGGTATAAATAATATCAGCACACTTGTGAAAGAATGTTAGACTCACCAGTTGACATGTATTGGATGCTTGGTGTGATTTGTTTACTCTTGAACATTGGCAAAATTTGAACATTTCTGCTATTTTGAGCTCACTTTCAAGGTACTTTTCATCATGAAACCAATCAAAATCATCTTGATTTCTGTAACATATCTTCCATTCTATCAAATGTGACCAAGAAAACAAGAATGCAACCATAAGTACCATATGAAAATACACTGCAAAGTCGCTGTTTTAAACCAAAAACATGGTCAGTTTTTTCTGCTCGTGCACTGCATGCTGCAGGATTTTTTTTTTTATACTGCACACACTGACCATGCAGACCCATTTTTTTCATGTGTAGGCCTACCAGCTTTCTTCTGCTTGATTTGAAGGCAGTAGAATTTTGGCGTATGAGTACGGCACCAACCCTAAAAGTGTTAATAAGGAAACTTCTTGCCACGAGTGGTAAAGCATTTCTCTATTAAATGTTCTGATCATTGCATACATGTTTTACCTGCAGTTTATCAGTATCACCATACCAGTTTATTACATTCAGTGATTTTTACCAATAGAAACACTTGTACCAGACATACTCTTTTTCTTCAGTGAACTGGCTTCTTCAAAGGGTAGGGGTTACCTTGATGTTGATGGGCTTAATTCAGATAATTGAAGCGATTCTCCTATTCCTTAGATCAAACCTGATTGTCTCCATTCCTTAAGCTCTGTATAGGGTTAGTGCATCCCCATGTATATTTTTTTTTGTTCATCAAACCGGCCATATCCCACCAAGGCAGGGTGACCTAAAAAAGTGAAAGTTTCTGTTTTTAACTTTAGTAATGTATACAGTAGAAGGGGTTACTAGCCCCTTGCACTGGCATTTTAGTTGCCTCTTACGACACGCATGGCTTATGGAGGAAGAATTCTGTTTCACTTTCCCATGGAGATAAGAGGAAATAAACCAGAACAAGAACTACTAAGAAAATAGAAGAAAACCAGAACAAGAGCTAGTAATAAAGTAGAAGAAAACCCAGAGGGGTGTGTATATATATGTTTGTACATGCAAGTGTAGTGTGACCTAAGTGTAAGTAGAAGTAGCAAGACATATCTGAAGTCTTGCATGTTTGAGACAAAAAGGCACCAGCAATCCTATTATCATGTTAAACAATTACAGGCTTCCATTTAATACTTGCTTGGCAAGATGGTAGTACTTCCCTGGGTAGTTGCTGTCTACTAATCTAGGATCCCCATATATATATAATAATAATAATCTGTGGAGGCAAAGAGGGAAATGTACGTGAGTATAGTTATACCAACGCCCTTACGTGGGTGTGAAGCACAGGTGGTGAATGTTGCAACAAGGAGAAGGCTGGAGGCGATGGAGATGTCATGTCTCAGGGCAATGTATGGTGTGATTATAATGTAGAGAATCCGTAGTGCGGAGATTAGGAGGAGGTACGGGATTACCAAAACTATTATCCAGAGGGCTGAGGAAGGGTTATTGAGGTGGTTTGGACATGTAAAGAGGATGGAACAAAATAGAAAGGCTTTGAGTGTATAAATCTGTAGTGGAGGGAAGATGGGGTAGGGGTTGGCCTAGGAAAGGTTGGATGGATGGGGTAAAGAAGGTTGTGTGCAAGGGGCTTGGACTTCAGCAAGCACGTGTGAGCGTGTTAGATAGGAGCGAATGGAGACAAATGGTTTTTAGGACTTGACGTGCTGTTGGAGTGTGAGCAGGGTAGCATTTATGAAGGGATTTGGGGAAACCAGCAGGCCAGACTTGAGTCCTGGAGATGGGAAATACAGTGCCTGCACTCTGAAGGAGGGGTGTTAATGTTGAGTTTTATTACTGTAGTGTGAGTGTGTCTGGCAAGAAAGTGATGGAGTGAATGATGATGAAAGTTTTTCTATTTTGGGCCACCCTGCCTTGGTGGGAAATGGCCATTGTGTTAATAAAAACTAATAATAAAAATACGTGTAATTCACTTCATGTGATTGTTTTCCACGATGGTAGGATTGCTGGTATTTCTTTTCTGTCTCATAACATGCAGGATAACAGGTATACCTTGCTCCTACTTACACTTAGGTCACACTACACAAGCATGTACACTCGTATATATATTTACATGCTCACCTGGGTTTTCCTTTTTCTTAATAGTTATTCTTTATTTCCTCTGATTTCCATGGGGAAGTGGGAAAGAATTCCTCCTCTGTAAGCCATGTGTGTCATACTAGGTGACTAAAATGCCAGGAGCAAGGGGCTAGTAACCCCTTCTCCTGTATAAGTTATTAAATGTAAAAGGAAGAACTTTTGATTTTCTTTTCAGGTCACCCTGCTTTGGTGAGGTATGGCTGGTATGTTGGAAAAAAAAAATTTACTTAGAGCGTAAAAAGTGAACATCTTTAATTTTTATCCATCTTGTATCTATTCTACTATTTGGTTACATACGGACTGCGGGGCAAATGAAATGTTTAGTGTTTCACCATAAATGTCGTTTTTGCTTTATTAAAATACAGACATTTGTTTTGGTTTTCCTATGCACAGGTCATCCCCAAGATAAATTTTTACAACAGCTTGAGGCAAGTGCGTATAAAAAAAATTCTCATTTTGTAAATGTGGTATGTAAAATCTCTCTTTTTTTTTTTACAATTAGGGAAAAACTATATAAAAAATTTTGGTCCTCCCTGGAACGTTATCAAGTTGTGAGTTTAGCACGAACTATAACATTGTCTAAGGTTTGATCTCCTAATTGCTCCAGCTATAGTATTATGATTTTTATTTATTCTTTGGTAAAACCTTGTTAATTTGAAGATTCACTAAGAGAAATTTGGATAGGAGAGTCATGTGGATGAATTTATTAGGGTATGTGAAAGAAGAAAATTACAAGGGATAAGGTGATAAGAATAATGAAAAAGTCTGATTAATGAAAGATTGGCCATCATATTAAAGGGAGGGAGTATAGAGGAAGTATATGTGCTTTGATATTTGGGAGTGGGACTTGTCGGCAGATGGGTACATGGAAAAAAAAAAAAAAGGTGAACCATAGAATAGATGAGAAAAAGTGGGTGATGTGTTAAGAATATGTGGTGACAGTTTTATCTGTGGAGTAAAAAAGGGAACATACCAGAATATAGCAATATCAGTGCTTATATGGGTGTGAACCATGGGTTTGAAATGTTGCAATGAGGAAGAGCCTTGAGGAAGTGGAGATGTTATGCTTGAGGGCAATGTGTGGTGTGAATATTCTGAGAATTCGGAGCATAGAAATTACAAAATAGTGTGCGGTTATCAAAGATACAATTTAGAGGGCTGAGGATGGGTTACTGAGGTAATCTGGGCATTTAAAGAGGACAGAACAGATTAGGATGACTAAGAGGGCATGTAAATCTGGGGTGGAGGGAAGGAGGGTTAGGGATCATCCTAGGAAAGGTTGGAGAGGGTAAAGGTTGAGAGTACTAGGGGTGTGAGCATCCAGCATGTTAGATTGATGTAGAGACAAGTGATTTATATATGACATAGTGTGGTCTTGGAGTATGAACAAGATGTCATTTAAGAAGGGATTCAGGGACTGGTTAGCTGGAGTTGCATCCTGGAAGTGGGAGGTACAGAGCCTGTAACTTTGAGCTGAAAGGGATATGGATGTTGCAGTGCAGAGGGTAATCTGAACTGTGGTGTTATCACACTTCTGGCAAGACAGTGATTGATCGAATAATGGTGAAAGTTTCTTTTTTTTTTGGGGGGGGGGGGTCATCTTTCCTAAATGGGAGATGGTCAGTGTGTTAGAAAAAATAAATGCCAGTGTGCCCCTACTCTTTGACCAGCAGATTTAAAACTTGGGCTTGCTGGCCACTGGCAGCAACAGCCTGGTTGACCAGGTGGTCAGGAAGGAAGCCTGGCTTCAGACTGGGTTGAGAGGATAGAAGAAGCCTTTTATTATTATTATTATTATAATCAGAAAGAAGTGCTAAGCCACAAGGACTATACAGCTGAAGAAGCCTTGAAATTGGTCATAGGTATGTCACTGATAATGGGAGTATTGTGTCTGGGTAACAAGATATAAAAATGTTATCAAAAGACAGTATGTACTTGGTTGTGAGAGCATTAGAAGGTGGAACAAAGGCTCATTAATTTTGTTATGCTACTTTAGTTTTGGTAGAACAAATCAAAAGTTTTGTACTTAAAATTCTTGAAACATGCGAGACATGTTGTTGAATAGTTTCACTCTGAAAATGTTTTAAGGGTGATTTTCAACATTGTTACCTAATAGTAACCTTACATTGGTTAATGAAGAGATTCCTTTGAGATACATTAGTGCTGCACTCTGAGAAAAAAAAAAAAAGATAAATACTGAGTTTTTGATGTGCTACTTTTAAATTTATTGCCATATGGAAATTTAAATTTTCACAATTAATGTTTCAAGTCTGTTTTGTCATCTGGATACTGGTCTGATATATAATGGTTCATAGCTCAGTCTTTGCAGATATGAAATCGAGAATTTATACAATAATAGACTGTAAAGCCAAGGTGGTTTTGAAGGATGTGCTTTAGGGAGATTCTTGTTATTCTTTCCTTTAACGTCCACACCTTTGATAGCAGAGAGAGAGTTTAAAGTTGGATGATTTTGCTTTACCCTTAGATCACCTACCAAGTAAACTCATTGGTTCTTAAAGAATAAAAAGGCACAATACTGTGACTGGAACGGTACACAAATAACCTGCACACAGGAGAAAGAAACCTAAGACAATGTTAAGGTCTGACTTGGACCATTGTTTCTTTTCGGTTGCAATATTTATCATAGGCCACTAATCTTCACTACAAAAGTACAATTCTGACTTAAAGGATATACAGTATGTGCATAGTTTGCAGTAATCTAATTATGTAGGTGGTTTGCAAAGAAGGGTAAAGAATATAGTAAACATTATTTATTGCTGTCCAAAAATTTATTTTAAATTAGCACAAAGATTGTTTGTTGCTGTGTTGTTGAGATTTTGAATGATATAACTTTTCTATTAACCCTTTGAGGGTTGGTCACATACTAGTACGTCATTGCAGCCAGGGTTGGTCACGTACTTGTACGCCTAAATTCTAGCGCCTTCAAATCTGGTGGAAGAAAGCTGGCAGGCCTACATATGAAAGAATGGGTCTGTGTGGTCAGTGTGCGCAGTGTAAAAAAAATCCTAAAGCACGCTGTGCATAATGAGAAAAAAAAAAACTTTGTTTTTGGTTTAAAACAGCGACTCTCTAGTGAATTTTTGTATGGTATTTATGGTTGTATTCTCATTTCCTTGGTCTCATTTGATAGAATGGAAGATATATTACAGAATTAGAGATGATTTTGATTGGTTTCATGATGACAAGTACTTCGAAAGTGAGCTCAAAGTAGCGAAAATTATCGATTTTTGCCGACATTCAAGAGTAAACAAATCAAGCCACGCGTCCAATACATTTCAACTGGTATTCTTTCATTAGTGCACTGATATCATTTATACCGTTTTTACAATGATGCAGTAGTATACATAACAGAAAACTTTCTATTTTCTGTGAGAATAAAAGTTCAAAATGGAAAGCAAAGGTAATGTAAGAGGGGCCCTTGAGACGTGACTGATGAACAGATAAAATGTTATTTTAGTCCCATGAATGTCTTGTTTATTCTGAACCCTATTTTGAAATTGGCGTCTTTTGAAATTTGTGTGAAATTGCCCAAATTGCCAGTTTCTGACCACTTTATTGGTTAGTTGAAATCGGTAAATGGGCGGATTCTTGTACTCAAATGATAGAACAAATGGAGTTCTAGGGAAATAACTATGATTTTGGTCAACTGCTACATTGGAATTGGCCGAAAATAGGGCCCAAAGTGGGCGAAATCGCCAACTTTGAGACCACTAACTTCGCAAGAACATAATTCCATAAGTTTTTCATCAAATTTCATACTTTTGGTGTCATTATGATTGGAAAAAGATTCTCTATCATTTCATAAGAATTTTTTTTTTTTTTTTTCGAAAATTTTTCGACCCTGAGAATGAGTTTGGGAGAGAGCCTCTCGACCCTCAAAGGGTTAAGCTAGGTTAGTTAAGATTTGTCAGGAAACTGGGCAAGTGTTTCCTGATGCGTGTCTTAGTCATATGATGACCCGCCTCAATATTAAATTTAACTGCTGTTATTCATGTTCTCTTGGTAAAATGTTATATTCATTGTAGAATACAGTACATAGGATAGTTTTTACGGTATTTGGTAATGTAAACAAATTTAGACTTGTGTATCTAAAAAATCCAAATTCATTACATTTATGAAAATTTTTAAATACAATTTTTCTAATTCTCCATGGGGAATGGAACAGAATTCTTCCTCTGTAAGCCGTGTGTGTCGTAAGAGGCAACTAAAATGCCGGACAAGGGGCTAGTAGCCCCTTCTCCTGTATACTGTACATTACTAAAAAGTTACGAAGAGAAACTTTTGTATTTCTTTTTGGGACCACCTTGTCTTTGTGGGATACAGCTGGTTTGTTGAAAGCGAGTTTTCTAATTATATACAGCAGTATGTACTTTCTAAAATTTTAAATTAGAAAATGCAAAAATAAAAATTATGCTATCAAGATTAAAATTTTCGAATTTTGCCTTGGAAAATATCTCATTAGAAATTATTTGTTCATATAAGACAGGTGTCAAATTTCTGTGGTTTAGAATGTGCTATAATTTACATTATATGTACATCAAATTATTGTAAATGAGAGGTTATTTTATATGCAGTAATTTTGTAATGCAAGTACCTAGCATCTACTAAAATTCAAGAAGTGGCCGGCTTAGCGCTTCTTTTTTGATTATAATAATAATAATCAAGAAGTGGCCAAACTAGACCCTGGTGTTAAAAAGTTTCAGGAAGATTGTGGAAGTACAGGTGCTCCTTGATTTATGATATTTTGACTTTACAATGGTGCAAAAGCAATTACTTTGGAGATGAAACTTAAGATAATTACCCAGCATGAAGACGGCAAGTTCATAACTTGTATAGTATATTTTTTTACTTTTCATTGCTGGTATTTAGTTATAGCAATTATTTGTTTGTTTACTTATTCAGTGACATTTATTTATTTAGCACATCTTATTCATATTCGACTTACGATGGGGTTTTGTTCTGATGAACCCCTTGTAAGTTGAGGAGCACCTGAAGTTACCCCAGATGTGGGGAATTATATAGAGGAAATAAGGCATTTTAGATACAGATAAGTAGAGATGGATTCCACTACTTTCTCATATTTATTTATTTATTTATTTTTTCAGTTAAATAACACATATGAGCACAGAGGATCATTAATTGCAACATGTTTAAGTGAATCCAAAATGAAGTTGCGAGATATACAAGCAGAAGCCAGTGCAAAAATGGATGACCCTCGCATTATGAGAAGGCTTCGCACTGAACAGAGCAAGGTATATTTTGTCAATACATTTTTGCTTATTCATAAACATATTAAGCAAACTTATAACACACACATTTAACACAAAATTCTTAAACTGGGCATACTCTCATAGACGTGTTATTATATACCACGCTGTACTCTGCTAACTTCATACATTGTGATGTATCCATGCTTTCCATATTAGATCTGTACCTGGGTATCCAGGTAAGAGATTGTATCAGAGATCAACAAATGTATCTGATAAAGCACTTTGAGCAAAAGGTCTCCTCAGTAAATATCCTGGTGCTGTACATGTTTTATTTCACTGGGGGATCCAAAACTAGCTATCATCCATTACATGATAGTTACCACACGACAAAAATCTACAATTTTTTAACTGTAGGCAGTACAAATTGTTTGTCCCCAGATGCACTAAATGTACATACTCCTGTATGTACAGTCTATGGAGACCTAAACATTATTTCTAAAGGAGTTAAATTTCCCAGAAGGTTGTGCAGTAGTAAGTCTCATAGACAATGCACAAAAAATAAATATCTACATAGGAGTACTGCTGAAAGCTACTATTTATATTTAGGACTATTGTGTATCATCTGAGTGTTAATTTTTCAACTATCAGTTCAATTTAGTTTTAAATTGAACATTAATGCAAATTTTAACTTTCAGATTCGGGAACTACAAAATGAGGTAACTATTGAAGAAATAATTAGAGAGCGGAGTTTTAAAGTCTTTGAAGAACGTTGCCGCCAATTCTACAAGCCTCCTAAACCTGAATGACCAACTAGTTATGGTAGATCAAGGACCAAACTATCATTCAAGTCCACAGAACAGTACAATAATGTCACATATATCTTCTGTAATGCCCACGAGGAAAGTTCTACTTGGAATATAAATGAAAATTTTAAGTGGTCAGTCGCATTATTTAAATGCTAATATTCCATTATGCAAATTTATAATCCTTTCTTGTTTGGCAGCTGTTGCTGTATTATAGCGATCAAGTCATAGAAACTTATTTTTGTTACTCTCTTTCCCTCTCAGGTTTAAGGAATTGTTGTATAGGCAGAACCAGATCATACCACTTCATATTTTCACTTCAATTTCATAAGCTTATGTAAATAATTAATGTGTAATGATATTTTATCATCTGATCGCTCAACTTTGTTCTACCTTTTTTTAAATGGGATAGGTGTATATAATAAAGTTCTAGAATAAAAGATTTTTATCTGATTATCTATGGCTGTTAATACTGTATATGCAATACTTATTTTAGTAAACTACAGAGGCCTAGTTTTTGCACGTTGTGTATACATAGCAGTACACTCATATAATGGCATTTGGGGAAAGTAAACATCCTCAATACAAATTTTGTTTGGAGTAAAATAATTGATAAGCTGCAGGAGTGATGTTTTCAGAATAAAACATTGTTAATAATTTAGTTTTCTCACCTGTTGTTTTTTTTCAGAATGCACATAATGGATTTTTTTTTTTTAACATGTCAGCCATTTCAGTAGGCAATTCATGAATGCCTGCTTAAATAATGTTTTAAATATTACAAGTGCCATTAGTGTTAATTATTACAAATACCATTAGAGGGTAACATTAACTCTGGGCAATGATACAATGAATATCAGATTGGAGAGCAAGTATGGAGAAAATAGATGTATTTAGATATTTGGGAGTGGACATGTCAACAAATGGGTATATGAAAGATCATGTGAACCATAGAATGAATGGATAGGATAAGGTGGGTGGTATGTTGAGGCATCAGTGGAAAGAAGTAAGTTCTTTACAGTCAAAAGTGGTAATATACCAACATCTATGTGGGTGTAAGGTGTGAAGCAGCAATGAGAATTTTAAGTGTGGAAATTATGGATGTGGAAAAGAATTCCTCCTCTGTAAGCCACGAGTGTCATAAGAGGCGACTAAAATGCTGGAAACAAGGGGCTAGTAACCCCTTCTGTATAAATTACTAAATTTAAAATGAAAAACTTCAGTTTTTCTTTTTAGGTCACCCTGCCTCTATGGGATACGGCCAGTGTGTCGAGGAAAAAAATTAAAAGGTAATGGGGGTCACCAAGGGCATAATTCAGAAGGCTGAGGAGAGGATGAGGTGGTTTGAGCATGTACAGAGGATGGAGAGGTATAGGATGGCAAAGAGGGTGCTGGAGGGGTAGGGGGTCATCAAGAACATTTGGAGGTATGTTGTAAAGGAGGTTTCAGCATCCAGTAGGATTGTGAGAGCATGTTAGATAGGAGTAAATGGAGACAAATGCTTTGAAATAGATGTGCTGTTGGAGAATGAAGGAATTCAGGTAAACTGGTTAACCAGACTTGTGCCCTGGAGGTGAAAATAGTAGTGCTTGCACTTGGAGGGGTGGGGATGTTTCAATCAGAGGGTAATCTGCACTGTGATGTCAGCACACTTCAGGGAAGACAAACTGAATGAAAGTGTTAACTTTGGGTTACAGTGCCTTGTAAGAAGACAGCTGTTGAGGAAGAAAAAATCAAGTATTATTAGCATTGGAATGCTGATGGAATATTAGAATGTAAAATAATGTTACATCAATATGTAAATAATGTTTTATGGAAAAGGACAAAACCCAGTACCAGAAGATGAACAAATGTACTGTAGATCATCCACAGTACTCAAAATGCAGTTTCAGTCCAAAGTTTGTCATATGGATTGTTTGCTCCATCTGCCAGAAGTGTGTTACCTTGCCTGTTGGCCTGCTCTTTTGTCAAAGTATCTTGCTTAATGATGTCCCCATTATCTGTCTCACAAACAATAATTGTGGTGATTATTCAATTTAAATACTATATCCTGAAATCAGAAATTCTATTGTTTTCTTTGTAATTTAAACATATTTGACACAGGTGATGTGTGTTGGACTAGCCATTTTCAGTGCAAACATTATTTGTATTTTAATTCCTCTTCAAGGGGGGCTCCTTGGCGTGGTGAAGAGGCTCTTGGTCTGAGGAATTAGACCTGTCGGTCTTCTTCCTCAGACCGAACCTAATTACCCCCCAGTCTCTCCTCCCCTTTTTCCTCTCCTCCTCCTCCTCCCCACCCCTCCCTTTTGCCCTTCCTCTTTTTGGCCTTTGGGGTTTTTCCCACAGGCGCGCTAGTTCCTAGGTAGGGGAAAGGGTACCGGGGTCCATCCCATTCTGTTGGGGTTCTTGGCGGTGGAGTAGTTTGCTGTGGAATCTAGATCGCCTGGGGATGTCCCGATCCCTCTCCGGTATCCCGGAGAGTGGCTTTGGGTGTCTTTCAGGCGATGGGTGTATCTCTGGAAGCCACCTTTCGGATTCCGGGGGTGGTGGCCGAAGGAGGTATGCTTTGTGGCAGATATCCGGCCGCCCTCTTTTGTCCACTGAGGTAGCTCGGCAGATGTGAGGTTGCTATCCCGGATTGCTGGTTTATTGGCATGAAGGGTAGGGTATGGCACGGGTTCCATGCTGCATCTGCGCTACTAGCAGTGCTAAGGTCCTCTTGGGCGCGGAGGGAGATTTCCGGCCCTTTCATTCCTCCTGGGAACTATTCCTCCCCGCTCCCCCCTTTTTTTATTCTTTTGTTTCTTTTTATTTTCTTTTCTTTCTTTTTTTTTTCTTAACAAAAAGCAAAGGAGTAACCTAACCATGGAGAACCCAATCCATGAACCCACTACCCCCGGGCCCCTTCTTGATACCGCACCCCATTCTGACCCTGCCTTGTTTTTTTGACCACTCTTCGGACACTCCTGATGCCCCTGTACCTCTTGCTGGTGCTGTTTCCTCACCTGCTTCAGGTACCGGGGCTTCGACTGACTCCTTCGATTTGTTACCTCCGCTCTGCTTTGACTATGCTTCCGGCCTCTCCCTCTACGGTACGGCAATTTTCGAATCGCCAGCCCGTTTCACGACGGACCAACTCCGGTCCTACTCCTAAACGCCAACGGCAATCTCCTGATGATGTCCCTTCGTTACCTTCCCATTCTACTAGGAAAAGACAGACACGTCATGCACTTCCTCTCCACGCTCAGTTTCGGACCACACAATGGACTAAATTCTTTATTTTAAGACCGACTTCTTCTGCCTATCTTTCTGACCATAGTATTGGCAAAGCGCTCCTGCGCCATGTAGGTAGAGATATTTCATTTCATGCTCTCAAGAGCGGTACGCGCAATGCGGAATGCTACCCAAGCTCATGATCTTTCTCTCCTTTCGCATATCGATACTACTACTATCACTATTGAAAAACATCTTTCTCTCAATTCTTGTAGTGGTACTGTCATTCTGCCCCATACCATAGTCCAGCAGAATTTCCAGTCATGTGGCAATGACATTCTTGAACAGCTGGAACTCCAGGATCTCCCAATCCTCAAAGTAGACACTTACGTCCTTCCTGCCCGCGGGCGGAGACGTTACCCTTGCAATGTGGCTCGATTAACTTTCGACAGCCGTGAACTCCCGCCCTCTGTTTATGTCGCGGGTCATCGGTTACAAGTTCGAAAAGTGATCCCTACACTGCAACAGTGTAGAACTTGCTGGCGTTTTGGTCGCCCAGCAAAATATTGCAGATCTATGGCCGAATGCCCAGTCTGTGGTGCCGACGACCATTCTAATACATCTTGCAGTCAACCTCCATCTTGCCTTAATTGTAATGAGGCTCATCCTTCGTACTCTTGCCGTTGCCAGGTCTACTTGAATGAGCGTGAAATCCGTTGCCTCAAAGAAGCAGGTCTCCCTTATGCTATGGCAGTTACTCATCTCCGCCTCCAAGGGAGACTACCCAGTGTTTCAAAACGTCCCCCCACTTCTGGAGTCCCATCTTCTGCAGCCTCCTCTGTTGTTACCCCTCCCATAGCCACTCTGGCATCTAATCCTTTTGCTGTCCTTGGCTCTGACGTCCCAACTACAACTCGGTCTGTTCTCACATCTTCACGTCCTTCCTCACAAGCCCCGGTATCGACAAGACCCCGTACGACACCTTCTACCAATCGCCCCTCTACTTCTCAGAAGTCAAAAAAGAACCCCAGTGCTCAAATCTTCGTTGCCCCTTCCTTCCATTCTTCCACCTCCGCACTTTACCTTTCCAGTCTCTGTACCTAGTTCTTCCCCTCTATCTGGCTCTATTACAAGTGTGGAGGTTCACCCTCCTCCTTGTACTATGCCTTCCACCCCTGTCCCCTCCCAAGTTTCTCCCTCTTCTGCCACCTCCCAGGTTTCTGCCTCTTCTGTCCCCTCCCACACTTCTCCAGTCCCCTACTCTTTCGTCCCCCCCTACTTTGGTACAGTCCATTATTGTCCCAATCTTTACTCTCCTCCTTCTACCTCCAATATTGTCTCCCATACATCTTTGAATTCAGAAACACTTGAAGCCATTTCAGAATATATTGCAGAGACTAAACCTTCAATGGACACTGATCCACCTCCTGTTCCTTCTCTTCCCTCTCCTCCATCTCCACAACTCCACTCTTCGCAACGCTCCATTCCTTCGCTACTTGAACGCCTTCCAATGCCACCACACGTTGACTTTTCTAACCCATCTAGTCCGTAGGTGCCCTTCCCTACGGATTCCTGGTATTTTCTTCATTGCCAATCATGGCCTATTTACAGTGGAATATCCGCGGCCTCGGGTAATCGGGGTGAGCTTCAGCTGTTGCTTTCCAGGTTTTCCCCTGTTGGCGCTTGCTTACAAGAACCAAAATTACACTCAGCTGTTTTCCAACCTCTCTCAGGCTATAATTTATTGTATTCTTTGGATCCTTTCTCAGATGGGACCTTTAATGAAAGTGCTCTTCTTCTACGCAATGATATTCCGTACTGTCAGCTATTTGTCCATACTTCGCTGCATTACACTGCAGCCCGTATCCACTTGAATAAGTGGTATACAATATGTTCTTTATATCTCTTTCCTTCTCGAGCATTTTCTATCCCAGATTTTGCTTTTCTAGTTTCATCCTTACCACCGCCACTTCTGTTACTTGGTGATTTCAACGCCCACCATTTCCTCTGGGGGGGGGGGTCTCATTGTGACTCACGTGGCATCCAGTTGGAGGCTTTTCTCGCCTCTCACCCCCTCCATGTTTTAAATACGGGTACTCCCACCCATTTTGATCCTCATACTCGTACTCTCTCTTGCATCGATCTATCAGTCTGCTCTTCCTCCACTGCACTAGACTTCACCTGGTCTGTTCTACCGGACTTACATGACAGCGATCATTTTCCTATCATTCTCACTTCACCTTCCTATTCACCACCTTTCCGTAGCCCTCGCTGGCAATTTGATCGGGCAAATTGGGACCTTTACTCGAAACTCAATGCTTTTAGTGAGGTTCCTTCTTCATCCTCCATTGATGAGCTCCTACACCTCTTCTCGACGTCAGTTTATGCCGCAGCTTCTCATTCTATACCCCAAACCTCAGGCAGGCGTTCTCAGAAGTGCGTGCCTTGGTGGTCTCCTGCTTGTGCTCGTGCAGTACGTTTGAAACGCGCTGCATGGGGCAGGTACTGGTACAGTAGAACCGTTGAGAGACTTTTTTAAGCAGAAGCGTGCGATCGCTCGCCGTGTCATCCGTGACGCTAAACGCACTTGCTGGCGAGACTATGTTTCCACCATCACCTCTGCTTCCTCTATGAGTGCAGTCTGGAAAAAAGTGAGGAAATTGAGTGGTAAATACTCTCCTGACCCGGCTCCTGTTCTACGGGTTGCTGGTGTTGATGTAGCAAACCCTCTTGACGTTGCCATTGAAATTGGCACTCATCTGGTCCGTATTTCCCGGGGGCTCCATCTATGCCCCTCGTTTTTCTTCCCTCAAAGTCTGCCAGAGAGTTAGTATCCTTGGACTTTTCTTCTCTCAGAGAAGAACAGTATAATGTACCTTTTACACTTCAGGAGCTGGAGGCAACAATCTCAGCTTGCCGATCATCGGCAGCTGGGCCTGACGACATTCATATTCGTATGTTACAACATTTACATCAGTCAGCCCTTGTAGTCCTCTTACACCTCTTCAATCTTATTTGGGCACAAGGAGTTCTTCCCCAGTTGTGGAAATCTGCCATTGTTCTCCCTTTCCTCAAGCCGGGTACTACAGGACATGATGCCTCCCACTATCGTCCCATCGCTCTTACTAGTGCAATTTGCAAAGTGATGGAACGTCTGGTAAATCGACGTTTAATGTGGTATTTAGAGACAACAGTCTCTCTGCTAGTCAATATGGCTTTCGTAAGGGCCGTTCTACCATAGACCCCTTACTACGCTTGGATACGTATGTTCGTAATGCCTTTGTGAATAATCACTCAGTTATTGCCATATTTTTTGACCTTGAGAAGGCATATGACAACTTGGAGGTATAATATTTTGGCCCAGGCCCACTCCTTAGGCCTCCGAGGCAATCTCCCATCCTTCCTTAAGACCTTTTTAACTGACAGACATTTCCGTGTTCGAGTCAATAATGTGCTTTCCCCGGACTTCATCCAAGCTGAAGGAGTCCCTCAGGGATGTGTTCTGAGCACAACGCTTTTTCTCCTTGCTATAAATGATTTGGCCTCTGTTCTTCCACCCAATATTTGGTCATCACTCTATGTTGATGACTTCGCTATTGCTTGTGCAGGTGCTGTCATCTTATTGCCGTTTCTCTCCAGCATGCGGTCGACCATGTTTCCACTTGGGCCACCACGCATGGGTTTAAATTTTCCAGTACCAAAACTCACCAGATTACTTTCACTAGACGCTCTGTCATCTCCGATCATCCTTTATCTCTCTGGCTCCCGTATCCCCGAACGTGATAGTCAGGTTTCTAGGCCTTCTCTTTGACCGTCGGTTATCCTGGAAACCTCACATTACCTCTCTGAAGGCAACTTGTCACAGCCGGCTAAACCTTCTTAAAACCCTTGCTCATCTTTCCTGGGGAGCTGATCGTCGAACTCTGCTTCGCCTACATTCAGCCCTTGTTTTATCGAAACTCAATTATGGTGACCAGATTTATTCAGCTGCCTCTCCTGCTACTCTCTCTAGCCTTAACCCCATACATCACCACGGATTACGTTTATGCCTTGGTGCTTTTCGCTCTTCCCCTGTTGAGAGCCTCTATACAGAAGCAAATGTTCCATCCTTGTCTGATCGCCGTGATGCCCACTGCCTTCGCTACTATGTACGCTCTCACGATCTCCACATGCTTCCATTTATAGAATGGTCACCGATATTAGTAGACATTCTTTATTTGTTCGCCGCCCCTGTTTGCTCCGTCCCTTTTCTCTTCGCCTACATTCACTCTTGTCTTCCCTTCAGTTACCACCTTTATATGTTCATGTAGCATCTCACTTTTCCCTATCCCCCTGGGAAGTTCCAGCTGTTCGGGTCTGTTCTTTCTCACTCCCTTGCTCGAAAGCCCAACTGCCTACGGTGGCTTCCCGCTCTATTTTTCTTGATCACTTCCACACTCATTCTCATGCCATCGCTGTGTACACAGATGGCTCTAAGTCTTCAGACGGCGTCGGATTCGCAGCAGTGTTTCCGGACAGCGTCGTGCGGGGGCATTTACTATCTTCGGCTAGCATTTTTACTGCTGAATTGTATGCCATTCTTACAGCACTTATTCGTATTGCATCTATGCCTGTGTCATCATTTGTGGTAGTCTCAGACTCTCTTAGTGCTCTACAGGCTATACGAAAATTTGATACATCTCACCCCCTAGTTCTCCGTATCCAACTTTGGCTACGCCGTATCTCTACCAAACATAAAGATATTGTTTTTTGTTGGGTCCCTGGTCATGTCGACGTACAGGGCAATGAACAGGCAGACACTGCTGCGTGGTCAGCAGTACATGACCTACCAATTTCCTATAGAGGTGTTCCATTTCTGGACTATTTTGCTGCAATAGCTACCCACCTTCATACCCGTTGGCAACAACGTTGGTCAACTCTGCTCGGTAACAAACTTCATTCTATTAAACCGAGCATAGGTTACTGGCCGTCTTCTTGTCATCAATGCCGAGGTTGGGAGACCACTCTCTCCCGCCTTCGCATTAGCCACACTTGTCTTACCCATGGGTATCTCATGGAGAGGCACCCTGTTCCTCTCTGTGAGCAGTGTCAAGTTCCCGTATCGATTAGCCACATTCTGCTAGACTGCCGTCTCTATCAACGAGCACGCAGAATTTACCTCCGTCGTCGTCTCCACTCTACTACTCTCTTTACCTTCCCTTCTTGCTGATGGACCCTCCTTTAATCCTGACTCTCTCATTGACTTCTTGACAATGACTGATTTACTCCACAAACTCTGATGATGATACCTTTTGCACTCCCCTCAGCCCTTTCTAGCTCAGTCTCTTGCTGCCCTTTACCCTTTCACCATCCACTGCCCCGCTGTTCTCCGTAACCTATTACTCATCCATCTCCCTTTTGCCACCTGATGCCCTCGCATCCTTCCTGCCCTGCAGCACTGCATAGCCCTTGTGGCTTAGCGCTTCTTTTTTATTATAATAATAATAATGTATTTTAATTACAATAATTATCTTATTGGTCAGTAGTGTGTGCCACACATGCAAGATCACATTTTTTATGGAATTAAAAATTTCAAAATTTATATAAAGGACTTATTGGCTGTTTAAGGAAGACACAAAGGCCCATTATCTTAAATATTTTTAAAAATAGCCTAAACATTTTATATTACAGTATGTAGATTATTATTTTTTTAACTCGACTGTCTCCTATGCAAGCAGGGTGACCCAGAGAAAACCCATTCACTATCATAATCAGATTGTCCTAAACACTGCAACATCCCCAACCCTTGAGTGCAGGGCATGACCCTTCCCTCCATTCCTCACGTCGGGCTAACCGGTTTCCTCGAGTCCCTTATTAAAAGTTAGTTTGCTCACACTCCCTGAGCATGTCCATTAAAAAATTACTTCTCCATTCACTAACATTTTCTCACAAGCCTGCTGGATGCTCACACCTCTAAAACCCAAAGCCTCTCATACCCCCTTCCTTTCTACCTTCCACTCCAGATTTATATACCCTCTCAACCTATCCCTGTCCATCCTCTACATGCACAAACCATTTCAACAACCCTCACATTGCCTTTAACCTTCTACACTCCACAAATTCACTGCACACTGAAAAAATGGTATGGTGATACCAACAAGATATGGAAAAAGACATGTACAGTTTAGGACATAAGTTACTTTTCCCACACTACATTTCTGCTGCCTCTAGCCTCTTACCCACATCAAAATGTTGGTTCTACTGAATTATCATATTTAGGGGAAAGCCCTAAACCTATAGGGGGCCATAAGTGCCTGGGAAATGGGAGGCAATCATGGTTCAATCCAAGGAATTTGAGGACAAGTCCAATTCTTTGAATCAAGAGCCTCTTGCCAGTATCAAAGAACTTTCCTTGAGGGGTAATTATATTTACAAATACACCAAACCCATGTGGGGCAATAGCAGAATATTTCATTGTAGATTGGCATAATATCCAATTACATTGAAATATTGTAGGATATTTTTCAGAAAAAGATACATATACACTTCCGTTTATTATCTCAAATATATACAATACAGAAGTATTTTTATTCACTAGCAATATGCACTTTCACATGGGGGGAACAATGTGCATAATTTAGATTGCACATACAGCAAATGCTACCTACAAAGTCCAGCCTATATTGTAGGCAGTTTCCCCCAGAACAAGCTTTATCAGTAAAAAAAAAACAACAGCCTTTATGTAAGTTTCAAAGAGAAGGGTGGTTACACTTCTGCTGTGACTAGGTATAGAGTTGTATTTTGTTTTTCAATAAATGCCACAAGACCAAATACCCAGTTGCTGAAGGGATTCCCAAACTGATGGTACATAGGGTTGTAATTTGGCATTAGCGTATTTTAAGAGATGAAGCTGATTCCGAGCAAGATACCTACACCAAAGGCCTGACCTTGTGTGGTACTTTTACCATAATGAGTGCAATCACATGTCACTAGTTATATTGCAACCTTAAAAGCCATTAAATTTTACATTATAATAATCATCCATTGAGCAATACAATTTTACTGGCATATTTATTTTTTTATAAAAAATATTAGAGTAAGCATATGTAGGAGCTTCAATAAATCTTATTAAAACATCACTCCAGTTTAATATTTTGCTTTAAAAATTTACATCTTGTATCCATAAAATGCACAGTTACTGCATATAATACTTGGGTTAAGAAAATGTATGCAATTTAAATTTTAGCTACAAAATATTCCCATCCTTACACAGGTCAGTAATTTCAGATCCCCTACTTTAGTAATATAAATTTCTTTGTGGCTCTGGAACATTACACTTGTGTGTATTTATAAACTATCACTTGTGATTAATTGGCTCCCAATGCATTTAGGCCTGGCTCACCCTTCTTGGCTATACCAGACAGAAGCTTCTTCACCTCAGCAATAGCACGCCCAGGATTCAATCCCTGTTCAAAAGGTAAATCAGTAAAATGAAACTGAATGATTAGCAATACCTAAACTTCATTACAGTAAATTGCACTCCCTGGAGTGTAGGCAAGAAAGATGTACTGTATTTACAACTTCCCTTCAGCATTTAATGTGCAAGATTTGAAGTGTGTTAAAACCTGTGGTATAGCCCAGCATGCCTGGCAGTAATAAAGTTAAGCACTAAACCTGAAAAGGTTATACAGTGACTGTAGAGAAATTACCACCTACAGAGGTGGAGTTGATGACCCCTCCCCCTTTCCCACAGGGCTCGAGATGCGGGGAGGTCGTATATCATCCTCACGTCGTCTCAACATCCAGACTGAACGTTGTGATATCAGGCACCCTTCCTTCTACCAATAAGGACTTTCAAAATATTTCACTTACATGTTTGCCCAAGAAAGACTTCTATTCAACATGTCCTAAACTAGTTATTAATAACCTTTAGCCTAATGATATAGCTAGTAGGATGAACTTTTCCTTGACTCTGAGGTGTTCTATACTATCTCTTTCCTTGACTTACAACTGGCCAGAGTTGGCACCGATGCCTGAAGACATCATGCCAGCAGTTTTGCGTCAATAATGGCACCAAGGTACAATTCAAGATTAATTGACTCAACACAATAATGATCTAAAGAGTGACTGGGCAAGTCCAAGTTGAAACATAACCATGGTTACAATGCCATGTGCAACCATGACACTCAGTTATGCTCTGACAATATCCAGGGAGAACTGAGGAAGAGATACAGCAATGATAAGCAAAGCATCCCCAGCAACTCTCCCTGCCGTGGAACATTAACCACGAACATATTAAGGAGAATGAAAGCAGAGATAGTGTTGAGATGCAAATAGGTAACTCTGCTAAGTGAGGTGTCATTGCCAGTAACTCTCCCTACCGTGGACCAATAACCACAGACTAACATTCATGAGTTAATCTTGCAGACAACTGATGACAAATTCAGGTGACACTGAACATGTAAATGAGGGTATTATGTTCTGAACAGTAAGTGTGCCATGAACTAAAATGCCAGTGTATATGGTGAACTACCCACAGCATTCTTAAACAACATTTAATGTCACTAAAGTGATTAAAGAAGTGAAGACATCAAAGTGATTCATTGGGGTACACCTGTCTTACCTTCAATCAAGCCATCGATAGTGGCATCACAACAACACAGTAGTGTCACACGACTCCCGCTACACATAAGCCAGGCAACTTCCAACACTATACTTCAACCCATTAAGACACTGCAGTGTCTAGGGTCAGGTATAGTCTTATCGGGACTAACTTTTCATCGATGCCGTAATGGAAGGGCAATCTGCCCAAACCATGTATGATATGTGATCTCACCAGGTGTCTACCCTTGATATACTGGAATATATGTTGCCAGGGCTGGGGTAAACAAATGTCCAATCTGCCCTATTTCAGCTCCTCGGACCTAAGACAGCTGCTACAGAGAAGTTTCAGGATGCAGCCGTTGGATCTTCTAGACTGTCACCTCTTGAGATAAGTACAAAATATCTTTAATCTTAAGGACAATGTCTTAACAGGGACTCTTGGCAATAAAATAGTATATTGAACACCCAAATCTACTACACAGCAGAGTTGTATGACCCATGTGGGTTTAGTGCATGATTTTGATAACTAATGCAGTACTATAGATAAAAGCTCCAAATTGCAGCCTTCACCTTAGCTTCTGCTCAATCATTTTCCCAAGACCTTGGGTTCTGCCTAATCATTTTCCCAAGACCTTGACAGCCCAGGCACCAACAGGAATGTGGAGATTGGTTTCAAATCTGCATACTGAGATTATGCCTTGCAAAAGTCGACTACATGGCAGACCATGCAAAATACATATCCCCAAAATGAAGATAACTATACTAACCTTGGGACAGGCCTTAGTGCAGTTCATGATGGTATGACAACGGTAAACAGAGAAGGGATCACGTAATCTCTTAAGACGATCTTCAGATTTTTCATCACGGGAGTCAATTATCCAACGATAGGCCTGCATAAGAACAGCTGGTCCTAAGTACTTGTCCCCATTCCACCAGTATGAAGGGCAGGAAGTTGAGCAACACGCACACAGGATGCACTCATACAGACCATCCTAATTTCAAAATAAAGAGGAAAAAAATTCTTAAATGTAAAAGCATTTCTAACAATATACAGTGGTCCCTCAATAATCATAGGGCTCGAAAGTCGTAAATTTCGGAAATCAAAGCGATATTTTCGTAATAACATGGGCTCGCTAATCGTAGATTGACTCGCGAATAGTACGTAGTTCGTCCGGGACGTGTACACACGCTGTGAGACGGGGTGGCCTCCCTACCCAGCCAGTGTGGCATTGTTTACCAGTGAGCGAAGGTCCCCTCACTTGCTCCTACAAAATATTGCACGATATTCCATTCATTTTAGTGCTTGCAAGTACTAAATAAGCTACCATGGCTCCAAAGAAAGCTCCTAGTGCCAAGCCTTTGGTAAAAGTGAGAAATACGATTGAATTTAAGAAAAACATCATTGAACAATATGAAAGTGGCATAAGTGTGGCCGAACTGGCCAGGATGTATAACAAACCCTATACAACCACATGTTCCATCGTGGCCAAGAAAAAGGAAATCAAGGACGCTGTTGTTGCAAAAGGGGTAAATATGCTGACAAAAATGAGATCACCAGTACTCGAAGAGGTTGAGAAGTTATTACTGGTGTGGATAAACGAGAAACAATTACCAGGAGATAGTCTTATGACGTCAATTATTTGTGAAAAGGCTAGGCAGTTGCACGACGATCTGGTAAAGAAACTGCCTGCAAATAGTGGTGATGCGAGTGAATTTAAGGCCAGCAAAGGTTGGTTTGAGAGATTTAAGAACTGTAGTGGCATACACAGTGTGGTAAGGCATGGTGAGGCTGCCAGTTCGGACCACAAAGTGGCTGAAAAATATGTGCATGAATTCAAGGAGTACATAGAGGCTGAAGGACTGAAACCTGAACAAGTGTTCAATTGTGACGAAACAGGCCTCTTTTGGAAGAAAATGCCAAAGAGGACCTACATTACACAGGAGCAAAAGGCACTACCAGGACACAAGCCTATGTAAGACAGGCTGACGCTCATGTTCTGTGCTAATGCTAGTGGGGATTTCAAAGTGAAGCCGTTATTAGTGTACCATTCTGAAAATCCCAGTGTGTTCAGGAAAAACAATGTTATGAAGAGTAAATTGTGTGTTTTGGAAATCTAATATTAAGGCATGGGTCACAAGGGACATTTTCGTCGAGTGGTTCAATGAAGTGTTTGGCCCTAGTGTGAAGAATTACCTCCTGGAAAAGAAATTGGATCTCAAGTGCCTCCTAGTAATGGACAATGCACCTACTCATCCTCCAAACTTGGATGACCTAATTTTTGAGGAGTTTGGGTTCATCACAGTAAAGTTCTTGCCCCCCAATACCACTCCTCTCCTCCAGCCCATGGACCAGCAGGTCACTGCAAACTTTAAAAAACTCTACACCAAAGCAATGTTTCAAAGGTGCTTGAATGTGACCTCAGACACTCACTTGACCCTAAGAGATTTTTGGAGAGAACACTTCAGCATCCTCCATTGCATAACCCTTATAGGTATGGCTTGGAAGGGAGTGACTACCAGGACTTTGAACTCTGCTTGGAGAAAATTGTGGCCAGATTGTGTCAACAAGAGGGATTTTGAAGGGTTTGGGGCTGACCCTGATGAGCCTATGTCTGTTGTTAAATTTATTGTGGCACTGGGGAGTTCCGTGGGGTTGGATGCGAGTTTGGAGGATGTGGAAGAGTTAGTGGAAGACCACAACGAAGAGCTCACCACTGAGGAGCTGCAAGAGCTTCAGCAGGAAGAGCAACAGATCACAACTCAGAATCTTGCTGCAGAGGAAGAGGGAGAGAGATGGAAGAAGGTGCCTTCTTCAGAAATTAAGGAGATTTTTGAAATGTGGGGCAAGATGGAAAGATTTATGGAGAAACATCACCCTGACAAGGCTGTTGCAAGCCATGTTGGCAACATGTACAGTGACAAAGTCTTGGCCCATTTTAGGGAAGTGTTAAAGAGACGCCAGAAACAGAGCTCTCTGGACAGTTATTTTGCGAGACAGGACTCCAGTGTCTCTCAAGCTAGTCCTAGTGGCATTAAGAAACAGAGAAGAGAAGTAACCCCAGAAAAGCAATTGGTACCTGAGGTGTTGATGGAAGGGGATTCCCCTTCCAAACTGTAAATAATCCAATATCTCTCCTCCTCCAGTCTTCCATACACTAAGAAGAATCATCAATAAAGGTAAGCATTATGCTGTTAATGTTTCATTCATCATGTCCCATTGTATTGTTTATGTACTACATCTATATTTCATGTAAAAATTTTTTGTTTTAATACTTCTGGGTGTCAGGAACGGATTAATTGTATTTACGTTATTTCTTATGGGGAAAATTGATTCGAAAATCGTATATTTCGATAATAGTAACACCTCCAGGAACGGATTAATTACGATAAACGAGGGACCACTGTACAAGATAGCTATATAAAAAACAATATGTGGAAATGGGTTAGAATCCCTTCCCCATGTGGAATGGAGTTTCATAGAAGGGAACTAAATGCCAGTAGCAAGGGGCTAGTACTCTAACCCTTTCTGTATCAATTACTAGAATAGGGGAAATTTTGAAGTTGCATTCTTTGAAAGTGCGTGGGTGTAGCACAGAAAAGAATAGCACAGAAAAGAATTTTTTGTTAATGTTATGAAAAAAAGATAGCTGGATGTCCAATTGCTAGAAGCTAAAATAAGTATGCAAATTTCAATGGAGAGGGGTAAATGGGGTTAAATCATGAATATCGGAGAACTAGAGTTAATGAATAAGTAGAGGTGATAAGTAATCAACTATGGAAAGGAAGGAGGGAGCATGTTTAAATTCAAGAATTATGTGGATTAAAGTGGGATGTATGAAGAGTTAAAATAAGTGGAGAGAAGTGCAGAGGAGAGATTTTGGGAATGTTAACTGAATTTTTAAGTTTTCTTTTTGGGCCACCCCTGCCTTGGTGGGAAACGGCTGACATGTTAAAAAAAAAAAAAAAAATATCCATGAAATATGATGATGTGTGCAATAACAGCATGAAGTCACACAGTTTGTTAAACTGTACTGGTGGCTAAAAGGTTGATCCAAGATTTTTGAATGTGCATGTTGTTAAGGAAGCAACTTTTATGTCAGAGCATTATTTAGTTGTAGCTACATTAAAAGGCAGAAGAAAGAAGTGAATGAAATTAAGAAGGCTATGGTTAGCGACAGGCATTAACTACTGAAAGAAAGGCAGGCTAGAGAGAGTACAAGAAACAGAGGTGGAGGTGGATAAGGTATGGGGTTAATTTAAGAATGCAGTGCTAGAGTTGTCAGTTACTATTTGCCAATGACATCTCTTTTGGGAGAGTCGGAAGAAAAGTTGCAAAGGTTAATTGATGAATTTGGAAGAGTATGTGAAAGCAGTAAATTAAAAGTGAATACAGAAAAGAGCAAGATAATGAAGGTAATAAAAAGTCTGGGAAATGATACACTGAATATCAGACTGGAGGGAGCATGGAGGAAGTGGATGGATTTAGGACACTATTTAGTGTAAATGTTATGCAGAGAATTCATAGTCTGGAGATTTAGGAGGAGGTGCAGAATTAATAAAGGTATTATCCAGAGGGCTGAGAAGGGATTAAGGTGGATTGGTCATTCAGAGAGGTTGGAGTAAAATAGGATGAATCAGAGGGTATATAAATCTGTAGTGGAGTGAAGGTGGGGTAGGGGTCATCCCTGGAAAGGATGGAGGGAGGGGGTAAAGAAGGTTTTGTGTGCAAGGGGCTTCGACATACAGCAGGCACCTGTGAACATGTTAGATGGGAGTGAGGACAAATGATTTTTTGGGACCTGCCAAGCGGTTTGTATAAGAGCAAGGTAATATTCTGTAAAGGGATTCAGGAAAACCAGTTAGCTGGAGATAGGAAGTACAGTGCCTGCACTTACAGGAGATGTTTGGGATATTTGCTGTTTGGAAAGACATCTGAACTGTCATATCTGCATGCCTCCGGCAAGACAGTGATAGTGTGAATGATGGTGAAAGTGTTTCTTTTTTGGGTCACCCTGCCTTGGTGGGAGATGGCTACCATGTTAAAAAAAAAAATAGGAAGGGACATCTCAACAGGAAAGTCTACAAATAATGTAGTAAACCATAAAATAGGGAAAGAGGGGGGGGGGGGGAATAGGTTCTGTGCTGAGGCATCTGTGAAGTTTATCTATGGAGACAACAAAGGGGAATGTGCTAGAAGATAGTGGTACCAATACTGTTGCATGGGTTTTGAGTGGTGCAGTGAGAACAGAAGCAGTGAAGATATTATGTTTGTGAGCAATCTGTGGTGTAAATATTGTTGCAAAGAATTTTATGTACATGCATAAATTAAAAGTCAGTGTGGGGTCACCAAGGGCATAATTCAGAGGGCTGAGGAAGGGTTGCTGAGGTGGTTTGAGAATGGAGAGAGACAGGATGACAAAGAAGGTGCATAAATCTGATATGGAAGGTAGGAGGGATACAGGTCATCCCAAGAATGGTTAGAGAGATAAGGGGGACTTTAGGGTTTTGAGCACCAAGCAGGCTTGTGAAAGCATGCTAAGTATAAATGAATAGAGACAAGTAGTTTTAAATAGATGAGCTGCAGTGGCTGCACTTTGAAGGCATTTGAAGGGTAATCTGAACAGTGATGTCAGCACACTTTTGGACACAGACCATCCATTAATCCTTTCACTGTTGGTCCCGTAATATTACAGCTTTGAAGCCAGTGTCGGTCCCATAATACTATGCCAAAATTTTAGCGGCTTCCAATCTTGGGGAGATTGCCAGTAGGCCTACATATGAGAGAATGGGTCTGACTGGTCAAAGTTAAAACTATGCAATTACTAACCAGCTTTTTGCGATCATCAACTGACTGCAAGTATTGCTGATCACCAGGATTAAGGCCATCTCCTCGTTGCAACCAGGGCTGGATAGATCGGTATTGCTCATAGAAGTTATTCATATCAGGAACTAGATCCTTAATAACATACATATGAGGCAAGGGGTATATCTTTGTTGGTTTACTCAAGTTTGTGTCTATTTTGCTGCAAAACAAAACAAAAAAAAATAGTATTAAATTTTTTTTTTTATTAACACATCGGCCGGTTCCCACCAAGGCAGGGTGGCCCGAAAAAGAAAAACTTTCATCTTTCACCCCATCACTGTCTTGCCAGAGGGGTGCTTTACACTACAGTTATAAAACTGCAACATTAACGCCCCTCCTTCAGAGTGTAGACACTGTACTTCCCATCTCCAGGACTCGAGTCTGGCCTGCCGGTTTCCATGAATCCCTTCATAAATGTTATTTTCCTCACACTCCAACAGCACGTCAAGTATTAAAAACCATTTGTCTCCATTCACTCCTATCAAATACGTTCATGCACACTTACTGGAAGTCCAAGCCCCTCGCACACAAAACCTCCTTTACCCCCTCCCTCCAACCCTTCCTAGGCCAACCCCTACCCCGCCTTTCCTCCACTACAGATTTATACACTCTCAAAGTCATTCTGTTTTGTTCCATTCTCTGTACATGTCCGAACCACCTCAACAACCCCTCCTCAGCCCTCTGGATAATAGTTTTGGTAAACCCACACCTTCTCCTAATTTTCAAACTACGAATTTTCTGCATTATATTCACACCACGCATTGCCCTCAGACATAACATCACCACTGCCTCCAGCTTTCTCCTCGTTGCAACATTCATCACCCATGCTTCACACCCATACAAGAGTGTTGGTACAACTATAATCTCATACATTCCCCTTTTTGCTTCCATGGACAAAGTTCTTTGTCTCCACAGACTCCTAAGTGCACCACTCACCCTTTTCTTCTCATCAATTTTGTGATTCACTGAGGTTTGGGATATTGGGAGTTTGGTGGGATGTGTAATAGGATGGTATATATATATAATTGGGGCCCTGATGTTGTAACTATTTCAGGTCACTTTTTATATTGTATCTTTATATATGCTTCTAAACTGTTGCATCTGGGAACTTCTGCAAAAACAGTGATTATGTATGAGTGAGGTGAAAGTGTTGAATGATGATGAAAGTATTTTCATTTTGGGGATTTTCTTTCTTTTTGGGTCACCCTGCCTAGGTGGGAGACGGCTGACTTGTTGAAAAATATATATATATAAAAGAAAATACAATGTCATAAAAACACTTACTGTACTATAAGTACAATACTTCAAGTCTAAATTAAGGGGCCATCCCAGGAACAATCTCTACAATTTAGGGGCTTGAGCATCAAACAGGCTTGTGGTGATAGGTGGATGTACTGTTGGGGGTGTGACCAAGGCACAATTCAAGAAAAGATTAAGGGAAACTAGTTAGCAGGACTTGCCATGGAAGAGGGAAGGACAGTTCCTGCACTCTGAAGGAGGAATGGGAATGCTTCAGTGAAAAGTGAAACTGTACTGTAATCTTAGTATACTTCTGGCAAGACAGCAACTGCAGAATAATAATAATAATAGAGAATTTTTTCTCTTGAGCACCTGTTCTTTCAAGAAATTCACAAGTGATCATAAGCCAATGAATGGTAAATGCATTTCCTTTTTCTGGGTCACCCTAACTTGGTGTGAGAAGGCAGCTTAAATAAGTAAAAAAAAAAAGTCTAGAAAATGACTATAAGAACATTCTTTGCAACAAGTTTTGTTGTAATAGATGATAAGACCGTTTAGTGTTACATGGAAAGTGGAAGGACTGTCAGTCACACTAAGATGATACAATCGAATGTGTAGTGCTGCAGTCTCTCACTTGTCCCTTTAACACAACATTATAGGCTTATGCATAAACCATAAAAGAAAAAAAATATGATTTACAGACAATTCAGATGTAGTGAAGTGTCGGATAAAAAAAAAAATAAGGGGTCTCACATTTTCACTGAAGCCAAAGCCAGCAGCAGAGTAAAAATACAGTGGACTGAGACAGTGATAGCCACCTTCAGCTATTCTGCTACGTAAACAATAGCATCATTATCGTAATTACAGTCATTTGAGCACTCTTATAGTGCTTGAAGGCTGCATATAACTTTGTCATCACTAGACAAGAATACTTTAATCCCTGAAATAGGGATTAAAGTACTCTTAGCATATATATGCTAAGAGAAAGGGTAGACTATTGGCAGCAGCTGTAAGACTTGTCTATAATACTTGCCTCATATTGTTCAACTGCTAAATTTGGTGAAAGGGTAAATACTGCATGACCTTGTCTAAGGACAGAGAACCTGTGTATAAATATTATATGTTGGGAAAGTCAGCTTACTCAGTGGAAGACAAGTCAGTACAGTCTTCCAATCATACATTTCCTTCTTGTTACTTTTAGAACTGTTTCGATATATATATAGGTTTCATATACAGCCTCTCCTCACTTAGCGACGTACTCGTTTACCAATGCCTCGGACTTACGACGGGCTCTCTGACCAGTATTCATGCCTAAATAATGTATAGATGATTTCCTCTATTCTGTTTATTTCAATATCCAGTACACTACTGTATAAACATTTAAAAATATACCAGAAATGTTATAAATGGTGCAAAGGTGACATTAAAACAAGATCAAAGATGGTTGACACAAACTCACTACCATTATAGTATGCTCCTCACTTAGCAACGAATTTAACGATGTGGTCTCAGGAATGGAAGTCCGTCATTAAGTGAGGAGAGGCTGTATAGTATATCTATGTACATAAACTTATCATACAGATAATGAGAATGGTCACCATAAATTATTGTTTTGAACACTACTGAAATATATATGGACTACTCACCTAATCTAGTATTTCATAGGCTTACCTTTCCTCTTCATGCCTCCTGGGCACAGACAAGGTAAAGTATGGATGATAAAGACTCAGTTCCATCCCACACCTGTTTAATTTTGCCACTAGAGTTTAGGGATAGCGGCCACATCCATGTTACAAAGCTTACACTTAATAAGGTTCTAGATGTTCTCTATCAAATTTAAGTGTGGCAAGTTACCAGGCCAGTTATTAAAGATTAAAATTTCAGTCATTTAGCCCATATTTTATGTCTTTGGCATTATGGCAACTGGCAATGTCTTCAATGCAAAAGTTACCGTGACACTTCAAACTGTCAGCAAATAATCTGCTAAAGACATACTTATGCACATACATAATTATGATACCTACTAAAGGTTAGGCATTATATGTGGTGGATGAATTCCTTGGTATTATAAAGTTGTATTATTGCAGGTTTTCTTACAATTGGCTGCAATTAAGATTTCTTCATATCACATCTTTCATTTACACACCTTTCTTCACTTTATCATTAATCACCACAGTTAGAGAATAACAGTAATGCCTGAATAACACATCACCATAAAAGACACAAGAATGTATAATTAGTGTAATACAGTAGGGCCCCGCTTTACAGCATTTCACCTTATGGTGTTTTGCTAATAAGGACATTTCAAATTACGACCAAAACTCACTATATGGCCCCCCCCCACCTGTCTTTCTAATACGGTCACCGGGTGCCATCTGGTTTGTTTACATTCTCCATGAGCACCGTGTCTCCATTATGTGACCAATTATGTAAGTGTATTAATGTAAGTGCGTTTGTACGTGTATGTTTGGGGGTCTGAAATGGGCTAATCTAATTCACAATATTCCTTATGGGAACAAATTCATTCAGTAATGGCACCTGAACATACTTCTGGAATGAAATAATATCGTAAACCGGGGGTCCACTGTATTTTAAAGTTATTTCATGTTTTACATGTATATATATAAATCTATATATATATTTTTTTAACACATCGGTCGTTTCTCACCAAGGCAGGGTGACCCAAAAAAAAAAAAAGAAAAATACTTTCATCATCATTTAACATTTTCACTATCACTCATACATACGATAATTTATGCCTGGTTAAGATGTGCAATGCATGCCAAGCCTAGAATCCTCTATATAACTAAGGGGCTTTCCATGTGATTGATTTAATGCCATCCAAAATATTTTCTTTTTGGGAATTTTCTTTCTTTTTTGGGTCACCCTGCCTCTGTGGGAAACGGCCAACTTGTTAAAAGAAAAGAAAAAAAAAAAAAAAAAATTCTAACTGCATTGATATAGGGGATCTATACAAATGAAGCATCATGTGATACATGCTGTGGAAAGCATTAGTTCAATTAGAAGGGCAGGAATCTAGTAGACATGACTGATGCATTAAACACCAACAGGAACAAAAGGTGGATAGCTGTTCTGAACTATGATGGCGGTACTCTTTTGACAAGACAGCTAATGTGTTTCCTCTTTCCTGGGTCACCCTACTACAATGGAAGATGGCTGGTGTGTGGCCACCAAGCCTTACAGTAAACAGATTGAAAACCTATAGAGCATTTTACTAAAAATTTCAACCATTACTTAGGTATTGTAATTGCATGGCCCACAATATTGCAATTTCTTGTTATTTAACCCTTTGAGGGTTTTCGTCGTACTAGTACGTCTTACGCGTAGGGGTTTTTGACGTACTAGTACGCATAAATTCTAGCGGCCTCAAATCTCGCGCAAAAAGGCTGGTAGGCCTAGGTGTGAGAAAATGGGTCTGCGTGGTCAGTGTGCGCGGTAGAAAAAAAATCTGGGACCCAGTGGTGCATTGTGGGAATGCCCTCTTAGTAAACAATGTCCACCATGCCTCGCTGTAAGAAGCTCCTCACTCCTCGGCGAATTGGGACACTTTTGTTCCCCAGTGACAGTTCTAATAGTGATGGAAGTGCCAGTGAAGATGAGTTTCGTGGTTTTAGTGAGGTTTTGACCGAAACTAATGACCATAATATCGGTAATAGTGAAGAAAACCCAGACGACCCTCAGCCTTCCACCTCTGGTGCTGGGCCCTCGTGTTCACGTTCAGTTGTTCCAGAACCCAAGAGGAAACTTCTATTTTCCCAAATCCCAGACTCAGATGAGAGCATGGGTGATGATAGTGATAGTGAATATGAACTACAAGCTCTTCAAACTAGTTCCAGTAGTGATAGTGAAGTGCAATATTCCCCAGTGAAGAGTCAGTATATACGACGATATATGCGCTCTGGAAGTGTGCCATATGTTTTACCAAGGGGAAGGAGTGTATCTCGGAGTACATCCCGTGGCTGTACAACAGGAACAGACAGTGAAAATGACGAAGATACTGTTGCAATTGGGATGGAAAATGTGCGTGGTGGTAGTGGTGCCGGCGGTGAGGCACCAGCAGTGGGCCATGCTGCCACTCACGCTGCCACCCACGCCGCTGCCTCAGCTGATCTAGAACAAAGGCCACCATCCCCCACTCCCCCACCACACCAGCCTCCACAACCACAACCTCCACAACCACAACCACCTGTCATTGTCCAGTACCCACCAGCAGACCACACCTGGGATTGGCAGGAAGCTGTCAATTTTGTTCCAAATCCCCACCAGTTTGATGGCAGCCAAAGTGGAATACGGCCATCTTGTGCACTTGGGAACAATGCCACTGAACTGGAATGTTTCGAGTTATTCTTTGACGAACCACTGATGAAAAGTATTGTCATGGAAAGCAACACATACTACGAGTACACCATGGCAAACACAATACTTTCACCAAAATCACGTCTACACCAATGGAAGGAGGCAACTGTGGCTGAGATGTATCTTTTCTTTGCCACAATAATGCTTATGCTACATGTGTATAAGCACAAAGTGAAATCATACTGGTCAACAGACCCCCTGATTGCAACACCAGGTTTCAGTGATATAATGCCAGTGAATCGATTTGTGCTAATGTTACGTATGCTTCACTTCTCAGATAAAACCAGGCCTGACAGAACTGACAGGTTATATAAGATTAGGAATGTGTTTGTGTATCTGAAACAGAAATTCAGTACTCATTTTTATCCCTTCAGGAAGCTTGTAATTGACGAGTCTTTGATTCTGTTCAAAGGAAGACTCTCTTTCAAGCAGTACATACCAAGCAAGAGGAAATGCTTTGGTATAAAGTTGTTTGTGCTTTGTGATTGTTACAGTGGTCTGGTATTGGATATTATTGTGTACACTGGAAGTTATACATTGCAAAATACCAGGAAGTTATTGGGCATCTCAGGTGATGTGGTTCGAACAATGATAGAACCATACCTTGGTAAGGGGCATATATTATATACAGATAACTGGTACACAAGCCCCTCACTCAGTGATTTTTTGCGAGTGAACATGACAGATGTGTGTGGCACAGTGCGTGCAAATCGAAAACATATGCCCAGGTTTGACGCTGGCACTCGCAGAGGTGAGGTGCAGGCGTTTGCTGCCAATGACATCATGGCATTTCGGTGGCATGACAAACGAGATGTCACACTGTTGTCATCAATTCACCCTAATGAAATGGCAGACAGTGGCAGGCAGCATAGAGAGAGAAATGAACCCATTCTAAAACCTGCAGCTGTGATTGATTACACCTTCAACATGCGTTCAGTGGACAAATGTGACATGCAGATTGGGTTAGCTGATTGTGTTCGCAAGAGTTATAAGTGGTACATAAACTGTTTTTCCATCTTCTGGACATTTCCATGCTCAATGCTTATAATATGTATAAGATGAGCACCAGAAACAAACCACAGTACGGCGAATTCTGTCTGTCTGTCATCAGACAAATAGTATTCAAGTACCAAGGAAATGCACCTGCAATTGACCGCCCACCAAATTATCAACAACTACCTGCTCGTCTGAAGCATGGTGATCACTTCCTGGTAAAACTGCCTGCTACTGCTTTGAAGAAAAAGGCTCAGAAGAGGTGTTACGTCTGTTCACATACAAAAAAACGCCCACAACAACGCAGAGACACTCGTTTTATGTGTGAGGAGTGCAAAACTCCACTGTGCATGACACCATGTTTCAAAGACTTCCACAGGCTGCAGAACTTCTAGAAACATGTCCTGTGACTGTATATGTGTATATAAAATATAGAAAAATAGTAATAAACAACATTTCATATTGTTTGTTTGTGTAAATATTTTCTGTAAACAAAATAATGACAACAGTGTTTATGCCCTTATTGTGTAGTATTGAAAAAGAAATAACTTACAAAATACTGATCATGTTGGCCTCAGAGGCCATAAAAGTTACTCAGAAAAAGAAAAATTGAAAAATAATTGAAAATAGTACATAAAAAAGTAAATAGAAAAATACCGGGTGACGGCAGTCGGCGATGTTACCATATGTTGTTCAATTTTGGCAAATTTCACACCTCCATATCTCGGTAAGTATTGACGTTAAAATTTTTTTGTTTAGCCTATAATGTTTAGAAAAAAATACTCTATTTTTTCATAAGAAAAAAAATTTTTTTTTTTTGAAATTTGGCCGACCCTGAGAACGAGTTTCGGAGAGGGCCTGTCGACCCTCAAAGGGTTAACCCTTTCACTGTCGACACCCTGCAAACTGAAAGTTCCTTTTTTATTGCCATTTTTGATCAACCACAAGGTCAGAGGTTAGCAATTCCCATCATACACTGCATGGAGCAGTTTTTTTTTTATGTTGGGCACACCAGGCCTCCTGGTGGATCAGAGCATGGTTGATCAGGCTCTGATCCACCAGGAGGCCTGGTCACAGACCGGGCCGCGGGGGCGTTGACCCCCGGAACTCTCTCCAGGTAAACTCCAGGTAAACACCCACCATACAAACCTGCATTCTCATGTTTATGTCAAAATTTGATCTACATAAGTGCCACTAGCCCCAACCATGTAGATCTATGTGGGAGACAGTAAAGGTGCTAATTTTTTAGATACACTTCATGGGAGTGTGCAATAACAATCTTGCAATAAAGAGGGTTTTCCAGGGACTGCAGAAAAATAATTAGTACATTAATTTTCCTACCTGATGCAAGCAAGCGTGTTCACTCCACCAATATTCATTGAGCAAGAACCACAGATGCCCTCTCGACATGATCTTCTGAAGGTCAGGGATGCATCAATTTCATTCTTGATCTTCAGCAAAGCATCAAGTACCATTGGACCACACCTGAAAATTTAAGAAGAAAAAGTTTTAAGCCTTATACAGTGGACCCTCGGCTAACACCTTTAATCCGTTCCAGAGAGCTAGCCTTTAACCAATTAATTTTCCCCATAAGAAATAATGGAAATCCAATTAATCCGTTCCAGACACCCAAAAGTATTAAACAAAATTTTTTTCACATGAAATATACATTTCCCTACACAGAAAAACAATGATATATGAAGAATAAAACAATAATAATATCACACTTACCTTTATTGTGGACTTAGTGATGAGACAGGAGGAGGGCAGAGGATGAAGGTATTCTATTGTTTGGAAGGGGAATCCCCTTCCATAAAGACTTCAGGTAACTAGTCCTTTTCTGGCTTGTGTCCTGGAAGTGCCTTTTCCTCCTGAGTAATGTAGGTCCTGTTTGGCATTTTCTTCCTAAACAGGCCTGTTTCGTCACAATTGAATACTTGCTGGGGTTTTAATTTTTCAGCCCCTATGTACCCCTTAAAGTCCTGCACATATTTTTCAGCTTTTTTGTTAGAACTGGCAGCCTCACCATGCCTTATCATACCATACCACCATCACAACCACTACCACCCTCTACCACCATCACAATCGCTACCACCCTCTACCACCACCACTACAACCCTCTACCACCATCACAACCACTACCACCCTCTACCACCACCACTTTTGTATTTTCCTACAAACTTTTTCTTAAAATATGTATGTTTCTCACATTCTTTACCATAAGGCTGGCACTAGAAGCTTTCTTGGGGCCCTTGTGGCTTATTTAGCAGTTACAAACACCAAAAAAATGGAATAATACAAAACATATCACATGTACGCACAGAATTGTCCTCACTGGCTTTGTAAACAATGGCACACTGGCTGGTACATGGAGTGAGTGGCCGGGCCCGCTCAGGGCGCCGTGCCGACACGTTCGGGACGAAAGCTCTTAGCCGAGTTTTTTAGTGTTAGCCAAGCCAATTTTTTTTTACACCAAACCTAGGCGTTACCCAATGCAGGTGTTAGTCGAGGGTCCACTGTATTCATAAAATGCAATTTAAATAAATTTCTACATTAGAAGGTCCCTTTACACATCTTTTACACCATCACTACTCAGAACTTCCACATACAATGCACAGACATAACAAATTCAATGCTCTGGATCAGTCTTTATAATTTCAAAACTCCTTAACCAACTGGTTTCAAATTTCAAACCCTGCTCAACCATTACAGTGGACCCCTGGATATCGGCTGGTGCGGATATCGGCAAAATCGGATTTCGGTTGCTTTTTTGGCTGAAATTCTATCCGGGATTTTGGCTGGCAACTTGGAAATCGGCTGTATTAGACGTGTCCGCCTCCCACGCCGTGTGTGTCAGTCAGTCTGGCTGTGGTTCTCGGTGAGTGAGCAACACTCCGTGCATTCATCCAAACATTTCGTTATAATCCATTGTTTTCTGTGGTTGTTTATTGAGTGTGACTGCAAAATAAGCCACCATAGGCCCAAGAGCTAACCACTGAAGTGCTGCAAGACCTTCATCTGCAACAGCAACAGACCACAGCTGAGGAAATTGTTTCAGAGGAGGAAGAGAGGGGGAAGAAGGTGCCTTCTTCAGCAATTAAGGACATTTGTGCAAAGTGGAGGAAAGTGCAAAGTTTTGTGGAGAAGTATCACCATGACCAAGTTGAAATAAGCCATATCTGCGACATGTTCAGTGACAAAACCTTGTTCCACTTCAGGCAAATTTTAGATGCCAGAAACAGACCTCTTTGGACAGTTTTTTGTGCGACAGGGGTGCAGTGACTCTCAAGCTGGTCCTAATGCCAGTAAAAGACAAAGAAGGGAAGTAACCCTAGATATGGACTTGATACCTGAAGTCCTTATGGAGGGGGATTCCCCTTCCAAACAATAATCAGTCCTCCCTCTCTCCTCCTTCCTGTCTTCTATATGCCAACAAGAATCTTCAATAAAGGTAAATGTGATGTTAAATGTTAACCCTTTGAGGGTCGACAGGCCCTCTCCGAGACTTCTTCTCAGGGTCCCCCAAATTTAAAAAAAAAAAAAAATTATTTTTTCTTATGAAAAGTTAGAGAATCTTTTTCCGATCATAATGACACCAAAAGTATGAAATTTGATGGAAAACTTACAGAATTGTGCTCTTGTGAGGTTAGCGGTCTCAATGATGTTTACGCATCGGCGATTTTGCCCACTTTGAGCCCTATTTTCGGCCAATTCCAGTGTACTAGTTGACAAAAATCATAACTATTTCTCTAGAACTCTATTTTTTCTATTGAATGAGTACAAGAAACCACCCATTTACTAATTTCAACTATCCAATACAGTGTTCAGAATTTAGCAATTTTGCCAATTTCACACAAATTTCAAAAGATGCCAATTTCCAAATAGGGTCCAGAATAAACAAGAAAGACATTCCTGGCACTAAAATAACATTTCCTCTGTTCGTTAGTCACATCCCCAGGCCCCTCTTATATTTCTTTGGCTTTCCACTTTCAATTTTTATTCTCACAAAAAATAGAAGATTTACTGTTATGCAGGCTGCTGCATTAGTGTAGAAATGGTATAAATAATATCAGCACACTTGTGAAAGAATATTAGACTCACAGGTTGACGTGTATTGGACGCTTGGCACGATTTGTTTACTTTTGAACTTTGGTAAAAATCAAACATTTCTGCTATTTTGAGCTCAATTTCAAGGTACTTTTCATTGTAAAACCAGTCAAAATCATCTCAATTTCTGTAATATGTCTTCCATTCTATAAAACGAGACCAAGAAAACTAGAATACAACAATAAATACCATACGAAAATACAGTGCAAAGTCGCTGTTTTATTCCAAAAACATGGTCAAAGTTTTTTTTTCTCATTATGCACTGTGTGCTGCAGGATTTTTTTTATACTGTGCACACTGACCACATAGACCCATTCTTTCATATGTATGCCTACCAGCTTTCTCCCACTAGATTTGAGGGAGCTAGAATTTAGGCGTACTAGTACATCAAAAACCCTGGGTCGTAAGCCGTACTAGTATGGCCGAAACCCTCAAAGGGTTAATTTATCCATTTCATTAGCCATTTTATTTAGTTCTCATTGTTTTGTGTATGTTAACCTTTAAAAAATGTATTTTTTGTTAATATTTTTGGGTGTCTGGAACGGATTAACTGTATTCACATTAATTCTTATTGAAAATATTATTTCGGTTTTCGGCCTTTTCGGATTTAGGCTGACCTGGAACGGATTATGGCTGAAATCCGGGGTTCTACTGTACTATGCAAATTTGTAAAGTAATTAACATGTGCAGGTGCTCTCTGCTCAATTTCATACAGACCATTCCCTAAACTGATTTCTATGAGATTGCTCTAAAGATCCTCTTTTGACTGGCATCACAATTTCAAATATTGCCGAGTGATTAACCTGTATTATTATTGGTTATAGATTCACATATATATGCAAAATAACCAGTGACAAAAGAGAAAATCTAAGCGTTTTTTTTCTCACATTATCAAGGAATAGTAAAAATAATAGGACAACAGACCTATAAAACAGAAGGTCAGCTTAATCAAGGGTACTACCAGGCATCTCCCATAAAGACAGCTATGCAATGCAGCAGACTTGGTCCACTGCACTCATAATTCTAACAGACAACTCCATGCAGTGGATTCACTAAGCCTTTGTTCAGTCTTTTTATTGCCCATTTTATAAAAAATCTGTTGTGTAGTGGTCTAATAAACAAAGGTTTTACTGTACCCTGTGGTGCTGAAAAATTAATTCTTACTGAACTCACACAATGGTTAAAGCTAACAGTCCAATTCCATATACGTACAGCCTCTCCTCATTTACC
>NC_091352.1:13049135-13192857 GCF_038502225.1 Cherax quadricarinatus | reverse complement strand
ACTAATTCTCACCCTTTTTACCACAGGGTTGGCACTAGAAGCTTTCTTGGGGCCCATGGTCACTTATTTTCCAGAAACAGCACCGAAAACACTGTAATAATACGAAATATTCCGAGTGTATGCTTGGATGTTACCGCGGAGGCTGGCTGGTAAACAATGGGACGGCCGGCACATGTGAGGGCACATTGGACGCGTCTCGGACGAAAATCGGTATGCGGGTTTTTAATCGGTATGCGCGGCAAAAATTTTGCGATAAAAGTAATCGTTATGCGGAAAAATCGCTATGCGATGCCATCGTTATGCGGGGGTCCACTGTAATAATACGAAATGTTCCGATTGTATGCTTGGATGTTACCGCGGAGGCTGGCTGGTAAACAATGCCACCGGTGGCACATGTGAGGCTGGCTAAGGGCGCACATTGGACGCGTCTCGGACGAAGAGCGGTGAGCGGGTTTTAGAGCGGTATGCGGATTGTACGTTATGTGATGGCGACGGTATGCGGGGGTCCACTGTAATTGTTTGTAGAAGCATCATACAAAGATGATACTTATACCAAAATGTTGCCAGATTCTTAGGCTATTTTTCTGTAAGCTTAATTCATATGTGTATTTTACTTTTTTATTGTTTTCTGTAATATATGAGTTATGCAAATTAAAATAAAGTTATCAAGTTGGAGTTTCATTTTTATTTTATTTTTTCTTTCTAATATACGTATTTAGTTCACCATTTGTCATCGTTACAAAGTGGGCAGAGCTATAAAAGAGGGAGACGCAAGCAGTGTCTCAGTAACTCATGATTGGCCATATAAAATATTGTATAATTATACTATTACCATCAATTAAGGTTATCTACCCATCATATTTATTCCAGAATAATATTAGGTATAACTTAAATAACATAGAAGCACAATAAAGACACCCAAATTAATAAAAACTGACATTATATAGAAGTATTGAAGGGTGGAGGGCAGGAAGGGATTAAAAAAAAAGGGGGGGGGGACCGCGACCATTACAGAAAACATTACACGCTGTACACCTGAAAGGTAACTATTGAAGATCACTCTTGTCCTATGTGAAAAAAAAAAAAAAAAAGCAAGCAAGCAATCAGCTATGCACAGATTTCCTGGAATATCTCAGAAGTCAGCCATTGACCTATTTTATGTTGTATTTAGCCGTTAATAATAAACACTGAAAGGAATTTCCCAGCTGAATGTTTTAATTTTGAGTGATGACACTGTTGAAGTGTCAGTAAGGAATGATTCTTCGATTAGCGACGAATTCATTTACGAATGTGGTCTTAGGAATGGAACTCCGTCGGTACATGAGGAGTGGCTGTAGTGCAAAATAAACAATGTAGACATTCCTGGCACTAAAACAGCATTTCCTCTGTACCCATGACTCTTATTATACTGGCTTTTCATATGAATTCTTAATCACATAAACACAGAAGATTTACTCTTATAGTGTAACCCCAAATATCAGCTGTAATCCGTTCCATGAGGCCAGCCTAAATTCGAAGCAATATTTCCCATAAGAATTAATGTAAATGCAGTTAATCCGTTACAGACACAAAAATATAAACAAAAAAATACATTTTTTGAAGATTATAGTTTTTCTTTTTTTTATTATCACACTGGCCGATTCCCACCAAGGCAGGGTGGCCCAAAAAAGAAAAACTTTCACCATCATTCACTCCATCACTGTCTTGCCCTAGGTACCTTACCCTCTTCCATACATTTATTAAATAATTGCACCAACCACTCCAAAACTATATCCCCACCTGCTTTTAACATTTCTATCTTTATCCCATCAATCCCGGCTGCCTTACCCCCTTTCATTTTACCTACTGCCTCACGAACTTCCCCCACACTCACAACTGGCTCTTCCTCACTCCTACAAGATGTTATTCCTCCTTGCCCTATACATGAAATCACAGCTTCCCTATCTTCATCAACATTTAACAATTCCTCAAAATATTCCCTCCATCTTCCCAATACCTCTAACTCTCCATTTAATAACTCTCCTCTCCTATTTTTAACAGACAAATCCATTTGTTCTCTAGGCTTTCTTAACTTGTTAATCTCACTCCAAAACTTTTTCTTATTTTCAACAAAATTTGTTGATAACATCTCACCCACTCTCTCATTTGCTCTCTTTTTACATTGCTTCACCACTCTCTTAACCTCTCTCTTTTTCTCCATATACTCTTCCCATATGCTAACTTTTTCTTCCTTACTACTCTCTTTACATCATCATTCCACCAATCGCTCCTCTTCCCTCCCGCACCCACCTTCCTCTAACCACAAACTTCTGTTGAACACTCCAACACTACATTTTTAAACCTACCCCATACCTCTTCGACCCCATTGCCTATGCTCTCATTAGCCCATCTATCCTCCAATAGCTGTTTATATCTTACCCTAACTGCCTCCTCTTTTAGTTTATAAACCTTCACCTCTCTCTTCCCTGATGCTTCTATTCTCCTTGTATCCCATCTACCTTTTACTCTCAGTGTAGCTACAACTAAAAAGTGATCTGATATATCTGTGGCCCCTCTATAAACATGTACATCCTGAAGTCTACTCAACAGTCTTTTATCTACCAATACATAATCCAACAAACTACTGTCATTTCGCCCTACATCATATCTTGTATACTTATTTATCCTCTTTTTCCTAAAATATGTATTACCTATAACTAAACCCCTTTCTATACAAAGTTCAATCAAAGGGCTCCCATTATCATTTACACAAAATAATGAGAACTAAATAAAATAAATGAATGAACATTTAAATCACTATTACATACCCTTACTGAAGACTTGTTGGCTTATGGAAGACAGGGAGGATTGATTATTGTTGAAGGGGAATCCCCCTCCATAAGGATTTAAGGTATCAAAGCCCTCTCTGTGGTTACTTATCTCCCTGCCTGCTACATTCCCTTTCGCAACATTAGCTCCCTTGATTTCTACTTCCTTTGCCAGGATGGAAGTGATTGTTGATTTGAATTTCCCATACATCCTGGCAAGTTCTAGTACTCGAACAACACTCATATTTTTCAATAACTTCTTTCTTAAATTCCATTGTGTTTCTCACTTTCTTTACCAAAGGAACTTTACAAGGAACTTTCTTTGGGCCCATGGTGGCTTATTTCACAGTTGCACTGAATAAACAACCACCAAAACCAATGGATTTTAATGAAATGTTTGGATAAATGCATGGAGTATATGCTCATTCACCAAGACACACAGGAGACTGACTCGCCTACTCAGTGGTGTCCCAGTGGGCTGACACGTATAATACGACTTATTTGCGAGGCACCAGCCGAAATATGGAGCAAAATTTCGGCCCAAAAACCAGCCTACATATGATTTGGTCGATAAACGCAGCAGCCGATACGTACTAAAATGTAACAAGGACTAAATAGATGAAGTTTGGTTTACTGTGTCCCAATAAGTAAATCAGATGTATTAAAAACCTATAAAACAGATGAGGGGGGGAGATTTCTTGTCCTCGGATTTTTTTTTTTTTTAACAAGTTGGTCGTTTCCCACCGAGGCAGGGTGACCCAAAAAGAAAGAAAATCCCCAAAAAGAAAATACTTTCATCATCATTCAACACTTTCACCTCACTCATACATAATAACTGTTTTTGAAGAGGTGCCCAGAACACAACAGTTTAGAAGCATATACATATAAAGATACACAACATATTCCTCCAAACTGCCAATATCCCAAACCCCTCCTTTAAAGTGCAGGCATTGTACTTCCTATTTCCAGTACTCAAGTCCGGCTGAACTTCTGAACTGAACTTCTCCAGGCTGAGGGGCTGACAACCTCAAATTGTACGACTTCAAGGGTGATGGACTGATTACATCATCTTCACATCTACTGTTCCTACCTACTTTCTGTATTCGACTAAAGAAGCCTACTGTGTAGGCGAAACTTTTCGGAATAAAGTTGCCTAACTGTTGCCTATGTGTCTTACCTACCAACCTGTCAGTATTGTATACCATTTTGATGTTCAAAAACGTTTTTTTTTTTTTCTCATTATACACTGCATGCTGCAGGATTTTTTTTATACTGTGCACACTGACCACGCAGACCCATTCTTTTATATGTAGGCCTACCAGGTTTCTTCCACCAGAAATGAAGGAGCTAGAATTTTGGCGTAGTATTATGGGACCGACGTCCCCTCAAGGAAGGTTCCTTGATGTTGGTGAGGGGCTCTTGATTTAGGGAATTGGATCTGTGCTCCAGTTCCCCGAATTAAGCCTGAATGCCTTCCACATCCCCCCCCCCAGGCGCTGTATAATCCTCCGGGTTTAGCGCTTCCCCCTTGATTATAATAATAATAATATGGGACCGACGCTGACCCTCAAGCCATAATGTTACAGGACCAACACTGAAAGGGTTAAACACAGGCACCCCTACACATGAAAGTCTTGTACTCATACTTTTTCCCGTATATGTAGATCTCTCTTAATTATCTACAGAGCTGAACTTTGTTCTCTTGTACCTGATCTTAATGATTACAAATTATTTCCTTTTTCTCATTACTTCTCATTTTTATACACATCTCCTTCGTCACTCCCATTGACAGCTTGAATGGGAATATTGGGTGTTTCTTTCATGCCAGACCTCTTTTCCTAATGTTCCTCCTGCTGCACCCTCTTCAGGGAGTTATTGCAACTTTTAACACCACTGTTCTTGCTGCAGATCAACTGCAATTCTCCAAAAGTAGGGTAAACACTGAAAATGTATACTCTGTTCCCAATATTTGCATTTCCTTCTACAACATGCATTTATCATGAAGTAAAGATTCTAGTTCACTTCCCAAGGTAATTCAAGGAAATACAGAAATTCAGCAGAAAACTCAACAGAGGCATGTATGAACATACAAATACATTTGCATGCATGAAATGTATAATAGATGTAAGTAGTATTTGCTCAATTTTCCTGTGATCTTGTATGTTCATAAGACAAAGAAAAGATCAGTAATCCTACCAGTGTAAAACATTTAAAAGTTTTCTGTTACACACTTGTAAGACAGGATGGTTGTACCTCTGGGTAGGAGCTGTCTACTAACCTATTACTGTATCTATGTAATAAAAATTCACTCTGTACTGTACTAGGCAAATAAAAACCTATACCTACAGCAATAGATCATATTCCAATGATAAAAGTATTTGATTAGGCAACACCCTTAAAAAATAAATAAATAAATTTGAACAGCTTTAGAAAAATGCACAATGTACTGTATTACCCATATAAAAAATTCTTAGCAAAAATATAAATTTATTAAAAAAGAAAAATTACACTATAGCAAAACCCCAATTTAATGGATTAATAGGAGAGAATGGGCATCCTATAATGCCAAGTGTCCATTAACCCTTTAAGAGTCAGAACCCCTGATCTTGAAACTTCCTCGAGGTCAGAAGATTTAAAATAAAAAAAAAAAAAATTATGAAATAAGAGAATCTTTTTCCAAAGATAATGAAACCAAAGGTATGAAAATTGATGGAAAACTTAAGGAATTACGCTCTTGTCAAGTTGAAGTCATGGCAGTATTTAAACATCGGTGATTTCACCCACTCTGAGCCTTATTTTCGGCCAATTCTATCGTTCCAGGAATCCAAACTCATGGCTATTTTGCTAGTATTCCTTCTATTCTACTGATTGAGTACAAGAAACTCCCCATTTACTTAATTCAAGTACCCAATAACTTGATCAGAAATTAGTAATTTGGCCAATTTCACACAAAATTAAAAAATTGCCAATTTCAAAATAGGGTTCACAATAAACAATGTAGACATTCCTGGCACTAAAATATTTCCTCTCTTCATTTAGTTACATTCTCAGGCCTCTCCTATATTATGCTTGCTTTCCATTTTGAATTTTTATTCACAAAAAATCAAAGATTTACTTATGCAGATTGCATTATTGTAAAAATTGTATAAATGTCGGTGCATCTGTGGACACACATGCTGTATGACCCTAGTAGGTTTAGCACTTTGTTTTATTATAATAATGTGGACACAAATTAGACGAGTTGGACATGTATTTGACAAGTTATGTAATTTGTGTACTCTGGAATATGTATTGGCAAAAATCAAATATTTCTGCTACTTTGCGCTCAGTTTGAAGCCACTTTCAGCCCTGAAACCAATCAAAATCACCTCTGTTTCTGTTATGTATTTTTCATTCTATCATACGAGACCAAGAAACCAAAAATACAATAAAAATCGTACAAAAAAACGCAAAACTGTTTTAAACCATAAACGCGGTTACAGTTTTTCTTCCCATTATGCACTGCTTGCTGCAGTAATTTTTTTATATGGTGCACCCTTACCATATGGACCTAATCTCTCATATCTAGGCCCAAATTTATCACTCACAGTTTATCTGAGCTCATGGTATAGAACTATGGAACCGACCCAGGCTTCAAAGCTGTAATACTATGGGACCAACCCTCAAAGGGTTAAAATTAGAATACCACAACAAAAATGGACAATTCTGGAAGTGACAGACTTTGTCTGCTGCTTCCAGACTATCTTAATAACAAGCTTTGTCTGTTAAAATCCAAAATTCATTAAATTGAGGTTTCACTGTACTACTGTATACAGTGCCAAATTTTAATGAAAAGTGTTACACGTGTATAAAAATCGTTCCACTTACCTTGCCCAGGCAGCAGTGGTGATCTAGGCATTGACTTTGTTTCAAGACTCGTGTGGCTTTCCTCATCTCTCATATTGTAGAATAATTTTTTTTTTTTCAACAAGTCGGCCATCTCCCACTGAGGCAGGGTGACCCAAAAAGAAAGAAAATCCCCAAAAAGAAAATACTTTAATCATTCAACACTTTCACCTCACTCGTACATAATCACTGTCTTTGCAGAGGCACTCAGATACGACGGTTTAGAAGTCCCCCCAAACTGTCAATATCCCAAACCCCTCCTTGAAGGTGCAGGCACTGTACTTCCCATTTCCAGGGCTTAAGTCCAGCTAACTGGTTTCCCTAAATCCCTTCGCAAAATATTACCCTGCTCAAACTCCAACAGCTTGTCAGGTCCCAAAAATCATTTGTCCCCATTCACTCCTATCTAACAAGTTCACACATGCTTGCTGGAATTCCAAGCCCCTCACCCACAAAACTTCCTTTACCCCCTCCCTTCTTGATATTTTTACTATAAATGCATACATTTGATGCAGGCTACATAATACACTTAAAACACCAATTTAAGATGAGCATACTGCACAAAATGCCACATGGATATAAACAGAAGCACAGATTTGTTCCAAGGAAGAGGACAAGTCCAATTCCTCTGACGAAGAGCCATTCACCGTCATCAAGAAGCTTCCTCTGAGGTATATGGTGAAGAATTAATTTATATTGAATAATAAATATATGTTTTGGAAATATAAATATTTATTTAAGTACAGTATATCTTATTCCTGTCAATATCAAAATATTTGTTTATAATATTTTTTATGCAGTTTTGAATGTTCTTGGCTGTCATGTAGGGGGAAAAGGAAGGTTAGGTATAGGAAGGAAGATTACTAGACTAGCTAGAACCTTAGAGGTTACCACGAGCTGCTGTATTAATCAGACTCATTTAAAGAGTGCATGACTGATATTTATATTTTACCATTATTTTATGTTCCCTATAATAGGCCAGATATCAAAGCTTGCCCATCTTATTAGGTCATTTTCAGATCAACAGTGATTTCCAAATAATGAAAAAGCATACATTAGTATTGAATACAATCCATTGGCATTATGTACATCTGCAGTGCAAAATAATTAATTACAATAAAAGACTATGTAATTATTCAATATCAAATCCTTTTATTGTAAATAGTCACCAGTACTGGAAGGTAAGACATGTTTCCTTTAAAAAAAAATCCCTACTGAAATTAAAAATTACCTGTAATTTGCTCAATTATACTAAAATATATCCCAACCAAAAAGTAAATCTCTAGGGAAAAATCAACCATTATTTTTTAACCATATGAAAGGTGACATCACAGATGTCAGCATTTAATCTTCACTATCCATATTGACTGGTAAATGTAATTTTGATCTTTATTATACATACTGACTGGAAAAAAAAAGTCATGAAATAACATACACACACAAAACTGCAATCAAGACTGCTGACCATGATACTGGAAGTCATGTTATGACTGATACCATGTGGTAATTCATTTGCTGGAAGGGAGGAAGAGGAAGGACATATTCAGAAGATGCACCGATACTCTCGCAATATAAATACACTGGTGTTGAAAATTCATACCACATTTATATCAATGATATTCACACTATTTTAACTTGCAAATCCATGCACACACAGCTTTGAGCACAAACAGATTTTTTAACATTTTGACTGGGTTGAAAGCATCTCCAGAATAAGCCCTAAACAGCGAATTAAGTTATAAACCACCTACATGGGTTATATAAATAATATCGATAATTTATATTTATGCATAAAATGCATAATATCTGACTTCAAAGGACACTTTACCCTAAAGATCTCAAAAACACTGGATAAGAAATTCCTGTAACAAAATATATGCAATGTCCATATTTAGGTTACTTCTGTGGCCTTAAGATGCCAAGGGTTTGGTCCAATGTGTATTAAGCTAGACAGTACAGATGTTAATTACCCAACCATGTCTGATAATCTGGGTATGCCTATGTGATTCTAAACTTGCTTAAAAAAATTATATATATATATATTCACATAAAATAAATCTAAAGCATAGAACCAATAGTATTCTCTTAAGTGTTGACAAAAAATAATAGTATAAAAATAATAAATTATTAATAAAAATTTAATATTCTCAGTAATTCTGTATGGGCAATAACTAAAAATTATCAAGATATTTTGATATTTAAACACTTACAATTAATATATGGGTAACCTTGGCAATTGCCCATATTTGCTGAAACTTGTATTAAAATTTATAATAGCATATGGGATTTCAACACTTAAACCAGATCTTAGAAACCATTATTACAACCACATAATTCATGAAAATGAGTAACTGTGATGATCACAAGCCATCATATGGTAGTCACATTGGTGGCCCCCAAGTTTGAAACCCAAGCTCATCTTCAACAATATGGCTCTAAACCTGTGCCACAAATTTAAAGATTCTTCCATATAATTGCCTCACAATCTCGTGCACTGTTTCTACCTAGAAATTTGATAAAACCAATCATTACTTATCAAAATTGGTAAAACTATATAATTAAAAATGGGCAGCAACTCGTGGGCCACTATGTTGTACTGGCAGTGGTATGGTAGGCCCCTGCAGTGCTTCAGTGGCACCATCTACACACTTTTGTACTTAGGTGCAGCCCTTGCGCAGCAGAATGACCCTGAGTCGTAGAGATTTCCACATCACTGTACACAACACTTCTTATTCACTACATTACCTGCAACAGTCAAAAGAAATAAATTTAAGGTGGTAGTTCAGGAAGATCCATGAAAATTACAAATGCAATAAACCCTAGATTTAACAGACATTGCAAATATTGGAAACAAACTGCTGGGTCAACTGATATGGGAACAACAGACAAAGCCTAGTAGGTACAGAATTGTCCATTATTGTTATCTATTCACTACAATTGTCATTACTGTCCACCTGCATCCCCATTTTTCATAAACCTTTAATTAAAAACTAGGTACTGATTGTCATTTCACTTATTTGTATATTAGCATTTTTTCCTTATCATACCCTTATTGAAATAATTACTAGGCCTTATGTACCATATGAAAGCAGTGTCCAAATTAGAGTCAATAAATTATTATGCAAGGAGCATGGACAAAAGAATTTTCAACAGATCCTTTGGATACGAATGGTATACAATACCGACAAAATGAGATTAAGACACATGTGCAACATTTGGGTATCTTTATTGTAGACGTTTCGCACCTACTCCTAGGTTGAGGGACTGATTACCTCATCTTCTGTACATAGTTCTACTGTCTTCAAGTTATGTCCTAGAATTTGTATTGATAGAGCCACTGGCTGGCGAAACATCTACAATAAAGATACCCAGATGTTGCACATGTGTCTTAATCTCAGATCCTTTGGAGTTTTGTTCATTACAGTAGTGTTGGAAGATTGCTGGTAGGTTACCTCTGACATACCTTTGAAAGGTTTCAGGTTTTCCTACTCCTACAGCCCAGCCTCAGCCAAAAGAAAGAGCAAATTGACTTCAGGTGAGGAACTTAATTATTAAAGAGCAATTGGAGAAATTATTAAGAGAGAAAGAGGAAATGGCTGCAGGCACAGGCTCTGGTGTGACTGGTGTCTTCCCTTCAGGATAGACACCATAAGCCTCCTTTGATATGTCCTTAAGGCCCAAAGAAAGATAAAAAGCACATATACTTCAGTCTAGAATATAAGCTACTTGGCAGATCCCTATGAGGTACAGTACATCAAGAAATCGAACAATTATTGTCTCAGTAACCTAGGGAGAGAGAATGTGATATGGCAACTCAAATTTTCACAGGGTTTCTGTACCTGAGCCAACAATTGTTGTCAAGACACTGGAGACTGATCAGGAGAGGCCACAAAACCAACCTCAAAGTAGATATCATAATCAGAGTTAGGGGCACTTACTGCAATAAGCTAATTAGGTTCACCCTTCAAGTTTTAGGCTACATAATAAAATGCATTATAATGCAGAGAATTCGTAGTTTGGAAGTTAGGAGGAGGTGCGGGATTACCAAAACTGTTGTCCAGAGGGCTGAGGAAGGGTTGTTGAGGTGGTTCGGACATGTAGAGAGAATGGAGCGAAACAGAATGACTTCAAGAGTGTATCAGTCTGTAGTGGAAGGAAGGCGGGGTAGGGGTCGGCCTAGGAAGGGTTGGAGGGAGGGGGTAAAGGAGGTTTTGTGTGTGAGGGGCTTGGACTTCCAGCAGGCATGCGTGAGCGTGTTTGATAGGAGTGAATGGAGACAAATGGTTTTTAATACTTGACGTGCTGTTGGAGTGTGAGCAAAGTAACATTTATGAAGGGATTCAGGGAAACCGGCAGGCCGGACTTGAGTCCTGGAGATGGGAAGTACAGTGCCTGCACTCTGAAGGAGGGGTGTTAATGTTGCAGTTTAAAAACTGTAGTGTAAAGCACCCTTCTGGCAAGACAGTGATGGAGTGAATGATGGTGAAAGTTTTTCTTTTTCGGGCCACCCTGCCTTGGTGGGAATCGGCCGGTGTGATAATAAAAATAAAATAAATAAAATGCATGACAGCAACTATAATCTTGTATTCCCTTAACCTACATCAGTTCTGGCCAGGAGATACAGACAATTCATCTGGCAAAGAAAATCCATGGTCAATGAGAAAATAATTTAAATTTTTGTAACAGCTCGTATGATGGCCTAGAAATATATACTCAGCTAGCAAAATATGTAAAGCTTCTCCTCCCTTTCCTTCATCTTTAGGGTTGCAGTACAGTACAGCATCACTAATTGATTTCACCCTCTCAGATTCTAGGGCATTTTATACCTAACTGCAGTCCTCAGCATTAAGTGTTCCATTATCCATGCATAATGCAGCAAAGGACAAGGATTTATCTTGTGTCCCTATGTGCATAACTTTTCTTGAAAGTCAACTGTTCACAGGCTATATGTATGAGGCTAACTGGTGAATTTCCCAGCCATGACATGTAATTGTTGGTCAGTAATGATGTATTAATGTTGGGCATAATTTGTGTGGATTTATTATTTTTAATGCATAGCGGTAAAATTTTACAGCACCTGGAGAATGAGAGACAATCAGGTTCGAGCTTAGAAAGAGGAGGAAAAGTCTAATTCCTTGAATCAAGAACCCTCCTTTAAGGGGTCAATTTGAGAAGCACCTTTAGTTCTTGCACAAAAAGTCCTAAATAAGCAAAAATGCACTATTGCCAATGACAGCTGTGAGGTGTGCAATGTGTACTACACAGGCACTTGGGGATAAGACTGAGGCACCAACTCATGACAGTTAGATGGTGTTACAATGTATCTCCCTTCAGCTGCTTCTCTCTATCTACATTAAGAACAGTCTTTACATCTCTGTGATAATTCTTCTATCTTTTTACCTTACCTTAGATTCATCAGCCATTTTAATATTCTTTATTATTTCTATTTGCTTGATAATAGTAGAGATGGTTGATTGTGGAAAGTCATACTCGTGCATTAATTTCTTCCTTGATCTTCAGAGGAATGGCCTATTTACTGTGCACTTTAGGGGTTATGATGACTAAGTCGTCATAATTATAATGCAGAAGTACTTATAAAGGGTAAATAATCACGAGTTAGTGCAGAAAACACCTGTAATGGCTTCAAACTGAAGAGTAAACAAACTATAGTACAAACTCTGCTATTGGCTGAGATGTTACCACACACACATTCAACTCCACTGCTGATTGACTGCTAAGCCACCTTCACAGCCCCAGACTCCTACTGGCTTAGACACTGTCCAAGAGGCCAGCTACCCCATCACAGGTTGGCCAAGTCCTACCCACGTGCACCAACCATAATAGTAATAATCTTTATTTCTAAAAGTACATAATACAACTATTACAGACTTAGTTGACATCATTAGCATACTACTGTATATAGAAAGCCCCTGGTTATGTAGAGAATTAAGGGCAGCTTAGGTTAATCTTGTTCCCCAGGATGTGACCCATGAATCATACCATCAAATGCATGTTGTATGTCGTAATTTTTCACTGCGACTCAAAACTAAATTCCTCTATGAGGGTAAATCATAACTCAAGGGACCACTGTACATACAATGTCAGAGTAATGGCATGATGATACACATGTCTGATCGCGCACAATCCATCTTAGAGCAGGAGGCAGTAATTTTTATTATTTATATTTTATTAACACATCAGCCTTTTCCCACCAAGGCATGGTGGCCTGAAAAAGAAAAAAACTTTCGTAATTCACTCCATCACTGTCTTGCCAGAGGTGCATTCACACTATGATTATAAAACTGCAACATTAACCCTCTGAGGGTCCAAGCCGTAGTTCTACGCCTTGTCCACAGGATTCAAGCTGGGCACACATATGAAAGAATGGATCTATGTGGTAAGTGTGCCCCATATAAAACAAATCCTGTGCATAATGAGAAAAAAAAAACTGACCGTGTTTTTTAATTAAACAGCGACTTTGCTGTGTATTTTTGTAAGACTTTTGCAGTTGTATTCTCAGTTTCTTGGTCTCATTTGATAGAATGGAATATATAGTACAGAAATAGAGATGATTTTGACTGGTTTTAACAAAGAAAATAGCTTGAAATGGAGCTCAAAATAGTGGAAATGATCATTTTTTGCCGATGTTCAAGAGTAAACAAATGATGTCAAGAGTCCAATACACATCAACTGGTGGGTCTAATATACGTTCACGAATGCGATCATAATATGCATACAATTATTATAATATGCATAACAGCATATTGTATGCATAACAGCATATTGTATATGTATGGAAGAGGGTAAGGTACCTAGGGATTGGCAGAGAGCATGCATAGTTCCTTTGTATAAAGGCAAAGGGGATAAAAGAGAGTGCAAAAATTATAGGGGGATAAGTCTGCTGAGTATACCTGGTAAAGTGTATGGTAGAGTTATTATTGAAAGAATTAAGAGTAAGACGGAGAATAGGATAGCAGATGAACAAGGAGGCTTTAGGAAACGTAGGGGGTGTGTGGACCAGGTGTTTACAGTGAAACATATAAGTGAACAGTATTTAGATAAGGTTAAAGAGGTCTTTGTGGCATTTATGGATTTGGAAAAGGCGTATGACACGGTGGATAGGGGGGCAATGTGGCAGATGTTGCAAGTGTATGGTGTAGGAGGTAGGTTACTGAAAGCAGTGAAGAGTTTTTACGAGGATAGTGAGGCTCAAGTTAGAGTACATAGGAAAGAGGGAAATTATTTCCCAGTAAAAGTAGGCCTTAGACAAGGATGTGTGATGTCACCGTGGTTGTTTAATATATTTATAGATGGGGTTGTAAGAGAAGTAAATGCGAGGGTCTTGACAAGAGGCGTGGAGTTAAAAGATAAAGAATCACACACAAAGTGGGAGTTGTCACAGCTGCTCTTTGCTGATGACACTGTGCTCTTGGGAGATTCTGAAGAGAAGTTGCAGAGATTGGTGGATGAATTTGGTAGGGTGTGCAAAAGAAGAAAATTAAAGGTGAATACAGGAAAGAGTAAGGTTATGAGGATAACAAAAAGATTAGGTGATGAAAGATTGAATATCAGATTGGAGGGAGAGAGTATGGAGGAGGTGAATGTATTCAGATATTTGGGAGTGGACGTGTCAGCGGATGGGTCTATGAAAGATGAGGTGAATCATAGAATTGATGAGGGAAAAAGAGTGAGTGGTGCACTTAGGAGTCTGTGGAGACAAAGAACTTTGTCCTTGGAGGCAAAGAGGGGAATGTATGAGAGTATAGTTTTACCAACGCTCTTATATGGGTGTGAAGCATGGGTGATGAATGTTGCAGCGAGGAGAAGGCTGGAGGCAGTGGAGATGTCATGTCTGAGGGCAATGTGTGGTGTGAATATAATGCAGAGAATTCGTAGTTTGGAAGTTAGGAGGAGGTGTGGGATTACCAAAACTGTTGTCCAGAGGGCTGAGGAAGGGTTGTTGAGGTGGTTCGGACATGTAGAGAGAATGGAGCGAAACAGAATGACTTCAAGAGTGTATCAGTCTGTAGTGGAAGGAAGGTGGGGTAGGGGTCGGCCTAGGAAAGGTTGGAGAGAGGGGGTAAAGGAGGTTTTGTGTGCGAGGGGCTTGGACTTCCAGCAGGTATGCGTGAGCGTGTTTGATAGGAGTGAATGGAGACAAATGGTTTTTAATACTTGACGTGCTGTTGGAGTGTGAGCAAAGTAACATTTATGAAGGGGTTCAGGGAAACCGGCAGGCTGGACTTGAGTCCTGGAGATGGGAAGTACAGTGCCTGCACTCTGAAGGAGGGGTGTTAATGTTGCAGTTTAAAAACTGTAGTGTAAAGCACCCTTCTGGCAAGACAGTGGAGTGAATGATGGTGAAAGTTTTTCTTTTTCGGGCCACCCTGCCTTGGTGGGAATCGGCCAGTGTGATAATAAATAAAAATAACAGCAGATCTTCTCTTTTTTGGTGTGAATAAAAAATCAAAATGGAATTCTTCCGTAAAGCCTGGAAACATAACTAATAAACAGAGGAAATGTTATTTTAGTGCCAGAAATACCTGCATTGCTTATTCTGGACCCTATTTTGAAATTGGAATATTTTGAACTTTATGTGAAATTGGCCAAATTACCAATTTCTGATCACTTTATTGGGCAGTTGAAACAGTTGATTGGGCAGTTTCTCTATTTCAATAAAATAGAAGTAATACTAGCGAAGTAGCTAAGAATCTGGTTGACTTGGCTAAAAAGAGGAGTCAAGTGGACAAAATTGCCGATGTGTAAATATCTCTGACACAGCAAAATTCGCAAGTGTAATTTCATGAATTTTCCATTAAATTTCATACTTTTTGTTTTATCACCTTCAGAAAAACTTTACCATTTCATAAGAAAAAATAGTAAAACTTTTTTTTAAATTCTTGGACCCTGTGGACAAGGTGTAGAACTAAGGCTCGGACCCTCAAAGGGTTAACACCCCTCCGTCAGAGTGCAGGCACTATACTTCCCACCTCCTGGACTCAAGTCCGGCCTGCTGGTTTCCCTGAATTCCTTCATAAGTGTTACCTTGCTCACACTCCAACAGCACGTCATGTCCTAAAAACCACTTGTCTTCACTTCTATCTAACATGCTCATGCATGCTTGCCGAAAGTCCAAGCCCCTCGCACACAAAACCTTCTGTACCCCCTCCCTCCAACCCTTCCTAGGTCAACCCCTACCCTATGTTCCTTCCACTACAGATATATATGCTCTCCAAGTCATTTTATTTTGTTCCATCCTCTCCAAGTGTACAAACAACTTCAACAACCTCCTCAGCTCTCTGGATAATACTTTTAGTAACCCGCACCTCCTTATTTCCAAACTACAGATTCTCTGCATTATATTCACACCACATACTGCACTCTGACGTGACATCTCCACTGCCTCCAGCCTTCTCCTTGTTGCAACATTCACCACCCATGCTTCACACCCATAAAAGAGCGTTGGTAAGGAGGCAGTAAATAGCAATTAAACTCTCACGTCGGAGATAAAAAAAAAAGTCTATTTGGCAAATGGGAGAAGCAAGCAGGATTAACATGATAAAGGAATACTTGAAATGTAGAAAACATTTACAAAATAATGAAGCATCAGGAATGGAAAAAAAAAAAAATACGAAGAGTAATCTCACTTGCTTTTGGTGGGAGAACTTTTGCTCTCCTCGGTCAACCCATTGCTGGTTGCTGAGGAGCATGTTGACTCCTGCTTCACTGGTGAGACGAATGAGCTTGAGGAACCATTATAGGATGAAAAAAGCTTCTTTGATGATCTACGCTGCTCCTCCCAACTTGCTGCTAACTGCTTCTGAACACTTGGATCTTGCATTCTTGGTAAATGAAAAACATTAGTATCAGATAACAGCACAGATATGTATTAATTCTGCATTTTTAGAAATTGTCACTTGTCAATATTCGTGTTAGTAGTATCAAAGGTAACTAATGTACAGTGGAACCTCGGTTTTCGTTTGCCCTGGTTTGCGTCGAATTCGGTTTTTGACGACTTTTTTCGTCAAAATTTTGTCCCAGTTTTCGTTCATCACCTCGGTTTTCATCGAGATGACAGTGGTCCACCATACTGAACTTGCCTGCCCACGCCCACACAAAGCATCCCACGCATTCTGAGTCAGTCTGGCTTTGTTTCTCGTTGGTAGAGGATGGTAGTGATGGTGGTAGAGGGTGGCAGCGGTAGTGATGGTGGTAGAAGGTGGCAGCGGTAGTGAAGGTGGTAGAAGGTGGCAGTGGTAGTGATGGTGGTAATGGTTATGATGGTGGTAGAGGGTGGAAGTGATGGTGGTAGAGGGTGGTTGTGATGGTGGTAGAGGGTGGTTGTGATGGTGGTAGAGGGTGGTTGTGATGGTGGTAGAGGGTGGTTGTGATGGTGGTAGAGGGTGGTTGTGATGGTGGTAGAGATAACTTCTCCTCCCTCTCCCATCCTTGCCATCTTCCATGCGCCAACAAGAGCCTTCAATAAAGGTAAAAGTGATGTTAAATGTTCATTTAACCATTTCAAGTCCTTTATATTTATTTCTCATTGTTTTCTATATGTAAAACTATAGTTATTATCTACAAAATGTATTTTTTTGTTAATACTTTTGGGTGTCTGGAACGGACTAACTGGATTTACATTATTTCTTATGGGAAATATTGCTTCAGTTTTTGTCGAACTCAGTTTTCGTCAGACTTTCTGGAACGAATTAATGACGAAAACCGAGGTTCCACTGTATATGAAAACATATGCCCCCACCGGAAGCTTCCCTTCCTCAAAGGAAATAGCCTTCATCTAGAATGTGACACCTGTTATATTCAATCTTCATATAACCAAGCAGGTCAGATATATAGCATGCCTTAGGTTTAAAAATAATAGTTCTAAATGAAATGCAATTAATCGACCTTTCTAGGGGTGGTGGAGGAGGGCACAAAGAATTTGCAAGAGTAACCACAGGTGGGCATTAAGAAAAGTGGGGTTTCAAATGTGTCAAAGTGTAATACAAACATTTCAAAACCAAGGTAGGACAGGACAAGAAGATATGAAATAAAACCCAAAAATGGAGACAAAAATGGAGAGAAGACAAAGTATCTAAAAAACATATTTTACATTTTTTCATGATCACTAACATAAACCACAATTCAACTGTTCAGATAGTGTAACACTACCTAAAAGAGCAAAATATGAGAGATAATGCAAAACAGGGATGGATATTTTATAAAAGCATCTCTTGTACAGTCGAACCCCCAAATTCATGAGCTTTATTTATACAGAACACTGTACTGTGGTTTTTAAAAGATGAGCATCTCATAAACAACTTCATTTTTTTTTTATTAACACATCGGTTGTTTCCCACCAAAAGGCAGAGTGACCCAAAAAAGAAATACTTTCACCATCGTTTACTCCATTATCTTGCCAGATTTGCCTACACTACATTTAAAAAAAAAACTGCAACATATCAACATCCCTCTTTCAGAGTGCAGGCACCATACATACCACTTCCAGGACTCAAGCCCAGCTTGCCGGTTTCCATGAATCCCTTCATAAATGTTACTTTGCTCACACTGCAACAGCACATCAAATCATAAAAATCACTTGTCTCCACTCACTTCTATCTAACACGCTCACGCACGCTTGCTGGAAGTTCAAGCCCCTTGCACACAAAACCTTCTACACATTCCCTCCAAACTTTCCTAGGCCAATCCCTACTCTGCCTTCCTTCCACTACAGATTTATATGCTCCCCAAGTCAATTCTATTTCATTCCATCCTTTCTATATGTATGAACCACCTCAACAACCCCTCCTCAACCCTCTGGATAATACTTTTAACCCCACACCACCTCCTAATTTCAATTATTCAATTTTTTTTCAATATGCTTTTTGTCAAGGGGGACAGGAGGGTGGCACACCACCCCTAAATTGAAAACTAACCAAAGGACTTCATTCAAAATATGCTCAATAGGTTACCCCATTCCCAAATTTCCTATCTTTTTGGACATTTGTTTCTAGGAATGTCAGTATTAGCTAGATCAGAACATTACAGTGGAACCTTGACTTAGGAGTGTCCCAACATACGAGTTTTTCGAGATACGAGCCATCGCTTGGTCGATTTTTTGCTCCGAGTTACGAGCGAGCTTCCCCCACTTCCCCCTCAACCCAAACCTGCACACCTTGCTTGTTTATCTATGATTTCATGCTTTAATTCCACGGACATCACCCTCTTTTTCTTCTCAGCACTGTCCTTTGCACTTACTTTCTTAGGACCCATGGTTAGAAAAAAGAAATTTGGCAAAATTATTTTTATTGTATTAACACATCGACTGATTCCCACCAAGGCAGGGTGGCCCGAAAAAGAAAAACTTTAATCATTCACTCCATCACTGTCTTGCCAGAGGGGTGCTTTACACTACAGTTATAAAACTACAACATTAACACCCCTCCTTCAGAGTGTAGATACTGTACTTCCCATCTCCAGGACTCAAGTCCGGCCTGCCAGTTTCCCTGAATCCCTTCATAAATGTTACTTTGCTCACACTCCAACAGCACATCAAGTATTAACCCTTTCAGGGTCCAAGGCCCAAATCTGGAGTCACGCACCAGTGTCCAAGAATTTAAAAAAAAAAAATTTGTTATTTTTTCTTCTGAAATCGTAGAGAATCTTTTTGTGAAGGTAATAAAACAAAAAGTACGAAATTTGGTGGAAAATTGACGAAATTATGCTCTCGCGAATTTTGATGTGTCAGCGATATTTACGAATCGGCGATTTTGCCGACTTTGACTCCCATTTTAGGCCAATTACATTATTCCAATCAACCAAATTCTTAGCTATTTCACTAGTATTACTTCTATTCTATCGATTGAGCACAAGAAATCGCCAAGTCAACTGTTTCAACTGCAAAATAAAGTGATCAGAAATTGTTAATTTGGCCAATTTAACACAAAGTTCAAAATATTCCAATTTCAAAATAGGGTCCAGAATGAACAATGTAGGCATTCCTGGCACTAAACTAACATTTCCTCTGTTCATTAGTTATGTGTTGAGGCTTTACAAATAAATTCCATTTTGATTTTTTATTCACATAATGAATTTTTATTCACACCAAAAAATAGAAGATTTACTGTTATGCAATACTGTAATAATTGTATAAATATCATCACCATATTTGTGAATGTATATTAGACCCACCAGCTGACGTGTATTAGACGTGTGAGGTCGTTTGTTTACTCATGAATATCGGCAAAAATTTAACATTTCTGCTACTTTGAGCTCAGTTTCAAGCCATTTCCAGTGCTAAAACCAGTCAAAGTCATCTCTATTTCTGTAATATGTCTTCCATTCTATCAAACGAGACCAAGAAATCGCAAATACAACTATAAAAAACATACGAAAAAACACTGCAAAGTTGCTGTTTTAATCGAAAAATCATGATTTCATTTTTTTTCTCTCATTATACACAGTGTGCTGCAGGATCTGTTTTATGTGGTGCACACATACCACATAGATGTATTCTCTCATATCTAGGCCCAAATGTACCACTCACAGTTTATCAGAGTGAGCTGAGCTCATGGCGTAGATCTACGGTTTGGACCCTGAACGTAAAGCCGTAGATCTACGGGACGGACCCTGAAAGGGTTAAAAACCACTTGTCTCCATTCACTCCTATCAAATACGCTCACGCATGCTTGCTGGAAGTCCAAGCACCTCGCACACAAAACCTTCTTTACCCCCTCCCTCGAACCCTTCCTAGGCCAACCCCTACCCCACCTTCCCTGCACTACAGATTTATACACTCTCAAAGTCATTCTGTTTGGTTCCATACTCTCTACATGTCCGAACCACCTCAACAACCCCACCTCAGCCCTCTGGATAATAGTTTTGGTAATCCCACACCTTCTCCTAATTTCCAAACTACGAATTCTCTACATTATATTCACACTACACGTTGCCCTCAGACATGACATCTCCACTGCCTCCAACCTTCTCCTCATTGCAACATTCATCACCCATGCTTCACACCCATACAAGAGTGTTGGTACAACTATACTCATACATTCCCCTCTTTGCTTCCACGGACAAAGTACTTTGTCTCCACAGACTCCTAAGTGCACCACTCACCCTTTTCCTCTCATCAGTTCTAGACCCATCTGCTGACATGTCCACTCCTAAATATCTGAATACATTCACCTCCTCCATATTCTCTCCCTCCAATCTGATATCCAATCTCTTGTCACTTAATCTTTTTATCCTCATAACCTTAGTCTTTCCTATATTCACTTTTAATTTTCTTCTTTTACATACCCTACCAAATTCATCCACCAACCTCTGCAACTTCTCTTCAGAATCTCCCAAAAGCACAGAGTCATCAGCAAAGAGCAACTGTGAAAACTCCCACTTTGTGTTTGATTCTTTATCTTTTAACTCCACACCTTTTGCCAAGACCCTAGCATTCACTTCTCTTACAACCTCATCTATAAATATATTGAACCACCACAAAATAACTGCACAAAATGCAAGCAAAACACGAGAGAAATGCTTCCACGGTGAAGTACACAGTACGCTGAGTTGGCGGCGTTCTGAAGCTCCTCATTATTATTATTATTATAATAATTATTATTATTATGGGGGACCCTCAGTTATCGGCCATAATCCGTTCCAGGTGAACCGAAAACCGAAATATTTCCCATAAGAATTGATGTAAATCCAATTAATCTGCTTCTGACATCCAAAAATAGTATTAGCAAAAAATACATTTTTTAAAGATTAATTATAGTTTTACATACAGAAAACAATGAGTACATTCATTACTTCAAAATATTTGTAGTCTTAATGTAGGGCGAGAGGCAAGTAGTATTTATTTGTAGGAAGTCAGTGCAGGCAGCGGTAGATGTAGGTACAGTACACATATGTAGCCCCTCCCCACCGGGCTACATTACACAGCCATATTATTACACTACACAGCCATATTATTACCATGTTCACTGAGTTTAATCGTTTCTAACAACTACCTTTAGATGCCATCATAAACAAAGGGAGAAGTAATGAATAATTCATGCAGATAATTGTAAACGCACATGATGGGCGGTTACTGGGCAAGACGCCAGATTCACAGTTTTCTCTAATGCCTAATCAGAGAAAACGTAATGTTTACTCTCCACCCGACTCTTCACTCGATAGCACATAAACAGTGCATGTTTATATGCTATATGCTATGTAACCTGTTTCTTACATAATTTTGAAGAAAATAACATATATGGATTAATGAAAATGTCTATATTAACCTAAAATAAAACATTTGTGCCCAAGAGTGATTATTATTAAACATACATCGCTTATAAACACTGGTACACTCCCTTATTTCCTCCTACGCTCCCTGCCTTCCTGCTACACTCCCTGCATGCCTACTACATTCCCTGCATGCCTACTACATTCCCTGCATGCCTACTACACTCCCTGCTTTCCTGGTACACTTCCTACCTTCCTGCTACACTCCCTACCTTCCTGCTACACTCCCTGCATGCCTACTACACTCCCTGCCTTCCTGCTACACTCCCTGCATGCCTACTACACTCCCTGCATGCCTACTACACTCCCTGCATGCCTGCTACACTTCCTACCTTCCTGCTACACTTCCTACCTTCCTGCTACACTTCCTACCTTCCTGCTACACTCCCTACCTTCCTGCTACACTCCCTGCATGCCTGCTACACTCCCTGCATGCCTACTACACTCCCTGCTTTCCTGCTACACTCCCTTTCTGCATGCTACAATCCCTGCCTTCCTTCTACACTCCTTGCCTCTATGCCTGCCTGCTACACTCGCCTCTATGCCTGCCTGCTACACTCCCTGCCTTCCTGCTACACTTTCTGCCTTCCTGCTACACTCTCTGCTCTCCTGCTACACTCCCTGCATGCCTGCTACACTCCCTGCCTTCCTCCTATGCTCCCTGCCTTCCTGCTACACTCCCTGCATTCCTACACTCCCTGCTTTCCTGCTACACTTCCTACCTTCCTGCTACACTCCCTACCTTCCTGCTACACTCCCTGCATGCCTACTACACTCCCTGCTTTCCTGCTACACTCCCTACCTTCCTGCTATACTCCCTGCATGCCTACTACACTCCCTGCTACAATCCCTGCCTTCCTGCTACACTCCTTGCCTCTATGCATGCCTGCTACACTCGCCTCTATGCCTGCCTGCTACATTCCCTGCCTTCCTGCTACACTTTCTGCCTTCTTCTTGTTGATTCGCCGGTACTTCTGGCCCGGGTCTTCTCCAGATGGTGACCCGGCGGTGGCCCCCAGGCTGGGGGTGTCGTTCGTCTTCTTCATTCTTCTTTCTTCTTTCTTGGGCCCTCCAGTTGGAGGGTAACTTCTTCTATCTTGCGTTGACTCCCCGAGAGGGAGGTGTCTTCATGCTTGGCATCTTCAGTAGCACAGTCAGAGGCAGAAAACAGAGTTCATTGGAGCCACACCCCAGCTTTAGCAAGCAGCAAAGTGCTGGGGAAACTTGTCTTCATGGTGAGTGGTCACTGATTATCTCTAGAGGGTACCGTCTTCACGAGACCGATTCTGGAGCACTTTCTGCCTTTCTGCTACACTCTCTGCCCTCCTGCTACACTCCCTGCATGCCTGCTACACTCCCTGCATGCCTGCTACACTCCCTGCATGCCTGCTACACTCCCTGCATGCCTGCTACACTCCCTGCATGCCTGCTACACTCCCTGCATGCCTGCTATACTCCCTGCATGCCTGCTACACTCCCTGCATGCCTGCTACACTCCCTGCATGCCTGCTACACTCCTTGCCTCTATGTCTGCCTGCCTTGAATTCTATTGTGTTTCTCACTTTCTTTACCAAAAGAACTTTACTAGGAACTTTCTTTGGGGCCATGGTTACTTATTTTGCAGTGCAGTTAATAACCACCAAAAACAATGGATTATAGTGAAATGTTTGGATGAATGAACAGAAGCTTCCTCACTCGCCCAGAGAAAGCCACACTAACTCAGGAACGCACTAGTGACTGGCAGTAGATGCATCCAACATGGCCGATAACAGGAAGCCGAAAAAACACCCAATAATCGAGTTGGCCAATAAGAGGAACAGCCGATATATGAGGGTCCACTGTATTATTATTAATTTAGGGAACTGAAGCTCACTCATTTTTATTACAGTGGACCCCCAGGTTTTCGCAATTAATCCGTTCCACAGAGTGAGACTAAACCCGAATCTGAAGATTTCCGAATTAACTTTTTTTTTTTTCCAACACGTCGGCCGCCTCCCACCAAGGCATGGTGACCCAAAAAAGAAAGAAAATCCCCAAAAAGAAAATACTTTCATCATCATTCAACACTTTAACCTCATTCACACATAATCATGGTTATTGCAGAGGTGCTCAGAATACAACAGTTTAGAAGCACATACGTATAAAGATACACAACATATCCCTCCAAACTGCCAATATCCCAAACCCCTCCTTTAAAGTGCAGGCATTGTATTTCCCATTCCCAGGACTCAAGTCCTGCTATATAAAAATAACCGGTTTCCCTGAATTCCTTCACTAAATATTACCCTGCTCACTCTCCAACAGCTCATCAGGTCCCAAATACCATTCGTCTCCATTCACTCCTATCTAACATGCTCATGCACGCTTTCTGGAAGTCAAAGCCCCTCGCCCACAAAACCTCCTTTACCTCCTCCCTCCAACCTTTTCGAGGATGACCCCTACCCCACCTTCCTTCCCCTACAGATTTATACGCTCCACATGTCATTCTACTTTGATCCATTTTCTCTAAATGAGCAAGCCCACCTTTCAGCCAACAGTTGCTTATATCTCACCCTATCTTCCTCCTCCCTTAGTTTATACACTTTCACCTCTCTCTTACATGTTGCCATTTTCCTTTTGTCCCATCTACCTTTTACTCTAACTGTAGCTACAACTAAATAATGATCTGATATATCCATTGGGTCTATGAAAGATGAGATGAATCAGAGAACTGGTGAGGGGAAAAGGGTGAGCGGTGCACTTAGGAGTCTGTGGAGACAAAGAGCTTTGTCTTTGGAGGCAAAGAGGGGAATGTATGAGAGTATAGTTTTACCAACGCTCTTATATGGGTGTGAAGCATGGGTGATGAATGTTGCAGCGAGGAGAAGGCTAGAGACAGTGGAGGTGTAATGTCTGAGGGCAATGTGTGGTGTGAATATAATGCAGAGAATTCGTAGTTTGGAAGTTAGGAGGAGGTGCGGGATTGCCAAAACTGTTGTCGAGAGGGCTGAGGAAGGGTTGTTGAGGTGGTTCAGATATGTAAAGAGAATGGAGCGAAACAGAATGACTTCAAGAGTGTATCAGTCTGTAGTGGAAGGAAGGCAGGGTAGGGGTCAGCCTAGGAAAGGTTGGAGGGAAGGGGTAAAGGAGGTTTTGTGTGCGAGGGGCTTGGACTTCCAGCGGGCATGCGTGAGCGTGTTTGATAGGAATGAATGGAGACAAATGGTTTTTAATACTTGATGTGCTGTTGAAGTATGAGCAAAGTAACGTTTATGAAGAGATTCAGGGAAACCCACAGGCCAGACTCGAGTCCTGGAGATGGGAAGTACAGTGCCTGCACTCTGAAGGAGGGGTGCTAATGTTGCAGTTTAAAAACTGTAGTGTAAAGTGCCCTTCTGGCAAGACAGTGATGGAGTGAATGATGGTGAAAGTTTTTCTTTCTCGGGCCACCCTGCCTTGGTGGGAATCGGCCAGTGTGCTAAAAAAAAAAAAGAATATCCATTGGCCCTCCATAAACATGTACATCCTAAGCCTATCCATCAACCTTTTATCCACCTATACATAATCAAACAAACTAATTTCATTACGTGCTGTATCATACCTTGTATACTTATTTATCCTCTTTTTCATAAAACATGTATTACTTATTACCAAACCTCTTTCTACACACAGCTCAATTAAAGGCTCCCCATTTTCATTTACCCCTGGCACCCCAAATTTACCTACTACTCCCTCCACAACATTTTTACCCACTTTAGCATTGAGATCCCCAACCACAAGTACCCTCTCACTTGGTTCAAAACTCCACGTGCACTCACTCAACATTTCCCAAAATCTTTCTCTCTCCTCTACACTTCTCTCTTCTCTATGTGCATAAACATTTACTATAACCCACTTTTCACATCCAACCCTTATTTTACACCACACAATCCTTGAATTTATACATTTATATTCCCTCTTTTCCTGCCACAACTTAGCCTTCAACATTATTGTTACTCCTTCTTTAGCTCTAACTCTATTAGAAACCCCTGACCTAATCCCATTTATTTCTCCCCACTGAAACTCTCCTACCCCCTTCAGGTTTGTTTCACTTCAAGCCAGGACATCCAGCTTCTTCTTATTCATAATATCCACAATCATCTCTTTCTTATCATTCACACAACACCCATGCACATTTAAACATCCCACTTTGACAGTTTTCTTCGTTTTCTTTTTAGTAAGCTAAACAGGAAAAGGGGTTACTAGCCCATTGTTCCCGGCATTTTAGTTGACTTTTACAACATGCATGGCCTACGGAGGAAAGATTCTCATTTCACTTCCCCATGGATATGAAATAAAAAGAACTAAGAAGAAGACCTATTAAGATAAAATCAAAGAAAACTCAGATGAGTATGTATACATAAACGTGTACATGTATGTGTAGTGTGACTTAACCCTTTGACTGTTTCGGTCGTATACAAACATCTTACGAGCCACCGTATTTGACGTATATATACTCAAAAATTCTAGTGGCTTCAAATCAAGCAGGAGAAAGCTGGTAGGCCCACATGTGAGAGAATGGGTCTGTCTGGTCAGTGTGCACCATATAAAAAAAAATCCTGCAGCACGCAGTGCATAATTAGAAAAAACTCCTACCGTCTTTTGGATTAAAACGCAGACTTTGTGGTGTATTTTCGTATAGTATTTATGGTTGTATTCTCGTTTTCTTTGCCTCATTTGATAGAATGGAAAACATATTATAGAAATAGAGGTGATTTTGATTGGTTTTACTACAAAAAGCACCTTGAAATGGAGCTCAATGTAGGGAAAATGTTTGATTTTTGTCAATGTTCAAAAGTAAACAAATGATGTTATTGTCCAATAAATGTCCAACTAGCCATTCTAATATGCAGTCATGAATGGGTTGACATTATTTATACAATTATTAGAATATTGCAGTAGTCTGCATAACAGTAAATCTTCTATTTTTTGTTTGAATAAAAATTCAAAACAGAAAGCAAGAGTAATATCAGAGATGCCTGGAGACGTGACTGATGAACAAAGAAAATGTTATTTTTGAGCCAGGAATGTCTGCATTGGTTATTCTGGACTATTTTGAAATTGGCATATTTTATTTTGCGTGAAAATGGCCAAATTGCAAATTTCTGACTACGTTATTGGGTAGTTGAAATCAGTAAATGGGCAGTTTCTTGTACTCAATCGATAGAACAAATGGAGTTCTAAAGAAATAGCTATGAATTTGGTCGACTGGAACAATGGAATTAGCCGAAAATAGGGCTCAAAGTGGGCGAAATTGCCAATTTGTAAATATCATCGAGGTTGCTAACTTTGCGAGAGCGTAATTCCTTAAGTTTTCCATCAAATTTCGTTCTTTTGGTGTCATTACTATCAGGAAAAGATTCTCTATCATTTCATAAGAAAAAATTAGTTTTTTTTTTTTTTAAATTTTCGACACCAGGAGACACCTCAGGATTTGGGGTTTCGACAGTCAAGGGGTTAAGTGTAAGTAGAAGTTGCAAGATGTACCTGAAATCTTGCATGTTTATGAGACAGAAAAAAAAACACCAGCAATCCTATCATCATGTAAAACAATTACAGGCCTTCCTTTTACACTCACTTGGCAGGACAGTAGTACCTCCCTGGGTGGTTATTATTATTATTATTATTATTTTTTTATTATTTTTTATTATCACACCGGCCGATTCCCACCAAGGCAGGGTGGCCCGAAAAAGAAAAACTTTCACCATCATTCACTCCATCACTGTCTTGCCAGAAGGGTGCTTTACACTACAGTTTTTAAACTGCAACATTAACACCCATCCTTCAGAGTGCAGGCACTGTACTTCCCATCTCCAGGACTCAAGTCCGGCCTGCCGGTTTCCCTGAATCCCTTCATAAATGTTACTTTGCTCACACTCCAACAGCACGTCAAGTATTAAAAACCATTTGTCTCCATTCACTCCTATCAAACACGCTCACGCATGCCTGCTGGAAGTCCAAGCCCCTCGCACACAAAACCTCCTTTACCCCCTCCCTCCAACCCTTCCTAGGCCGACCCCTACCCCGCCTTCCTTCCACTACAGACTGATACACTCTTGAAGTCATTCTGTTTCGCTCCATTCTCTCTACATGTCCGAACCACCTCAACAACCCTTCCTCAGCCCTCTGGACAACAGTTTTGGTAATCCCGCACCTCCTCCTAACTTCCAAACTACGAATTCTCTGCATTATATTCACACCACACATTGCCCTCAGACATGACATCTCCACTGCCTCCAGCCTTCTCCTCGCTGCAACATTCATCACCCACGCTTCACACCCATATAAGAGCGTTGGTAAAACTATACTCTCATACATTCCCCTCTTTGCCTCCAAGGACAAAGTTCTTTGTCTCCACAGACTCCTAAGTGCACCACTCACTCTTTTTCCCTCATCAATTCTATGATTCACCTCATCTTTCATAGACCCATCCGCTGACACGTCCACTCCCAAATATCTGAATACGTTCACCTCCTCCATACTCTCTCCCTCCAATCTGATATTCAATCTTTCATCACCTAATCTTTTTGTTATCCTCATAACCTTACTCTTTCCTGTATTCACCTTTAATTTTCTTCTTTTGCACACCCTACCAAATTCATCCACCAATCTCTGCAACTTCTCTTCAGAATCTCCCAAGAGCACAGTGTCATCAGCAAAGAGCAGCTGTGACAACTCCCACTTTGTGTGTGATTCTTTATCTTTTAACTCCACGCCTCTTGCCAAGACCCTCGCATTTACTTCTCTTACAACCCCATCTATAAATATATTAAACAACCACGGTGACATCACACATCCTTGTCTAAGGCCTACTTTTACTGGGAAAAAATTTCCCTCTTTCCTACATACTCTAACTTGAGCCTCACTATCCTCGTAAAAACTCTTCACTGCTTTCAGTAACCTACCTCCTACACCATACACTTGCAACATCTGCCACATTGCCCCCCTATCCACCCTGTCATACGCCTTTTCCAAATCCATAAATGCCACAAAGACCTCTTTAGCCTTATCTAAATACTGTTCACTTATATGTTTCACTGTAAACACCTGGTCCACACACCCCCTACCTTTCCTAAAGCCTCCTTGTTCATCTGCTATCCTATTCTCCGTCTTACTCTTAATTCTTTCAATTATAACTCTACCATACACTTTACCAGGTACACTCAACAGACTTATCCCCCTATAATTTTTGCACTCTCTTTTATCCCCTTTGCCTTTATACAAAGGAACTATGCATGCTCTCTGCCAATCCCTAGGTACCTTACCCTCTTCCATACATTTATTAAATAATTGCACCAACCACTCCAAAACTATATCCCCACCTGCTTTTAACATTTCTATCTTTATCCCATCAATCCCGGCTGCCTTACCCCCTTTCATTTTACCTACTGCCTCACGAACTTCCCCCACACTCACAACTGGCTCTTCCTCACTCCTACAAGATGTTATTCCTCCTTGCCCTATACACGAAATCACAGCTTCCCTATCTTCATCAACATTTAACAATTCCTCAAAATATTCCTTCCATCTTCCCAATACCTCTAACTCTCCATTTAATAACTCTCCTCTCCTATTTTTAACTGACAAATCCATTTGTTCTCTAGGCTTTCTTAACTTGTTAATCTCACTCCAAAACTTTTTCTTATTTTCAACAAAATTTGTTGATAACATCTCACCCACTCTCTCATTTGCTCTCTTTTTACATTGCTTCACCACTCTCTTAACTTCTCTCTTTTTCTCCATATACTCTTCCCTCCTTGCATCACTTCTACTTTGTAAAAAAAAACTTCTCATATGCTAACTTTTTCTCCCTTACTACTCTCTTTACATCATCATTCCACCAATCGCTCCTCTTCCCTCCTGCACCCACTTTCCTGTAACCACAAACTTCTGCTGAACACTCTAACACTACATTTTTAAACCTACCCCATACCTCTTCGACCCCATTGCCTATGCTCTCATTAGCCCATCTATCCTCCAATAGCTGTTTATATCTTACCCTAACTGCCTCCTCTTTTAGTTTATAAACCTTTACCTCTCTCTTCCCTGATGCTTCTATTCTCCTTGTATCCCATCTACCTTTTACTCTCAGTGTAGCTACAACTAGAAAGTGATCTGATATATCTGTGGCCCCTCTATAAACATGTACATCCTGAAGTCTACTCAACAGTCTTTTATCTACCAATACATAATCCAACAAACTACTGTCATTTCGCCCTACATCATATCGTGTATACTTATTTATCCTCTTTTTCTTAAAATATGTATTACCTATAACTAAACCCCTTTCTATACAAAGTTCAATCAAAGAGCTCCCATTATCATTTACACCTGGCACCCCAAACTTACCTACCACACCCTCTCTAAAAGTTTCTCCTACTTTAGCATTCAAGTCCCCTACCACAATTACTCTCTCACTTGGTTCAAAGGCTCCTATACATTCACTTAACATCTCCCAAAATCTCTCTCTCTCCTCTGCATTCCTCTCTTCTCCAGGTGCATACACGCTTATTATGACCCACTTCTCGCATCCAACCTTTACTTTAATCCACATAATTCTTGAATTTACACATTCATATTCTCTTTTCTCCTTCCATAACTGATCATTTAACATTACTGCTACCCCTTTCTTTGCTCTAACTCTCTCAGATACTCCAGATTTAATCCCATTTATTTCCCCCCACTGAAACTCTCCTACCCCCTTCAGCTTTGTTTCGCTTAGGGCCAGGACATCCAACTTCTTTTCATTCATAACATCAGCAATCATCTGTTTCTTGTCATCCGCACTACATCCACGCACATTTAAGCAACCCAGTTTTATAAAGTTTTTCTTCTTCTCTTTTTTAGTAATTGTATACAGGAGAAGGGGTTACTAGCCCATTGCTCCCGGCATTTTAGTCGCCTCATACGACACGCATGGCTTACGGAGGAAAGATTCTTTTCCACTTCCCCATGGACAATAGAAGAAATAAAAAGAACAAGAGCTATTTAGAAAAAGGAGAAAAACCTAGATGTATGTATATATATATATGCATGTGCGTGTCTATGAAGTGTGACCAAAGTGTAAGTAGGAGTAGCAAGATATCCCTGTTATCTTAGCGTGTTTATGAGACAGAAAAAGAAACCAGCAATCCTACCATCATGCAAAACAGTTACAGGTTTTTGTTTCACAGTCATCTGGCAGGACGGTAGTACTTCCCTGGGTGGTTGCTGTCTACCAACCTACTACCTAATTATTATTATTATTATTACCTAGGTAGTAGGTTGGTGGACAGCAACCACCCAGGGAGGTACTACCGTCCTGCCAAGTGAGTGTAAAACGAAAGCCTGTATTTGTTATACATGATGGTAGGAGTGGTGGTGTCTTTTTTGTCTCATAAACATGCAAGATTTCAGGTATATACATCTTGCTACTTCTTCTTACACTTAGGTCACACTACACATACATGTACAAGCTTATATATACACATCCCTCTGTGTTTTCTTCTATTTTCTTTTTAGTTCTTGTTCTTGTTTATTTCCTCTTATCTCCATGGGGAAGTGGAACAGAATTCTTCCTCCGTAAGCCATGCGTGTTGTAAGAGGCGACTAAAATGCCGGGAGCAAGGGGCTAGTAACCCCTTCTCCTGTATACATTACTAAGTGTAAAAGGAGAAACTTTTGTTTTTCCTTTTGGGTCAACCCACCTCGGTGGGATACGGCCGATGTGTTGAAAGAAAGAAGATCCATAAGGTTAATAAGACATGAACTTTAGAGTACATGCTGATTTTCCAAGAAAACTTTAGTGCTTCTTAGATGTTCAACATCGGAAATATGGGAAAAATGCGTTGGGGTAATAAGGGGCTGTGGTGGGGGAAGGAAGAGGGAGCTGTAAATGTTGTTTGTCTACATGTTGTGATGGTGTGAGCTGTGACTTGAGAAGTTTCTTTTGTCAAGTTTTGTGCAGTTGTAGGCTGGAATTTGTTTGCAAGATATCACGTTTCTCCTTGGTCTGGCCCCTTTCTTTAGTTCACACTCTTATCTTTTCTTGCATGTCCCACAATTAAAAAAAAAATTACATGTTTCAGTATTTTATTTCTCTTATAATGAGATGTCTAGTCTTTGATCAGTAAGCACTATCCCTAGCAGTCCTTCATGTGATGCCTCGTAACAACTTATGTCTAATAAATCTCCAATCCTTGCACATTCTTTCCATCATGGGTAGCCTTTTCCATACATCCCAACTATTATGTTCATTCTTCTCCCAGTCTGCTCCATGTCTTTTTTTCTGTATTCCCATACCAATAATAGTGTCTCTGATAGCACTTTTCTTGGCTATGATTTGAGCAGTCTTTGCTCCCAAGCCTAGCATGCCATTTTTAATTACTTCATACCATTACCCGCTTTTATTGTATCACGAGAAGCTGCTTATCCTCGACATTTTTTCTTAAGTTGTTTCCTTCACTTCCATGTGTATTTTTTCTCTAGCAGGTGATCAATTATTTCTCTTTTCTTCCTTCAAATTATCAAAAAATCATTGCAAACATTCCTTAGACCAAGTACAGTGGACCCCCGCATAACGATGGCATCGCATAGCGATTTTTCCGCATAACGATTACTTTTATCGCAAAATTTTTGCCGCGCATACCGATTAAAAACCCGCATACCGATTTTCGTCCGAGACGCGTCCAATGTGCCCTCAGCCAGCCTCACATGTGCCGCTCCGTCCCATTGTTTACCAGCCAGCCTCCGCGGTAACATCCAAGCATACACTCGGAATATTTCGTATTATTACAGTATTTTCGGTGCTGTTTCTGGAAAATAAGTGACCATGGGCCCCAAGAAAGCTTCTAGTGCCAACCCTACACCTCAAAGGGTAAGAATTACTATAGAGATGAAGAAAGAGATAATTGATAAGTATGAAAGTGGAGTGCGTATAGCCGACCTAGTCAAGCTGTACAAGAAACCCCAATCAACCATCGCTACTATTGTGGGCACCAGAAAGACAATCAAGGAAGCTGTTCTTGCCAAAGGTTCAACTGTGTTTTCGAAACAAAGATCGCAATTGATGGAAGATGTTGAGAGACTCTTATTGGTGTGGATAAATGAAAAACAGATAGCAGGAGATAGCGTCTCTCAAGCGATCATATGTGAAAAGGCTAGGAAGTTGCATGAGGATTTAATTAAAAAAATGCCTGCAACTAGTGATGATGTGAGTGAATTTAAGGCCAGCAAAGGTTGGTTTGAGAGATTTAAGAAGCGTAGTGGCATCCATAGTGTGATAAGGCATGGTGAGGCTGCCAGTTCGGACCACAAAGCAGCTGAAAAATATGTGCAGGAATTCAAGGAGTACATAGAAACTGAAGGACTGAAACCTGAACAAGTGTTTAATTGTGATGAAACAGGCCTGTTCTGGAAGAAAATGCCAAGCAGGACCTACATTACTCAGGAGGAAAAGGCACTCCCAGGACATAAGCCTATGAAAGACAGGCTTACTTTGTTGATGTGTGCCAATGCTACTGGTGATTGCAAAGTGAAGCCTTTATTAGTGTATCACTCTGAAACTCCCAGAGCGTTCAGGCAAAAGAATGTCCTCAAGGATAATTTGTGTGTGCTGTGGAGGGCAAACAGTAAGGCATGGGTCACTAGGGAATTTTTCTATAACTGGTTACACCATGCATTTGCCCCCAATGTGAAAAATTACCTAACTGAAAAGAAATTAGAACTTAAGTGCCTCCTGGTGTTAGACAATGCCCCTGGTCATCCTACAGACGTGGCAGAGCGACTTTATGGGGACATGAGCTTCATTAAGGTGAAGTTTTTGCCTCCTAATACCACTCCTCTCCTGCAGCCCATGGACCAGCAGGTTATTTCCAACTTCAAGAAACTGTACACAAAAGCTCTGTTTGAAAGGTGCTTTGTAATGACCTCAGAAACTCAACTGACTCTAAGAGAGTTTTGGAGAGATCACTTTAATATCCTCAATTGTGTAAACCTTATAGGTAAGGCTTGGGAGGAAGTGACAAAGAGGACCTTGAACTCTGCTTGGAAGAAACTGTGGCCAGAATGTGTAGACAAAAGGGATTTTGAAGGGTTTGAGGCTAACCCTGAGAATCCTGTGCCAGTTGAGGAATCCATTGTGGCATTGGGAAAGTCCTTGGGGTTGGAGGTTAGTGGGGAGGATGTGGAAGAGTTGGTGGAGGAGGACAATGAAGAACTAACCACTGATGAGCTGATAGATCAACTTCAAGAGCAAGAGGCCAGACCTGAGGAAACTGGTTCAGAGGAGGGGAGAGAGAAATTGAAGAAGTTGCCTACTACAAAGATAAAGGAAATCTGTGCTAAGTGGCTTGAAGTGCAAACCTTCATAGATGAAAATCACCCTCACACAGCTATTGCAAGCCGTGCTGGTGATTATTACACTGACAATGTTGTGAAACACTTTAGGCAAGTCATAAAGGAACGAGAGGTACAGGCCACTATGGACAGATATCTTGTGCGAAAGAAGTCCAGTGACTCTGAAGCTGGCCCTAGTGGCATTAAAAGAAGAAGGGAAGTAACCCCAGAAAAGGACTTACTACCTCAAGTCCTAATGGAAGGGGATTCCCCTTCTAAACACTAACACACTCTCTCCCCTCCTCCCATCCCATCAATCATCACCAGATCTTCAATAAAAGTAAGTGTCATTTAATTGTGCATGCCTTTTTCAGTTTGTGTGTATTAAAATTAACATTTCATGTGGTAAAAAAAATTTTTTTTCATACTTTTGGGCGTCTTGCACGGATTAATTTTATTTCCATTATTTCTTATGGGGAAAATTCATTCGCATAACGATTATTTCGCATAACGATGAGCCCTCTTGCACGGATTAAAATCGTTAACCGGGGGTCCACTGTATCTGATTTCTTATTTGCTAGTACAGCCTTAATATATCTACTTTTCTTTACCTAGGAACATGAATTTGCATATCTATGTACATGTAAAATTAGATGGAATAAAACAGCAAGGAATGAAACTAAAACACGAAATGACCTAGTGAAAGGAAATGCAACACTTTAAATGTAAAGGATTTTCAACTGCAAAGATAATTTCATGTGAAGAATGATCATAAAACACATTAATAATATCATGTCTATATAATGTAACAAAAAGTGACTTACTTATTTTGTAAATGAAGGATACACTTGTATACAACACCAGTCCCGATGAGGCCAAAGTCATGCAAGGAGACCATATGCAAGACAAAGTTCCGATACAAACTTTTACGCAAGAGTTCAGTACCGTGACTCTCCAAGAACATTGAGCACGCTAATGGGATCTGGCTGTCACCTACAAAGCTGTAATGAAATTAATTTTAATACATAAAATGGCAAATAAAATGTTTTAAGCTCTCAGCCTCATGCACCAATATGTATTATTTATGACTTCGTAATTACCTATGCTGTGTGTTTAGCTATCTGTAGCTATAGAAGCAATAACTACGCTTGTGGTGCTGTATAGTCCTTGTGGCTTAGCGCTTCTTTTTGATTATAATAATAATAATAATACGCTTGTAGTGTTCTGTCATCGTGATTTTTTAGTCTAGTGGGTATAGCGATTAACTACCTCCTCGTAAACCATTCCACTGACATGCCACGCTGTTAGCTAAGAAAAACTTTCTGCTGTCCTTTCAACACCTCAACTTTTAGTTCATAACTATGACCTTGCTCTCCCTTTTGACTGTACTAGAAAATCTTTCCTATCAATTCTTCCATATTCTTTGACAAACTTGAATGACTATCTAAACTATTTTTTTCCTATCAGCCAATGAAGGCAGTCTAAATGTCTTCAGTCCTCCTTTGCAACTAAACTTTTGTACCCCCATCTTTGAACTACTGTATATTTTTTTTTCACGTTGAAATACCATACCACCATTGCATATTAAAATTTTGGTCAAATGTACAAATTTCTGAGTGTGTGAACACCTGTAAATTTTTATTTTCCTAATATCAAAGTGATTTCCTCCCTATCTGTTAGGGAAACTCCACAAGTTATTTTCTTAAAGAATGCTGAACTTGCACTTATTCCAACCAAGACAACAATAAGCATATTGCTCTAGCCAAAAACTCTGATATAAAATTGATTAAAAATTCAAGTGTGTGTGAGAGCAAATACATGAATAATTGATTTAAAAAAATCTCATCAAACAGTGCAAAACAGTAATTTCTATGAAGAAGACTTTTCCCTTGTACCAGCTTATGCCTTTAATTTTGGTTAACTGTTTACTGTAACAAATAACATTATGTACAATTTTTAAATTTCTTACATAACTTTTTTTTTTTCTAATATCAACAGTTTCCTAGCATTCTACCCCAATACAGTAGGGGCCCCACTTACAAGGTTCCAAGTTACAAGTTTTGCACTTACAACACTGGGGAATTTGGAACCAATTAATACTTATGAACAATGACTCACTCTTCTTACATTTAGACAAACTACAATTATTATTTTCTAAAGAATGAATTATAAATAACACTCTTCTTGTTTAGTTTTTAACCAAATGCAATGAAACTCCTTGTATGTACGTTTTATGCCTCGGTGGGAAATGACTAATATATTAAAAAAAAAAAAACTATTTGACTGGTAAAGATCAATCACGAATGGTAGATTCATTATTTACGTTGTGCTAGTATGTCAGTAGCTGTAGGTGGTTATGGGGGCTTAGGAAGGAGGCCCAGCTCAATACTGCTAGTTGCATCTTGGACACACACAATACGAGGCTTTGCACCACACAACAATGTCCCTCTAACACCCATACCACCTACTCTCATGCCCACACCAATCACCTTCCCACCACCAACTTCCACACCTGCACCACTCACCTTCCCACCACCAACTCTCCCACCCACACCACTCACCTCCCACCACCAACTCTCACACCTGCACCACCTGCCCTCAAACCCACCTAGCTTTGTTACCCTTTAGCTGTAAGTGAAAAGAAACAGCACTGGATATGAAATATTGGATAAAAATTTCCTAGAAAAAAATTAGAGAATATTTTGGCTTGGAAACGTGCTATTTCATTTTACATTGTTTATAGAAAAATGGGTTCTAAATACCAAATAATCAACTTACAATTAATATTCTGGAACACATTAACACCATAAGTTGGGAGCCATGTAGTACTGAAATTATTTATTTTATTCTATATCTAAACTTTCATCTAAACACATTAGTAGCAATTTATCCTTTCCATTTTATCAAGAATAAACACTTGGCAAAACTTACTTATATTTCATAACATGAAGATTCCACATTTTCATTAGCTCCTTTTCACCTTCATTCACATCAGAAAATTCATCAATCATCATCTGTGTTTTCTGGCGGACCCATTCAGAATCATGCTCCCCTTCGCTGTCTTCATCAAGTTCATGGGGTTGTATTGGCAGGCATGTCATTGTGTGGTGATACAATCTAAAAATAAACAAAAGAAAGATAAAACAAATTTTACATACACACACTGTTGATTCCTACATGATATGTTCAGATATATAATTATAACTACAATGATATCCTATGCCTCACTTATCAACAAGTGCTCAAGCATTTAACACACACTACCAGAAACTTAATTCAGGAATTAAGTTTCTCTTAAAACAGGATAATAAAAATGACTTCTAGTTTCCTGTGAAGTTTGCACACCTGTTCCACTCATTTACTGGTAGTTTGGAATAATTAAAGGATATGAATGAATAGAAACTTAGGTCTCCTCTCATGAATAAGCTTAGTTTCGAGCAGTAAAAATTTAGAAAAACGTTTGACTGGAATAAGACATTGCTATTGTACATAATCTGCCCTATTTTAAGAAAAAATGTACAGATAACAAGACATACATAGAGGTCATATTTAAGATTAATACATTTTCCTTAATAAGCTAAATAAATACCTAGATTCAAGCAAATTCTTCTCTGCATATGCTAACTTCTTGTTCTGGTTCCTAATAAATGACATTTAGTTATCTAGTAATTAATCCCAACCTTGAAACACTTTTGTCACATGCACCAAGACACTGCTTATTTTTAATACACATTTTCATAATCTTGTCACCTGCATACAGCATATGCCTTTTCTGTACCTTCACTCAGTTTAATGTTATACAGTTTTTTTTATAGTAACCAGCTGGAAAAGCTTTGCTGGAGAGTGGTGTGTTTCTTGCTATTAGGAACACACTACTATTGTAGTGTCAAGCACTAAACCCATGACCCACATGGGTTTAGTGCTTGACATTATAATAACAATAATAAAATAATAATTCTCCATGGGGAAGTGGAGAAGAATCCTTCGTCCTTAAGCCATGCATGTTGTAAGAAGCAACTAAAATCTTGGCAGCATGGGGCTAATAACCCCTTCTGGTGTATAAATTACTAAATTTAAAAAGAAGAAAAACTTTACGTTTCTTCTCTTTTGGTCACCCTGCCTTGTGGGAAATGGCTGTTGTTTAAAATAATTATAATACTAATAATAATTTAATCAATGTGCCCCTTAATTTAATAATTTTTATTTCAATGCACTAATCTAACTTCATTCGTCTGTCCTAATTCACATATTCTCCACTATACAATTTTTTTTCAACTCCATGGTCATCTCCCGCCAAGGCAGGGTAACCTAAAAAAAGATAACACGTTCACCATTATTCACTCAATTGCCATCTTTTCACAACTGTGTTGACATCACAGTTAGATTACCTTCCGATTATACAAATGCTCAAATATAATACGTAATGGAATTTGGCTTTGATAACCTATGCCAATAATACTATGGATAAAATGCATCCAAATTCCTGATGACCCTTTTCTTTGACTGCATTAAAACTACCAACACTAAATACTTTACTACCCTTTCCAACACTTTTCATTATGTATACTTAGTATCAAAAATGTACGTTTCCCATTCTCTGTTTTTTCCCTTGCAATATTTTTTTTTCCATTTTCATGAAAGTGAAGGTTCAATCACAAAATTCTTCAACTACTACATCTGATACATTAAAACTGAAGAGTGATAAATGCCTTGGGTAAAATTTTATATGAGAATGAGAAAGTCTACATCAAAACTTGGCATTTTAAGGTAGGATGTAGTGGCACGCATTCAATGAAGTTCTGAGTAGTAGAAGTGAGCAACAAAAAAAAAAAAAATGAAAAAGGGGTGAGAGCTTAGGTAAGCAAGGAGACAAAAGGACAAAAGATGTATCCTCTAGAACAGTGGTTCCCACCTTTTTTTTGAATCATGCCCCACCTCAACACCTCAAAAAATTTGATGTCCCCCTGATATAAAAACAAATTTGAGTGTTTAAAAGATATAATACTGGGTAAAAATACAATACAGCAAAATTACATTTATTTTAGTAACTTACCAACCTCAAGTTTAGACTCATCAAAACTGAGAATCTCATGTTAGTGAGATCCTCGAGCTTCATGTTTACTACATATGGTTTTGATTCCAGGCATTAATTTAGTTTAAGTTTCTAGTCTCCTAGTTTTGTGATATCAAGTCAGTTTCAAAGTTAAATTATTTACAGCACTAAAACCACATTCCATCAAATATGAAGAGGGAAATGATAATAATAACAATTCTTACCAAATAAGATGAATTTGGGTATATCGTCGTTGGCTCGTCACAAAGCCACATTATGGTTCCTTTTACTTTTAATAAAGTTTTAAGACTCATCATTTTGTAAATGAGACAGTTTGTTTTGGTACTTCATGGTCACTTCAGACGGATCCACTAGCAATGGCTGAATTAGCCAAGATGGAAAATCTATTTCTTTAAGATCAGAAAATCTGCCATTAAAAACACAGGTCAGTATTTTCAAATGATCCACAATGACAAGTGCAGCAGCAGCAGCAGCAGCACTCACCCTGCACTTATTTAGCCAATACAACTGGATAAATCTGTTTGCAGAAATATTCTTTTGACATAATTCCAGATATGTAATGAAGCCAAATATCTTGGCTTTCGAATCAACAAGGGTCATACTTGCTTCCTGAAGTTGCTTATTTAACATATTCTGTTTTAAGTCACTGAGAATATCAAATACAGTGGTACCTCGGGATACAAACAACTCAAAACTCAAACAATTATGTAAGTGTTTTTATGCAAGCACTTTTGTAAGTATATTTTTGGGGGTCTGAAACAGATTAATCTAATTTACATTATTCCTTATGGGAACAAATTCGTTCGGTATCGGCACTCGAGCAGCCTTCTGGAAAGAAATAAGTTCATATCCCGAGGTACCACTGTAGTTCTATGAATCTTTTCAAACAGTTGCTCTTTGACATTACATTAGCATAAAGCAATATTCTCACATGGTCTGCGTTCTTACCCTCACAAAGCTGTTTGAAGAGACGTCCACATTTAGTATTAGCTTTCATGATGTTGATACATCTTATTACCGAATTCAGTATCTCATTTAGAACAAGTGAAATGCTTTTGACAACTAAATTTTCTCTGAATTATACAGTAAACAAGCAGCATTTCTAGATTATTATCTGGTCTTGAGTCCTGGAGGTGGGAAGTACAATGCCTACACTTTAAAGGAGGGGTTTGGGAAATTGGCTGTTTGGAGTGACATCTAAACTGTTGTAACTGAGTTCCTCTGCAAAGACAGTGATTATGTGTCAATGATGGTGAAAGTACTGAATGATAGTAAAAGTGTTTCTTTTTTTGTTTTTGGTTACCCTGCCTTGGTGGGAGATGGCTATCACGTTAAAAATAAATAAAATAAATATCTATTAAAAAATAAAACAATTTATATACATAAATATATTATACACTCTTATATAGGTATAGAGTATGAATCCTGCTGCGAGGAGGAGGCTGGAGGCAGTGGAGATGTATTGTCCAAGGGTAGTGTGTGGTGTAAATATTATGCAGGGAATTCGAAGTGTGGAAATTAGGAGGAGGTGTGGAGTCACTAAAAGTATTATTCAGAGGGTTGAAGAGGGATTGTTGAAGTGGTTCAGTCATTTAGAGAGGCTGGAGCAAAACAGGATAGCTTGGAGGGTGTATAAATCTGTAGAGAGGAGAGGAGAAGTATGGGTTGTCCTAGGAAAGGATGAAGGGAGGGGGTAAAAGAGGTTCTGTGAGCAAGGAGCCTGGACATGCAGCAGGAATGTGTGAATGTGTTAGATAGGAGTGAACGGAGACGAATGGATTTTGGAACCTGATGAGCTCTTGGAGTGTGAGCAGGGTAATATTTTATGAAGGAATTCAGGGAAACCCGTTAGCCGGACTTAAGTCTTGGAGGTGGGAAGTACAATGCCTGCACTTTAGAAGAGGTTTGGGATATTGGCTGTTTAGAGTAACATCTAAACTGTCATATCTGGGGTCTTCTGCAGAAACAGTGATTATCTGTGAATGATGGTGAAAGTGTTTTTCTTTTTTGGGTCACCTTGTGTCAGTGGGAGACTGATATGTTAAAAAAAAAAATTATATGAAGAAGAGAGCAAGTTGTCACCTTATTCAAATGATACAAGGAGTGAAAGCAAAAATGAAAATGAAAATATACATTTTACCAAAGTACTATATTTTGATGCACAGTTTGAGGGGTGGAATTTTTTCAGTTCAGTTTCATTTTCACTATCTGTGTCATTTGAAGAAGCTGACAATTCATTCCTCTTCATCAGTAAATAATGAATCAAGACACTTCTTCATCTAAAACTCTATTTGTACCTTATTCTCAGACATTTCATCAGAGATAAACTGTAAAATATTGTCACTGAAGTCTCTCTTTTAGGACTTACGTGTATGCACAGAGATTACACAATAAGATTGCACAAAAGAATTGCCACTTAGTATTGTTAAACTCAGTTTAGCAAAATATAAAGTATAATTCTCCAAGTAATATACAGTGGACCCTCAGTTAATGGTGGCATCGGCTAATGGCAAAATCAGTTAGCGGCACATTTTTGTGTCAAAATATTGGCTCGGCTAACGCCCAAGAACTCGGTTAAGGGCATTCGTCCTGAACGTGTCCGCACAGCCTGAGCCGCAACCACCCGTCCACTCCATGCAGTGTGCCATTGTTTACAAGCCAGTGAGGACAATTCCATGTGTACATGCGACATATTTTGTATTATTCCATTGTTTTTAGTGCTTGTAACTGCTAAATATGCCACCATGGGCCCAAAGAAAGCTTCTGTGGTAAAGAAGGAAAGAAGCACAATAGAATTCAAGAAAAAAACTCGTAGCAAAGTACCAAAATGGAGGAGGAAGAGAGGGGAGAATGTGCCTTCTGCAGTGATTCAGTGATTCTACGACATGTACGATCCTAAAGCAGCAGGTACTGATAAAGGCTATAGTGCCAGCCAGCGATAAAGTGTAGAATTAACAGTGTAGCAAGTAAGTGATAGAAAAACGACACGAAAGTAACTCTCCAATGTTGTTGGATGTGTATAGGGCCGCTGAACGTATGCCGCCCTGCTACACATCTACCACCACCTTAAACCTCTGCCAACATCTCCTCCATCAAACTAACTAATTAAACTAACATCTCCTCCAAGGTAAGTGTAAATATAAAAGTGTAAGTATAAAAGTAAATATAAGTGTAAATATAAAAGGACCCCAATGGAAATACGTAAGTCCCTCTGACTTCTTTGGGTTAACCTAGGTACTTTACACACATGAAGCTCTGTATGATAATCTATGTATGTAACTGCATCTGTGTATACCTGAATAAACTTACTTACTTATTTATAAATTAAAATGTAAATCTTTCTTATTTATAAATTACATACATTAAGTGTGAACAGTGGTGGTGGGTTCTGCTGCTGCCTCACCACCACCACCACTATGTACGGCTTCTCTCAGTGGCCCTGAGAGGTCCTTCCTGCCTGACAAATTTACTGACGTTCTTCAATAGAACATTTGAGGTAGTAGACAGTGATAAAGAATATATTATTTATTTGGATTTTAGTAAAGCCTTCAATAAAGTACCTCATAAGAAAGAGACTCTTAAGAAAAGTGGCAGCTCATGGTATAGGAGGTAAAGTTCTAGCATGGATAGAGGCACGGCTTACCAATAGAAAGCAGAGTGTTTCCATTAATGGGGTTAAATCTGAATGGGGATTATTCACTAGTGGTGTTCCACAAGGTTCAGTTTTAGGCCCTCTCTTGTTCATAATTTACATTAATGACCTTGATGAAGGGATTACGAGTGACATGAGCATATTTGCTGATGATACAAAGATAGGCCATATGATTCACTCTGAGGAGAACAGCAATGAATTTCAGGAGGATTTGGACAAATTAATGCCTTGGTCTGAAAAATGGCAGATGTAGTTCAATATGGATAAGTACAGTGGTCCCTCAATAATCGTCCATAATCCGTTCCTGGAAGTGGGACTATTATCGAAATGGACGATTTACGAATCAATTTTCCCCATAAGAAATAATGTAAATTCAATTAATCCGTTCCTGACACCCAGAAGTATTAAAACAAAAATTTTTTTTACTTGAAATATAGATGTAGTACATAAACAATACAGTGGCACATGATGAATTAAACATTAACAGAATAACACTTACCTTTATTGGCAATTCTTCTTTGTGTATGGAAGACTGGAGAAGGAGATTGATTGGATGAATTACTGTTTGGAAGGGGAATCCCCTTCCATCAACACCTTGGGTACCAATTGCTTTTCTGGGGTTACTTCTCTTCTCTGTTTCTTAATGCCACTAGCACCACCTTGAGAGTCACTGGAGTCCTGTCTCGCAAAAAAACTGTCCAGAGAGCTCTGTTTCTGGCGTCTCTTTAAAACTTCCCTAAAATGGGCCAAGACTCTGTCACTGTACAAGTTGCCGATATGGCTTGCAACATCCTTCTCTGGGTGATGTTTCTCCATAAATCTTTCCATCCTACCCCACATTTCAAAAATCTCCTTAATTTCTGAAGAAGGCACTTTCTTCCATCTCTCTTCCTCCTCCTCTGCAGCAAGATTCAGAGCTGCCATCTGTTGCTGTTACTGCTGAAGCTCTTGCAGCTCCTCAGTGGTTAGCTCTTTGTTGTGGTCCTCCACCAACTCTTCCACATCCTCCAAACTCACATCCAACCCCATGGAAGCCCCCAGTGCCACAATGGATTTAACAACTGACATAGGCTCATCAGGGTCAGCCCCAAACCCTTCAAAATCCCTCTTGTGGACACAATCTGGCCACAATTTTCTCCAAGCAGAGTTCGAAGTCCTGGTAGTCACTCTCTCCCAAGCCTTACCTATAAGGCTTACACAATGGAGAATACTGAAATGTTCTTTCCAAAAATCTCGTAGGGTCAAGTGAGTGTCTGAGGTCACATTCAAGCACCTTTCAAACATTGCTTTGGTGTAGAGTTTTTTAAAGCTTGCAATGACCTGCTGGTCCATGGGTTGGAGGAGAGGAGTGGTATTTGGGGGCAAGAACTTTACCGTGATGAACCCAAACTCCTTCAGAATTAGGTCATCCAAGTTTGGAGGATGAGCAGGTGCATTGTCCATTACTAGGAGGCACTTGAGATCCAATTTCTTTTCCAGGAGGTAATTCTTCACACTAGGGCCAAACACTTCATTGAACCACTCTACAAAAATTTCCCTCGTGACCCATGCCTTACTATTAGATTTCCAAAAAACACACAATTTACTCTTCATAACATTGTTTTTCCTGAACACTCTGGGATTTTCAGAATGGTACACTAGTAACGGCTTCACTTTGAAATCCCCACTAGCATTAGCACAGAACATTAGCGTCAGCCTGTCTTTCATAGGCTTGTGCCCTGGCATTGCCTTTTCCTCTTGTGTAATGAAGGTCCTCTTTAGCATTTTCTTCCAAAAGAGGCCTGTTTCGTCACAATTGAACACTTGTTCAGGTTTCAGTCCTTCACTGTTTATGTACTCCTGGAATTCATGCACATATTTTTCAGCCGCCTTGTGGTCCGAACTGGCAGCCTCACCATGGCTTACCACATTGTGTATGCCAGTACGCTTCTTAAATCTCTCAAACCAGCCTTTGCTAGCCTTAAATTCATTCACATCATCACTAGTTGCAGGCAATTTCTTTACCAAATCGTCATGCAACTGCCTAGCCTTTTCACAAATAAGCGACGTCATAAGACTGTCTCCTGCTAATTGTTTCTCATTTATCCACACCAATAATAACTTCTCAACATCTTCGAGTACTGGTGATCTCATTTTGTCAGCATATTTACCCCCTTTGCAACAACAGCATCCTTGATTTCCTTTTTCTTGGCTATGATGGAAGATATGGTTGTACAGGATTTGTTATACATCCTGGCCAGTTCGCCCACACGTACGCCACTATCATATTGTTCAATGATGTTTTTCTTAAATTCAATCGCATTTCTCACCTTCTTTACCAAAGGCTTGGCACTAGGAGCTTTCTTTGGAGCCATGGTAGCTTATTTAGCACTTAAATAACTTGCAAGCACTAAAATAAATGAAATATTATGAAATATTTCACTGGAGCACGTGAGGGGACAGTCGCTCACTGGTAAACAATGGCACACTGGCTGAGAAGGAAAGGCCGAGGCAGCTCGAGGCCGCTCAGACCGTGCGTACGCGTCCGGAACGAAGGACTATTAGCGAGTTACCGGACCATTTCCGAGCCAATATTTTGACGAAAAAACAGGACTATTTCCGAAATGGACGACTTTCAGGCCGGACGATTATTGAGGGACCACTGTAATGAAAATAACCCTCGAAGCTATAAAGTAGAGCTTGATCATAATTTGAAAAAGACTTGGGAGTCATGGTAAGCAGAAATCTAAAGCCAAGACAGCAGTGCCTAAGTGTGCACAACAAGGCTAACAGATTACCAGGATTTATCTCAAGAAGTATAAGTAATAGAAGTCCAAAAGTTATTTTACAGCACTATACATCACTAGCGAGGCCTCATTTAGATTATGCCGCTCAGTTTTGGTCTCCTTACTACAGGATGGATATAGACTCAATGGAGAACATACAGAGAAGAACGGCTACAATGATTTACTGTGTAAGGAGTCTCCCATATTAAAATAGACTTAAAGCCTTAAATCTCCACTTTCTGGAGAGACGTAGAATGAGGAGAGATATCACTGAAGTGTATAAGTGGATGACGGGCATAAACAAAGGAGATACTAATAAAGTACTGAGGGTGTCGAACCAGGTAAGAACCAGAAACAATGGATTTAAGCTGGATAAATTTAGATTTAGAAAGGACATAGGTAAGTACTGGTTTTCTAACAGAGTTGTGGATGCATGGAACAATCTTCCCAGCAGGGCGATCGAGGCTAGGACCTTGGGTAGCTTTAAAAAGAGATTGGACAAATATATGAGTGGGAGGGGCTGGGTTTGATTGGTGTCATTGGGTATGGGAGTAAATTCTTGGGTAGTTTAGGGTAGAGGTCATTTTGACCTCCGTCAGCTGTCCATTCCCAATTTTCAGAGGTCCTACTTTTTCCTTCACCTTCATCCTATACACTTGAAAGAACCCCTTTGGATTGGTCTTTGATTCATTAGCAACTCTAATTTCATAGTCACATTTAGCCTTTCCAATCCCCTTTTTTACTTCTCTTTTCAGCCGAACATACTGGTCAGTAAGGTTAACCTCTCCTCTTCTGATGAGTCTATAAATTCCCCTTTTCTCCCCTAAAAGATGCTTTAGCTTCCTGTTAACCCATTTGGGATCATTATTATTAGACCTAATTTCTCTCTGGGGAATGTATATACTCTTAGCATGGTGTACATTATTAAGAAAAAAATCACAAAAACAGATTCTTTCGTAATCATAAGTATGATCATCGTCAATTGAATCATTAGCTAGATAACCCCAATAGAGATTAGACAGGTGTTCCCTAAGTCCACTACAATCAGTAGAATGAAAATCAGGGATTTTTACCGTATTATCGTTATTCTTGTATTCCCAGTTAATGCTAAAAGTAATGGATTTGTGATCACTTGCGCCAAGCTCTTCAGTGATCTCGAGATTATTTACCTGGAGGTTACCTGGAGGTTATTCCGGGGATCAACGCCCCCGCGGCCCGGTCCATGACCAGGCCTATTTACGAGTGTTTCCTTATTTGACAAGACTAGGTTGAGCAAATTATTACCCCTGGTAGGCTTCAGAAAACAGTCCTGAACTGTTTCCATAAAGTCACTGGACTCCAGATTACCGGTCAAAGAAGTCCACTCAATTTGACTAAAGTTAAAATCCCCTACTATCATTATGGTAGTGTGTCTAGAAGCCCTAACAATTTTGTATCAGAGAAGTCTCCCTCTATCGTGATCCAAGCCTGGAGGTCGGTATATTACACCTAGAATTTGTTTTTCTTGACCTTCTACAAAATCTAACCAAACAGATTCTGTTACTAGTCCATCTATTTTTACACTTGTTTTTATGCAACAATTAATATTTTCTCGTACATATAATGCAACTCCTCCCCCCTTCCCATTACATCCATCCACATGGAACAACTTAAACCCTTGAATGTTCCACTCAGCAATCATATCCCGACTCTTTAAATCATACCACGTTTCAGTTATTGCAATGACATCAAAGTTCCCAGCACACACTACAAAATGTAGTTCATTAATCTTATTTCTTGCACTTCGACTGTTACCATAAAATACCATCATATGTTTTTTCTTCTGCACATTTTTCCTATTCACCTTTGCTCTTACACAATTTCTAAAATTATCATTACCCAGCGTTACTCCATGACTGTTATTATTAGGATTCATAATATCAAAGCCTATGTCAATACATCCATACTCATTATTTTTCATTTCTAAACCCATACATCTAATTAATCCTAGTTTAAAGTCCTAATAATCCCCTCAACTGAACTAGCAAGAAAACCCACACCTGCCCTGGATAAGTGAACCCCATCCATGACATACATGTCATTTCGGCCATAGAAGTTGTCCCAGTTGTCAATGAATGGTACTGCATTATCCTTACAGTGTTTGTCCAGTCAACAATTAATACCAATTGCTCTGGACAACCATTCATTTCCAACACCCCTTCTTGGCAAAATGCCACATATAATAGGGTACCCTCCTCCTCCTCCTTCCTAATTATGTCTATTGCTGTCCTGAACCTTCCAACTAAATCCTCACTTCTATGCTTGCCTACATCATTGCCTCCAGCACTGAGGCAGATAATAGGATTGATCCCATTACCATTCATGATGTTGTCACGCTGCTAACAATATCCTCCATGCAAGTCTCCAGGAAAGCAAACCCTCTGTCTCTTACTCCTATCCTTCAAGCAGAAAGCGCAACCATATATACCTAACCTGACTATCCCCAAAACAACTTTTTACTTTCCTTGGTGTCGTTCGTCATGGTGTTCCCAGTAGTCGATGCACATTCGTCAGGTAACACGGAGAATGCATTAGATGTTTCCACAACAGTCTCTTTCTTCATCATCATTTCTACCTTTCCTTTCGTCTTCTTGATCATCAACTTCGTTCCATGCTGTCCAGCCACTGTACAGGTTCCCTTCTTTACCTGAGGATTCACAACAGGAGGACTACTACGAATCCTCTTGTTTTCCTCAGTCAACTGCGATATCTCTATCTTCGCTACCCTCAATTCCTCCTTAAGCTGCTAGTAAAGTTGCTCGATGGAGAGCATCTTGGTTCAGTCCACAGAGAGTACACTAGACACATCCTCACTGGTCACCACTGAGCTAAGTACAGGTCACCACTGGAGTTTAGTACAGGTCACCACTGAGCTAAGTACAGGTCACCACTCGAGCTAAGTACATATATGTATTGTATATACATATATGTACATACAATATGTATATGTGTTTTATGATTGTTCATGGTTCAATGGGTTAAAGAAGCAATATTGTATTAGATTTCCCTACAATATATTGGGGAGAGGTTTTTACAAAGCAAGTGTTATAAGAAGAGCAGAGTATATGGAGAGTAAAAGAAAGGTGAAGAGAGTGGTGAGAGAGTGCAAAAGGAGAGCAGATGATAGAGTGGGAGAGGCACTGTCAAGAAATTTTAATGAAAATAAGAAAAAATCTTGGAGTTAAACAAGTTAAGAAAGCCTAGGGAAAGTATGGATTTGTCAGTTAAAAACAGAGTAGAGGAGTTAGTAGATGGGGAGAGGGAGGTATTAGGTAGATGGCGAGAATATTTTGAGGAACTTTTAAATGTTGAGGAAGAAAGGAAGGCGGTAATTTCATGCACTGGCCAGGGAGGTATACCATCTTTTAGGAGTGAAGAAGAGCAGAATGTAAGTGTGGTGGAGGTACGTGAGGCATTACGTAGAATGAAAGGGGGTAAAGCAGCTGGAACTGATGGGATCATGACAGAAATGTTAAAAGCAGGGGGGGGGGATATAGTGTTGCAGTGGTTGGTACTTTTGTTTAATAAATGTATGAAAGAGGGGAAGGTACCTAGGGATTGGCGGAGAGCATGTATAATCCCTTTATATAAAAAGAAAGGGGACAAAAGAGATTGTAAAAATTATAGAGGAATAAGTTTACTGAGTATACCAGGAAAAGTATACGGTAGGGTTATAATTGAAAGAATTAGAGGTAAGACAGAATGTAGGATTGCGGATGAGCAGGGAGGATTCAGAGTGGGTAGGGGATGTGTAGATCAAGTGTTTACATTGAAGTATATATATGTGAACAGTATTTAGATAAAGGTAGGGAAGTTTTTATTGCATTTATGGATTTAGAAAAGGCATATGATAGAGTGGATAGAGGAGCAATGTGGCAGATGTTGCAAGTATATGGAATAGGTGGTAAATTACTAAATACTGTTAAAGAGTTTTTATGAGGATAGTGAGGCTCAGGTTAGGGTGTGTAGAAGAAAGGGAGAATACTTCCTGGTAAAAGTAGGTCTTAGACAGGGATGTGTAATGTCACCATGGTTGTTTAATATATTTATAGATGGGGTTGTAAAAGAAGTAAATGCTAGGGTGTTCGGGAGAGGGGTGGGATTAAATTATGGGGAATCAAATTCAAAATGGGAATTGACACAGATACTTTTTGCTGATGATACTGTGTTTATGGGAGATTCTAAAGAAAAATTGCCAAGGTTAGTGGATGAGTTTGGGAATGTGTGTAATGGTAGAAAGTTGAAAGTGAACATAGAAAAGAGTAAGGTGATGAGGGTATTGAATGATTTAGATAAAGAAAAATTGGATATCAAATTGGGGAGGAGGAGTATGGAAGAAGTGAATGTTTTCAGATACTTGGGAGTTGACGTGTCGGCGGATGGATTTATGAAGGATGAGGTTAATCATAGAATAGATGAAGGAAAAAAGATGAGTGGTGCGTTGAGGTACATGTGGAGTCAAAAAACGCTATCAATGGAGGCAAAGAAGGGAATGTATGAAAGTATAGTGGTACCAACACTCTTATATGGATGTGAAGCTTGGGTGGTAAATGCAGCAGCGAGGAGACGGTTGGAGGCAGTGGAGACGTCCTGTCTAAGGGCAATGTGTGGTGTAAATTTTATGCAGAAAATTCGGAGTGTGGAAATTAGGAGAAGGTGTGGAGTTAATAAAAGCATTAGTCAGAGGGCAGAAGAGGGGTTGTTGAGGTGGTTTGGTCATTTAGAGAGAATGGATCAAAGTAGAATGACATGGAAAGCATATAAATCTATAGGGGAAGGAAGGACGGGTAGGGGTCGTCCTCGAAACGGTTGGACAGAGGGGGTAAAGGAGGTTTTGTGGGCGAGGGGCTTGGACTTCCAGCAAGCGTGCGTGAGCGTGTTAGATAGGAGTGAATGGAGACGAATGATACTTGGGACCTGACGATCTGTTGGAGTGTGAGCAGGGTAATATTTAGTGAAGGGATTCAGGGAAACCAGTTATCTTCAAATAGTCGGACTTGAGTCCTGGAAATGGGAAGTACAATGCCTACACTTTAAAGGAGGGGTTTGGGATATTGGCAGTTTGGAGGGATATGTTGTGTATCTTTATACCAATATGCTTCTAAACTGTTGTATTCTGAGCACCTCTGCAAAAACAGTGATAATGTGTGAGTGTGGTGAAAGTGTTGAATGATGATGAAAGCATTTTCTTTTTGGGGATTTTCTTTCTTTTTTGGGTCACCCTGCCTCGGTGGGAGACGGCCGACTTGTTGAAAAAAAAAAAATTGGAGTGAGTTAAGCAAGTTAATAAAGCCTAGGGAACGAATGGATTTGTCAGTTAAAAACGAGTAGAAGAGTTAGTAGATGGCGAGAGGAGGTATTGTGTAGATGGCAGGAATATTTTAAAGAACTTTTAAATGTTGATGAAGAGAGGGAGGCAGTAATTTCATGCATTGGCCAAAGAAGTATACCATTTTTTAGGAGTGAGAAAGAGCAGGATGTGAGTGTGGGGGAGGTGTGTGAGGCATTATGTAGAATGAAAGGGGGAAAAGCAGCTGGAACTAATGGGATCATGACAAAAATGTTAAAAGCAGGGGGGGATATAGTGTTGGAGTGGTTGGTATTTTTGTTTAATAAATGCATGAAAGAGGGGAAGGTACCTAGGGATTGGCGGAGAGCATGTATAGTCCCTTTATATAAAGGGAAGGGGGACAAAAGAGATTGTAAAAATTATAGAGGGATAAGTTTACTGAGTATACCAGGAAAAGTGTACGGTAAGGTTATAATTGAAAGAATTAGAGGTAAGACATAATGTAGGACTGCAGATGAGCAAGGAGGTTTTAGAGTGGGTAGGGGATGTGTAGATCAAGTGTTTACATTGAACCATATATGTGAGCAGTATTTAGATAAAGGTAGGGAAGGTTTCATTGTATTTATGGATTTAGAAAAGGCATATGATAGAGTGGATAGGGAAGCAATGTGGCAGATGTTGCAAGTATATGGAATATGTGGTAAGTTACTAAATGCTGCAAATAGTTTTTATGAGGATAGTGAGGCTCAGGTTAGGGTGTGTAGAAGAGAGGGAGACTACTTCCCGGTAAATGTAGGTCTTAGACAGGGATGTGTAATGTCACCATGGTTGTTTAATATTTTTATAGATGGGGTTGTAAAAGAAGTAAATGCTAAGGTGCTCGGAAGAAGGGTGGGATTAAATTATGGGGAATCAAATACAAAATGGGAATTGACACAGTTACTTTTTGCTGATGATACTGTGCTTATGGGAGATTCAAAAGAAAAATTGCGAAGGTTAATGGACGAGTTTGGAAGTGTGTGTAAAGGTAAGAAGTTGAAAGTGAACATACAAAAGAGTAAGGTGATGAGGGTATCAAATGATTTAGATAAGCAAAAATTGGATATCAAATTGGAGAGGAGGAGTATGGAAGAAGTGAATCTTTTCAGATATTTGGGAGTTGACGTGTCGGCGGATGGATTTATGAAGGATGAGGTTATTCATAGAAGTGATGAAGAAAAAAAAGTGAGTGGTGTGTTGAGATATGTATATGTGGAGACAAAGAAACGTAATCTATGGAGGCAAAGCAGGGAATGTACGAAAGTATAGTGGTACCAACACTCTTACATGGGTGTGAAGCTTGGTTTGTAAATGCTGCAGCGAGGAGATGGTTGGAGGCAGTGGAGACGTCCTGTCTAAGGGCAATGCGTGGTGTAAATATTATGCAGAAAATTCGGAGTGTGGAAATTATGAGAAGGTCTGGAGTTAATAAAAGTATTAGTCAGAGGGCTGAAGAGGGGTTGTTGAGGTGGTTTGGTCATTTAGAGAGAACGGATCAAAGTAGAATGACATGGAGAGAGTATAAATCTGTAGGGGAAGGAAGGTGGGGTAGGGGTCATCCTCAAAAAGGTTGGAGGGAGGGGGTAAAGGAGGTTTTGTGGGCGAGGGGCTTGGGCTTCCAGCAAGCGTGGGTGAGCGTGTTAGATAGGAGTGAATGGAGACAAATGGTATTTGGGACCTGACGAGCTGTTGGAGTGTGAGCAAGGTAATATTTAGTGAAGGGATTCAGGGAAACCGGTTATTTTCATATAGCCGGACTCGAGTCCTGGAAATGGGAAGTACAATGCCTGCACTTTAAAGGAGGGGTTTGGGATATTGGCAGTTTGGAGGGACATGTTGTGTATCTTTATATATATATGCTTCTAAGCTGTTGTATTCTGAGCACCTCTGCAAAAACAGTGATTATGTGTGAGTGAGGTGAAAGTGTTGAATGATGATTAAAGTATTTTCTTTTTGGGGATTTTTTCTTTCTTTTTGGGTCACCCTGCCTCAGTGGGAGATAGCCGACTTGTTAAAAAAAAAATATTGGGGCACCAAACATTCGCGATTTTTCAACATTCACGAGGCTCTTGATCCCCTAATCCTTGCGAATGTTGGAGATCTGCATATAAAATATTTATGTATAAATTTATACTATTACAGTGGACCCTCGGTTACCAGCCATTCCTGTTATCAGCCAACTCGGTGATCAGCCTTTATTTCGGTGATCGGCTGTTTCGCATGTGCCCGTCTGCCGGCTGGAGCTGCTTGTGCGTCAGTTTGGCTGTCTCGGTGTGTGAGGAAGCTTCTGCTCATATATCCAAACATTTTGCTTGTTTTCCATTGTTTTTTGTAGTTTTTTGCAGTGCAATTGCGAAATAAGTAACCATGGCTCCAAAGAAAGTTCCTGAAAAAGTTCCTGTGGTAAAGAAAGTGAGGAACACCATGGAATTTAAGTGTGAAGTGTAGCAGGCATGCAGGGAGTGTAGCAGACATGCAGGAGTGTAGCAGGGATGCAGGGAGTGTAGCAGGGATGCAGTGTGTGTAGCAGGCATGCAGGGAGTGAAGCAGGCATGCAGGGAGTGTAGGAGGCATGCAGGGAGTGTAGGAGGCATACAGGGAGTGTAGCAGGCATGCAGGGAGTGTAGCAGGCATGCAGGGAGTGTAGCAGGCATGCAGGGAGTGTAGCAGGCATGCAGGAAGTGTAGCAGGCATGCAGGAAGTGTAGCAGGCATGCAGGATAGCAGGATATATAGCAGGCATGCAGGGAGTGAAGCAGGCATGCAGGGAGTGAAGCAGGCATGCAGGGAGTGAAGCAGGCATGCAGGGAGTGAAGCAGGCATGCAGTGAGTGTAGCAGACATGCTGGAAGTGTACCAGGCATTCCAGAAGCCAGGATTAGTCTTCAATAAAGGTATGTAATATTGATTTAATTGTTAAAATACAGTGGACCCCCGCATAACGTTGGCATCGCATAGTGTTAAATCCGCATAGTGATACATTTTATTACTAAAATTTTGCCTCGCATAGTGATAAAAAATTCGCTCAACGCGATTCGTCCGAGACACGTCCATGCGGCCTGAGCCAGCCTCACTTGTTCTGCCAGTGGCATTGTTTACAAGCCAGCCTCCGTGGTAACATTCAAGCATACAATCGGAACATTTCGTATTATTACAGCCTTTTTATAGTGATTTCACCTGAAAAATGTGACCATGGGCCCCAAGAAAGCTTCTAGTGCCAACCCTACAGGAATAAGGGTGAGAATTACTATGGAGATGAAGAAAGAGATCATTGCTAAGTATGAAAGTGGAGTGCGTGTCTCCGAGCTGGCCAGGTTGTATAGTAAACCCCAATCAACCATCGCTTCTATTGTGTCCAAGAGAACGGCAATCAAGGAAGCTGTTCTTGCCAAAGGTTTAACTGTGCTTTCGAAACAGAGATCGCAAGTGATAGAAGATGTTGAAAGACTGTTATTGGTGTGGATAAACGAAAAACAGATAGCAGGCGATAGCATCTCTCAAGCGATCATAAGTGAAAAGGCTAGGAAGTTGCATGAGGATTTAATTAGAAAAATGCCTGCAACTAGTGGTGATGCGAGTGAATTTAAGGCCAGCTAAGGTTGGTTTGAGAGATTTAAGAGGCGTAGTGGCATACATAGTGTGATAAGGCATGGTGAGGCTGCCAGTTCGGACCAAAAAGCAGCTGAAAAATATGTGCATGAATTCAAGGAGTACATAGACAGTGAAGGACTGAAACCTGAACAAGTGTTTAATTGTGACAAAACAGGCCTGTTTTGGAAGAAAATGCCAAGCAGGACCTACATTAATCAGGAGGAAAAGGAACTCCCAGGACATAAGCCTATGAAAGACAGGCTTACTTTTCTCATGTGTGCCAATGCTAGTGGTGATTGCAAAGTGAAGCCTTTATTAGGGTATCACTCTGAAACTCCCAGAGCGTTCAGGCAAAAGAATATCCTCAAGGCTAATTTGTGTGTGCTGTGGAGGGCAAACAATAAGGCATGGGTCACTAGGGACTTTTTCTATGACTGGTTACACCAAGCATTTGCCCCCACTGTGAAAAATTACCTAACTGAAAAGAAATTAGACCTTAAGTGTCTCCTGGTGTTAGACAATGCCCCTGGTCATCCTACAGACTTGGGAGAGCGACTTTGTGGGGACATGAGCTTCATTAAGGTGAAGTTTTTGCCTCCTAATACCACTCCACTCCTGCTGCCCATGGACCAGCAGGTTATTGCAAACTTCAAAAAACTGTACACAAAAGCTCTGTTTGAAAGGTGCTTTGTAGTGACCTCAGAAACTCAATTGACTCTAAGAGAGTTTTGGAGAGAGCACTTTAATATCCTCAATTGTGTAAACCTTATAGGTAAGGCTTGGGAGGGAGTGACTAAGAGGACCTTGAACTCTGCTTGGAAGAAACTGTGGCCAGAATGTGTAGACCAAAGGGATTCTGAAGGATTTGAGGCTAACCCTGAGAATCCTATGCCAGTTGAGGAATCAATTGTGGCATTGGGGAAGTCCTTGGGGTTGGAGGTTAGTGGGGAGGATGTGGAAGAGTTGGTGGAGGAGGACAATGAAGAACTAACCACTGATGAGCTGCTAGATCAACTTCAACAGCAAGAGGCCACACCTGAGGAAATTGCTTCGGAGGAGGGGAGAGAGAAATTGAAGAAGTTGCCTACTTCAAAGATTAAGGAAATCTGTGCAAAGTGGCTTGAAGTGCAAACCTTCATGGATGAAAATCACCCTCAGACAGCTATTGCAAGCCATGCTGGTGACTATTACACTGACACTGTTGTGAAACACTTTAGGAAAGTCATAAAGGAACGAGAGGTACAGGCCACTATGGACAGATATGTTGTGCGACAGAAGTCCAGTCAGTGACTCTGAAGCTGGTCCTAGTGGCATTAAAAGAAGAAGGGAAGCAAACCCGGAAAAGGACTTGACACCTCAAGTCCTAATGGAAGGGGATTCCCCTTCTAAACACTAAAACCATCCAGTCTCCCCTCCTCCCATCCCATCAATCATCACCACATCTTCAATAAAGGTAAGTGTCATATAACTGCATGTTTTCTTAAGTTTGTGTGTGTTTTTTTTTTTTGCCAACAAGTCGGCCGTCTCCCACCGAGGCAGGGTGACCCAAAAAAGAAAGAAAATCCCCAAAAAGAAAATACTTTCATCATCATTCAACACTTCCACCACACTCACACATTATCACTGTTTTTGCAGAGGTGCTCAGAATACAACAGTTTAGAAGCATATACGTATAAAGATACACAACATATCCCTCCAAACTGCCAATATCCCAAACCCCTCCTTTAAAGTGCAGGCATTGTACTTCCCATTTCCAGGACTCAAGTCCGACTATATGAAAATAACCGGTTTCCCTGAATCCCTTCACTAAATATTACCCTGCTCACACTCCAACAGATCGTCAGGTCCCAAGTATCATTCATCTCCATTCACTCCTATCTAACACGCTCATGCACGCTTGCTGGAAGTCCAAGCCCCTCGCCCACAAAACCTCCTTTACCCCCTCTTTCCAACCCTTTCGAGGACAACCCCTACCCCTCCTTCCTTCCCCTATAGATTTATATGCTTTCCATGTCATTCTACTTTGATCCATTCTCTCTAAATGACCAAACCACCTCAACAACCCCTCTTCTGCCTTCTGACTAATGCTTTTATTAACTCCACACCTTCTCCTAATTTCCACACTCCGAATTTTCTGCATAATATTTACACCACACATTGCCCTTAGACAGGACATCTCCACTGCCTCCAACCGTCTCCTCCCTGCTGAATTTACCACCCAAGCTTCACATCCATGTAAGTGTGTTGGTACTACTATACTTTCATACATTCCCTTCTTTGCCTCCATAGGTAACGTTTTTTGACTCCACATATACCTCAACGCACCACTCACCTTTTTTCCCTCATCAATTCTATGATTAACCTCATCCTTCATAAATCCATCCGCTGACACGTCAACTCCCAAGTATCTGAAAACATTCACTTCTTCCATACTCCTCCTCCCCAATTTGATATCCAATTTTTCTTTATCTAAATCATTTGATACCCTCATCACCTTACTCTTTTCTATGTTCACTTTCAACTTTCTACATTTACACACATTCTCAAACTCATCCACTAACCTTTGCAATTTTTCTTTAGAATCTCCCATAAGCACAGTATCATCAGCAAAAAGTAACTGTGTCAATTCCCATTTTGAATTTGATTCCCCATAATTTAATCCCACCCCTCTCCCGAACACCCTAGCATTTACTTCTTTTACAACCCCATCTATAAATATATTAAACAACCATGGTGACATTACACATCCCTGTCTAAGACCTACTTTTACCGGGAAGTATTTTCCCTCTCTTCTACACACCCTAACCTGAGCCTCACTATCCTCATAAAAACTCTTAACAGCATTTAGTAACTTACCACCTATTCCATATACTTGCAACATCTGCCACATTAAAATTAATATTTCATGTGGTAAAAATTTTTTTTTTCATACTTTTGGGTATCTTGCACGGATTAATTTGATTTCCATTATTTCTTATGGGGAAAATTAATTCGCATAACGATAATTTCGCATAACATTGAGCTCTCAGGAACGGATTAATAGCGTTATGCGGGGGTCCACTGTAATTATTTTTTTGTGAATATTTTTGTCTGGAACGGATTAATTGTATTTACATTAATTCTTACAGGAAACATTATTTCGGTTTTTGGCCATTTTGATTTTAGGCCAAGCTTCTGGAACGGATTACAGCTGATAACTAGGGGTCCACTGTATAACACTTTCAAACTGCACCCCAAAACATTCAAAATTGCCCCCTTGAGGGAAGTAAACCCTACATTGGCAATCACTGTTCTACGAAATTTGCAGCCTATAGTTGAATGAACTCCAGTGCCAGCAAACTTAAAATCTTCCAATTACTTCATCCTAGATTGCAGACAAAGCACAGCAGATAGCCAAGAACCCTCAGGAAAATACCAACAACAGCTAAAATATCACTTTACCTACTGGAAGTATGGCTGACATTACCCTGACTCTAAAACACAGCATCTTAGCCCATACATGAAATGACCAGATCACAGCTCAGAAGCATGTACAAGATCCCATGAGGAGTGTATAACAGATATAACATTGATGAAATATCACGAAGCCTACACACCAGAATCCTCAAACATAAATACATAGTGGACCCTCGGTTTTCGTCATTAATCCATTCCAGAGAGATTGGCGAAAACTGAAACCATTTTCTCCTAAAGAAATAATGTAAATCCAATTAATCCATTCCAAGCACCCAAAAGTATTAACAAAAAATTTTTTTTTTTTTTAGGTTAAGCATAGATTTGCATGCAGAAAAGAATGAACATTCAACATGACACTTACCTTTATTGAAGACTCTTGGGTATGGATCACAGGGAGAAGGGGAGAGGGAAGATAGGGTATTCTTTAGAAGGGGAATCCCCCTCCATAAGGACTCTAGGTACCAAGTCCTTATCTGGGGTCACTTCTCTTCTTTGTCTTTTACTGCCACTAAGACTAGCTTGAGTCACTGGACCTCTGTCGTACAAAAAGTTGGTCCAGAGAGCTCTGTTTCCGATGTCTCTTTAAAATTTCCCTAAAATGGGACATGGCATTGTCATTGTAAAAGTTGCCAGCACGGATTGCAACAACCTTCTCAGGGTGATGTTCCTCCACAAATGTTTGCACCCTACTCCACATTACACAAACCACTACCACCATCACAACCACCACCACCCTCTACCACCATCACAACCACTACCACCTCTACCACCATTAAAACCACTACCACCCCCTACCACCATCACAACCACTACCACCCTCTACCACCATTAAAACCACTACCACCCTCTACCACCATCACAACCACTACCACCCTCTACCACCATCACAACCACTACTACCCTCTACCACCATCACACCCACTACCACCATCACTACCACACACTACCACCATCACAACCACTACCACCCTCCACCACCATCACAACCACTAACACCCTCTACCACCATCACTACCACCCTCTACCACCACCACTTTTGTATTTTTCTACAATCTTTTCCTTCAATTCTACGGTGTTTCTCACTTTCTTTACCAAAGGACTGGCACTAGGAGCTTTTTTTGGGCTCATGGTGGCTTATTTAGCCTTCACACACAATCAACAAGTGTCAAAAAAATGGATTACAAAATGTTTCGTATGACCCTGCAGGATATGTTCACTCACCGAGAAACGACACAACACTGCCTGAGAACGTGTGTGGGAGGCGGCTTTGTGTGTGCACTGGGCATTGGACAGGTTCTGTACCACTGATGAAAATGGAGGAAATTGACGAAAACGGAGGAAATATTTTGACAAAAAAAAGTCGGTGAAAACTGAAATCGGCGATAACAGAGATCAACGAAAAGGGAGGATCAATTGTACATAAAAAATCGGCGATAACAGAGATCAACGAAACGGGAGGGTCAATTGTACATTTAAAACCACACAATCTGAACAAAGCCTTTTATATGAAGACAGCCAAAAACCTGGAAGACATGTTCCCAATAAAGTCATACAGACCTCCAACACAACAGAATCGAGGTGCAATTAGCATTGCCAAACCGTTGTCTAAAGTCAACATGCAAGGACAAATCCAACAGGTGAAGTAATAACCACTCACATACTACAGGTGATGCTGATATCCACTGAAATACCAGCCACAGATGACACCTGTCCTCACTTCTTCACCTCTATATGTCCTGTCTCTTTACTCCTTCCTTGAATTAATAAAGCCTACTGTGTTAGATAATTGCTGTCTATAATGAAGTCCTCTGCACCAAGCATCTTTCTACCATACCACAGACTGTTAATCTGACACAAGGTTGAGTAATATTTTATCTAGGTATCAATGATCTTTACAACAGATTTACAATACTTAGTTGTAACCCATTCATTTCTTCTGCCATCATTACATTTAAGGGGCTTTTTTTTTTTTTTTTTTAAGATGTGTGTGTTAAACTGCCATGGAATATGTGAAATTGAATCGAATTGAAAAGACGTAACACAAGAACAGGAAAGATAATAGTCGGAGGGTAAAAGAACACAGGATGAAAGCGAAAAAGAAATTATTTGAAGGTGATGAGGCGATACAGCAATGGAATGTGCACTACTAAAAGAGCTGATGTCATCAAATGATATATATGGGAATGGCAGTTCATAGGGAATATGAAAAATAAAACTGACCATACACAAACAGCTTGATGACTTCAATCCTCATCGAAGGAATAATGAAAATCAAGTGCACACATGCTGCCTTCAGGATTTCATTTCTAAAGGTCTCTTCTTTGCTGGAAAGAAAATGGTACTTTCAACATAAGAGTAAAACAGAAATACACAACAAGATTACGGTGTAAACTTTTTAAAAAATTTATTTTATTTATTGAAACACTTACCTATTATGGCCTAATATATATGACCGTGGTAAATCAAAATCATCATCTTGTTCTAGAAATTCTGATAATGAAGGTTTCGGTCTTTTTGGTCTGCAGACTAATACTGAAGTGGTTGGTGTTCGCCGCGTGGGTCCACTGCGGGAAAAGGCAAATCCAGCTGGCATAGCTACCAAGTCTTGTGGATTTCCTGCATAAGAGCCATCATAACACTCATTGAGTGCAACATCAATTCGTGCTCCTTTAGGATGTGGCTGAAAAAGAAAGGACGAAATACAAGCAAAAAGAAAAAAATATACAGATTATCTATTATGAACTGGCATATGTCCTGGTCTGTTACCCACAGAAGCACTAGCTAGGAAAAAAAAAAAAAAAAAAAAAAAAGACTAGCCTTACCATGCATGATTCTTGTACTACATCGGCTGGTGGTATCCTATATTTTCTACTAATCCAAACTGCCTTCTTAATTACTGTTTCTCAAATTCATACCTGGTATATGCCTTTCTGCCTTCTGTTTCTTCCCTCTTGTGCCTTCACTTTATTTGCTAGACTTAATGCTTTCTTTCACAGTGCAAGGAAGGAGCAACAATTTCATTTAAGCAATAAACTAACATGAATGTGTCCAGGTGCTCTCCAAACGCCTTTATACCTAGAGGCATTTTATGTATGGGGATTCCTTATTTGGCCATCCTATTAAAAAAAGTAAATTTCCTGACAAAAAAAAAAAATCACATATACAACATCTTTTATATGAACCAAAGTATTGGAACATTTCCTTGGATTCTTCCACTGATACATTCTATGTACTGCATAATGATCATACACCACATATCCAATCTTCCTCTCCATCTGATTTAACTCTTTAGCTGATTGTGCCATAGTACTATGCATTAGAGTTCACAGGCTCTTCCGTAGTATTACGTGATGAGCTCAGCTTACTCAGATAAGCTGTGAGTGGTAAACTGGGGCCTAGATTTGAGAGAATGGGTCAATGTAGTAAGTATGCATCATATAAAAAGAATCCTGCAACACGCAGTGCATGAGAAAAAATTGTGACCGTGTTTTCGGTTTCAAACAGCAACTTTGTGGTGTATTTTTGTATGGTTTTTATGGTTGTATTCTCGGTATAATTTGATAGAATGGAAGATATATTACAGAAATAGAGATGATTTTGATTGGTTGTAGGACTGAAAATACCTAGAAATTGAGCTCAAATTAGCAGAAATGATCGATTTTTGCCAATGTTCAAGGGTCAACAAATCATGTCAAGTGTCCAATACATGTCAACTGGTGGGTCTAATGTGTGTTCACAAATGTGCTGATATTATTTATATAATTATTACAATATTGCATAACAGTAAATCTTCTATTTTTTGTGAATAAAAAATACAAATGGAATTCATGTATAAAGCCTGGAAACATAACTAATGAACAGAGGAAATGTTATTTTAGTGCCAGAATGCCTGCACTGTTTATTCTGGACCCTGTTTTAAAATTGGAATATTTTTGAAATTTGAGTGACAATGGCCAAATTACCAATTTCTGATCAATTTATTTGGTAGCTGAAATAGTTGATTGGGTGATTTCTTGTACTCAATCAAAAAATGGAAGACATACTAGCAAAACAGCTAAGAATTTGGCCAACTGGAAGAATGTAATTGACCTCAAGTAGGACTCAAAGTGAGTAAAAAATCACCAATGCATAAATATTGCTGATATAGCAACATTTGCAAAAAGATTAATTTCGCAAATTTTTTATCAAATTTCATATTTTTGTTTTATTAACATCAAAAAAAAAAAAAAAGATTCTTTACCATTTCATAAGAATTTTTTTTTTTTTTTTCAATTCTTGAAGTGTGAACAAGTTTCAGATTGGGGTCTGGACAACGAAAGGGTTGATGTTTCATCTTCTTAGTTAAACCACCAAGTATTTCCAATCATGCTACACACACACTACAACACTGTTATATATACACAAGTTACTTTACTGTATACCTGGGGTATACCTGGAGAGGGTTTCGAGGGTCAACACCCCCGCAGCCCGGTCTGTGACCAGGCCTCATGGTGGATCAGGGCCTGATCAACTAGGCTGTTACTGTTGGCCGCACACAACCCAACGTACGAACCACAGCCCAGCTGGTCAGGTACTGACTTTAGGTGCCAGTCCAGTGCCTTCTTGAAGACAGCCAGGGGTCTATTGGTAATCCCCCTTATGTATGCTGGGAGGCAGTTAAACAGCCTTGGGCCCCTGACACTTATTCTGTTGTCTCTTATCGTGCTAGTGGCACCCCTGCTTTTCACTGGGGGGATGTTGCACTATCTGCCGAGTCTTTTGCTTTCACAGGAAGTGATTTTCGTGTGCAAGTTTGGTACTAATCCCTCTAGGATTTTCCAAGTGTATATAACCATGTATCTCTCCCACCTGCATTCTAGGGAGTACAGGTTGAGGAACTTCAAGAGTTCCCAGTAATTGAGGTTTCATCGCAGTTATGTGCGCCATGGTCTCTGTACACTTTCTAGGTCAGCAATTTCACCTGCCTTGAAAGGTGCTGTTAGTGTGCAGTAATATTCCAGCCTAGATAGAACAAGTGACCTTAAGAGTGTCATCACAGGCTTGGCATCCCTAGTTTTGAAGGCTATCATTATCCATCCTGTCATTTTTCTAGCAGATGTGATTGATACAGTGTTATGGTGAGGTGAGATCCTCTGACATGATCACTCCCTGGTCTTTTAAATTAGTTTTTTGCTCTACTGTGTGGTGGGAATTTGTTTTATACTCTGATATAGTTTTAATTTCCTCACGTTTTCCATACTGTGTGGTGGGAATTTGTTTTATACTCTGATATAGTTTTAATTTCCTCACGTTTTCCATATTGGAGTAATTGAAATTTCTCATCATTGAACTTCATGTTGTTTTCTGCAGCCCATTTAAATATTTGGTTGATGTCCGCCTGGAGCTTTGCAGTGTCTTCAATAGAGGACACTCATGCAAATTCGGGTGTTATCTGCAAAGGAAGACAGTGTTGTACCTTTGAAGAGTTTCGAGTTTGACTACTCTCAGAGCCCAGCCATGGGCTTGGCTTGTCTGGTGCTTGCCTGATCAACCAGGCTGTTGTTGCTGGAGGTCCGCTGCCCCACATATCCATCACAGCCTGGTTGATCTGGTACCTGGTTAGCAAAGAAATGAAATTTTGATTTTCATTTGATTCTGATTTTATGGATTGGGCTGGGTTTTGAAATGAGCTGAGGTAGGATAACAGCTCTTAGCCTGTAAAACTGTGCAAGATAAAAAAATAAATACAGTGGAACCTTGGTACTCAAACAGCTCCGTACTAGAACAATTTGGTATTCGAATGCTTTTTTCGGTAAACAAATCGCCCGGTAGTCGACCAAACAAACATAACCTGCCAGAACTTTGCTGTCAACTATTTAGTGTTTCTTCACTTTTTGGTGTTTTTTATTATTTGTATAAATAAGTCACCAGGTGGCCTAAGAGAATTAGTGATAACAGCCAACCAAAAAGAAAATTGGTTGGGAAAAATCTGTTCCATACTCGAAGAGATTGGCACTCGAACAGCCTTCTGGAACCAATTAAGTTCAAGTGCCGAGGTTCCACAGTATGTATACACGGTATGAAGTATGTGACAAAAATCCCCTGGGTACTGCCTTTCCTAGAACAAATCACGCAAGAGCCTAACAAGCACCCAGATGTCAATTTTCTGTCTAGACTCAAGTAGTCTATAAGTATTAGGTTAAGTCTGTCCGAAATGCCTCAGCATGATAGTGGCTTTCTTTTCTCCAATCATGTTGTGATATGTAAACACACACTGTAACCTTAGCAAAGAAATAAATAGTTTATTTTACTTATTGTGCTCTAAAGAGACATACTACTATGTCCTTTAACTGCATTACATTTCACATTTGGTTTACATCCCTGTTTGTCAGATATGAGGATGAGGAACAGGATGGGAGCAAGTACTGTGCCTTGTGGAATAGAGCTTTTCATCACAGCCGCCTCAGACTTTACTCTGTTTACTACTACTCTTTGTGTTCTATTTGTTAGGAAATTATAGATCCACTTACCAACTTATCCTGTTATTCCTTTATCATCCATTTTTTGTGTTGTTACACCATGGTCACACTTGTCAAAAGGCTTTTGCAAAGTCTGTGTATACTACATCTTCATTTTGTTTGTCTTCAAGAGCATCCAGGACCTTGTCATAGTAGTCCAGTAGTTGGGACAGAGAGGAGCAACCTGCTCTAAACCCATGTTGCCCTGGGTTGTGTAACTGATGGGTATCTAGATGAGTGGCAATCTTGCTTCTCAGAACCCTTTCAAAGATTTTTATATGCTACTGCTTTACTGCCCCCTTTGTGGAGTGGGTCTGTCTGTTGTTTTTAACAGCTGTGGAATGACCCCTGTGTCCATGCTCCCTCTCCATAGGATGTTAAAAGCATATGATAGGGGCTTCTTGCAGTTCTTGAACACAGAGTTCCACGAGTCTGGGCTTGGGGCAGAGTGCATGGGCATGTCATTAATCACCTTTTTGAAGTCATTTGGCATCACGGTAATATCAGATAGGATCGAGTCTGCCAAATTCTCTCTCTCTCTCATAAAAAATTCATTTAGGTCTTTGACTCACAGTCTGGTTAGTAGCTCACTAAAAACCAAGTCATACTGGGACTTGAGTAGCTCACTCATTTCCTTGCTGCCATCTGTGTTCGACCCATCTCATTTAAGTAGGGGCCAAATACTGGATGTTGTTCTCAATTTTAATTTGGCATAAGAAAAGAAATATTTCGGGTTTCTTTCAATTTCATTTATGGCTTTTAGGTCTTCTGGCATTTCTTGACTCCTGTAAGAATCTTTTACCTTTAGTTCGATGTTTGCTATTTCTCTGACCAGTGTCTCCCTACGTATAACAGATATATTGGCCTCTTTTAGCCGCTCTGTTATTCTTTGCCTTCACCTGTATAGGGAGTGCCTTTCTCTTTCTAATTTACATCTTCTCTTCCTTAAAGGAATATGCCTTGAGCATACCTCGAGTGCCATAGTTAATTTGTTCTAGACATAGGTTTAGATCTGTGTTGCTTTGACTATCTTCCCAGTTTATATCATTTAAGACCTGGTTTACTTGGTCCCACCTTATGTTTTTGTTATTGAAATTGAATTTGGCGAAGGCTCCCTTGTGACTGATCACATTTTGTCGGTCTGGGGCCCAGCCCATACATGTCCGAACCTCTATAATGTTGTGATATGAGTACAGTACAGTGATATGAGTACAGCGGTCGAGTTTCGACCGCCTTTTTTGGCTAAATTTTGTCCAGTTTCGGCCTGTGCCCCGTGTTTCGGCCGGCGTACCAGACCTGTCCACCTGCCCGTGCAGGCGTCATGAGCCAGTCTAGCTTCGTTTATCCTTGAGTGAACATTACCCTGCGCACTCATCCAAACATTTCACAAATTCATTGTGTTTAGTGCTTGTTTATTGATTGTGACTGTGAAATAAGCCACCATGGGCCCAAAGAAACTTCCTAGTGGCACCCCTTTGGTAAAGAAAGTGAGAAACACCACAGAAGTGAAGAAAGAAATTGTACAAAAATACGAGGCAGTGTACCGCGGTGGTTGAGGCAGTGGTGAAGGAAGTTGTGGAGGCAGTGGTTGAGACAATAAGAAGTCCTCCCTCTCTCCTCCTCCCTATCTTCCAGATGCCAACAAGAGTCTTCAATAAAGGTACGTATATGTGATTTTAAATGATTATTTAAATGTTTATCTATTTCATTACTCATTTAAGTACTATATGTATTTATAATTGTTTTGTGTATGTAAAACTATAGTTATTCTTTAAAAAATTTATTTTTTTGTGAATATTTTTGTAGGTCTGGAATAAATTAATTGGATTTACATTATTTCTTATGGGAAATATTGCTTCGACTTTAGGCCTAGCTCCGGGAATGGATTGCAGCCGAAACTTGGGGTTCCACTGAATACTGTTTTTGATATGGTAATAATACTACTTCCACCACTACTACTACTACTACCTCCTCCTGCCTATATACAGCAGGGCCCCGCTTTACGGCGTTTCACTTTACGGCGTTCCGCTAATACGGTCATTTCAAATTATGACCAAAACTCGCTATACGGCTCCCCCCACCTGACTTTCTAATACGGTCACCGCGCCCCACCTTGTTTGTTTACATTCTTCGTGAGCTCAGTAAGCACTAAGTCTCTCCATTTTGTCTGGAAACTCCAAAATTTCAAATGTTTTTAAAAGTTATTTCATATTTTATATATACTCTGATAATTATACTTATGTATACCTGTACTTAAATAAACTTACATACTGTGCTGGCATGCAGGTACACATTAAAATCAGTAAGAGTGTCTTATGTCTCCAGACGTCATATTAGTAATGATAATAATAATCATCGAGTCTCATTTAAATGTCGTATATTACGTTAAATACACATTTTCATTAATCCATCTATGATATTTTTTCAAAATTATATAATAAACACGATACATAACATACAAAGATGATAAATACACCCCACAATAGAATAAATAAACATAAATATGAGATGTGGTAGTAGACGACTTGCACAAGTGACTCCATATTAGAAATGCTAATTTTTTTTTTTTTTTTCAACAAGTCGGCCGTCTCCCACCGAGGCAGGGTGACCCAAAAAAAAAAGAAAGAAAATCCCCAAAAAGAAAATACTTTCATCATCATTCAATACTTTCACCACACTCGCACATTATCACTGTTTTTGCAGAGGTGCTCAGAATACAACAGTCTAGAAGCATACACATACAGTGGACCCCCGGTTAACGATTTTAATCCGTGCAAGAGGGCTCATCGTTATGCGAAATAATCGTTATGCGAATTAATTTTCCCCATAAGAAATAATGGAAATAAAATTAATCCGTGCAAGACGCCCAAAAGTATGAAAAAAAATTTTTTTTACCACATGAAATGTTAATTTTAATACACACAAACTGAAAAAGGCATGCACAATTACATGACACTTACTTTTATTGAAGATCTGGTGATGATTGATGGGATGGGAGGAGGGGAGAGCATTATCTTCTTACTGTTTAGAAGGGGAATCCCCTTCCATTAGGACTTGAGGTAGCAAGTCCTTTTCTGGGGTTACTTCCCTTCTTCTTTTAATGCCACTAGGACCAGCTTCAGAGTCACTGGACCTCTGTCGCACAACAAATCTGTCCATAGAGCTCTGTACCTCCCGTTTCTTCAAGACTTTCCTAAAATGGGCCATAACATTGTCATTGAAATAGTCACAAGCACGGCTTGCAACAGCTGTGTCAGGGTGATTTTCATCTATAAAGGTTTGCAGTTCAAACCACTCTGCACACATTTCCTTAATCTTTGAAGTAGGCACAATGGATTCCACAACTGGCATAGGCTTCTCAGGGTTAGCCCCAAACCCTTCAAAATCTTTCTTAATTTCCATACTAATTCTCACCCTTTTTACCACAGGGTTGGCACTAGAAGCTTTCTTGGGGCCCATGGTCACTTATTTTCCAGAAACACCACCGAAAACACTGTAATAATACGAAATATTCCGAGTGTATGCTTGGATGTTACCGCGGAGGCTGGCTGGTAAACAATGGGACGGCCGGCACATGTGAGGGCACATTGGACGCGTCTCGGACGAAAATCGGTATGCGGGTTTTTAATCGGTATGCGGGGCAAAAATTTTGCGATAAAAGTAATCGTTATGCGGAAAAATCGCTATGCGATGCCATCGTTATGCGGGGGTCCACTGTATAAAGATACACAACATATCCCTCCAAACTGCCAATATCCCAAACCCCTCCTTTAAAGTGCAGGCATTGTACTTCCCATTTCCAGGACTCAAATCCGACTATATGAAAATAACCGGTTTCCCTGAATCCCTTCACTAAATATTACCCTGCTCACACTCCAACAGATCGTCAGGTCCCAAGTACCATTCGTCTCCATTCACTCCTATCTAACACGCTCACGCACGCTTGCTGGAAGTCCAAGCCCCTTGCCCACAAAACCTCCTTTACCCCCTCTCTCCAACCCTTTCGAGGACAACCCCTACCCCGCCTTCCTTCCCCTATAGATTTATATGCTTTCCATGTCATTCTACTTTGATCCATTCTCTCTAAATGACCAAACCACCTCAACAACCCCTCTTCTGCCCTCTGACTAATACTTTTATTAACTCCACACCTTCTCCTAATTTCCACACTCCGAATTTTCTGCATAATATTTACACCACACATTGCCCTTAAACAGGACATCTCCACTGCCTCCAACCGTCTCCTCGCTGCTGCATTTACCACCCAAGATTCACACCCATATAAGAGTGTTGGTACTACTATACTTTCATACATTCCCTTCTTTGGCTCCATAGATAACGTTTTTTGACTCCACATATACCTCAACGCACCACTCACCTTTTTTCCCTCATCAATTCTATGATTAACCTCATCCTTCATAAATCCATCCGCCGACATGTCAACTCCCAAGTATCTGAAAACATTCACTTCTTCCATACTCCTCCTCCCCAATTTGATATCCAATTTTTCTTTATCTAAATCATTTGACACCCTCATCACCTTACTCTTTTCTATGTTCACTTTCAACTTTCTACCTTTACACACATTCCCAAACTCATCCACTAACCTTTGCAATTTTTCTTTAGAATCTCCCATAAGCACAGTATCATCAGCAAAAAGTAACTGTGTCAATTCCCATTTTGAATTTGATTCCCCATAATTTAATCCCACCCCTCTCCCAAACACCCTAGCATTTACTTCCTTTACAACCCCATCTATAAATATATTAAACAACCATGGTGACATTACACATCCCTGTCTAAGACCTACTTTTACCGGGAAGTAGTCTCCCTCTCTTCTACACACCCTAACCTGAGCCTCACTATCCTCATAAAAACTCTTTACAGCATTTAATAACTTACCACCTATTCCATATACTTGCAACATCTGCCACATTGCTCCTCTATCCACTCTATCATATGCCTTTTCTAAATCCATAAATGCAATAAAAACTTTCCTATCTTTATCTAAATACTGTTCACATATATGCTTCAATGTAAACACCTGATCTACACATCCCCTACCCACTCTAAAACCTCCTTGCTCATCCGCAATCCTACATTCTGTCTTACCTCTAATTCTTTCAATTATAACCCTACCGTACACTTTTCCTGGTATACTCAGTAAGCTTATTCCTCTATAATTTTCACAGTCTCTTTTGTCCCCTTTCCCTTTATATAAAGGGACTATACATGCTCTCCGCCAATCCCTAGGTACCTTCCCCTCTTTCATACATTTATTAAACAAAAGTACCAACCACTCCAACACAATATCCCCCCCTGCTTTTAACATTTCTGTCATGATCCCATCAGTTCCAGCTGCTTTATCCCCTTTCATTTTCCGTAATGCCTCACGTACCTCCCCCACACTTACATTCTGCTCTTCTTCACTCCTAAAAGATGGTATACCTCCCTGACCAGTGCATGAAATTACTGCCTCTGTTTCTTCCTTAACATTTAAAAGTTCCTCAAAATATTCTCGCCATCTACCCAATACCTCCATCTCCCCATCTACTAACTCCCCTACTCTGTTTTTAACTGACAAATCCATATTTTCCCTAGGCTTTCTTAACTTGTTTAACTCACTCCAAAATTTTTTCTTATTTTCATTAAAATTTCTTGACAGTGCCTCTCCCACTCTATCATCTGCTCTCCTTTTGCACTCTCTCACCACTCTCTTTACCTTTCTTTTACTCTCCATGTACTCTGCTCTTCTTATAACACTTCTGCTTTGTAAAAACCTCTCATAAGCTACCTTTTTCTCTTTTATCACACCCTTTACTTCATCATTCCACCAATCACTCCTCTTTCCTCCTGCCCCCACCCTCCTATAACCACAAACTTCTGCCCCACATTCTAATACTGCATTTTTAAAACTATTCCAACCCTCTTCAACCCCCCCACTACTCATCTTTGCACTAGCCCACCTTTCTGCCAATAGTCGCTTATATCTCACCCGAACTTCCTCCTCCCTTAGTTTATACACTTTCACCTCCCTCTTACTTCTTGTTGCCACCTTCCTCATTTCCCATCTACCTCTTACTCTAACTGTAGCTACAACTAAATAATGATCCGATATATCAGTTGCCCCTCTATAAACATGTACATCCTGGAGCCTACCCATCAACCTTTTATCCACCAATACATAATCTAATAAACTACTTTCATTACGTGCTACATCATACCTTGTATATTTATTTATCCTCTTTTTCATAAAATATGTATTACTTATTACCAAATTTCTTTCTACACATAGCTCAATTAAAGGCTCCCCATTTACATTTACCCCTGGCACCCCAAATTTACCTACTACTCCCTCCATAACATTTTTACCCACTTTAGCATTGAAATCCCCAACCACCATTACTCTCACACTTGATTCAAAACTCCCCACGCATTCACTCAACATTTCCCAAAATCTCTCTCTCTCCTCTACACTTCTCTCTTCTCCAGGTGCATACACGCTTATTATAACCCACTTTTCACATCCAATCTTTATTTTACTCCACATAATCCTTGAATTAATACATTTATAGTCCCTCTTTTCCTGCCATAGCTTATCCTTCAACATTATTGCTACTCCTTCTTTAGCTCTAACTCTATTTGAAACCCCTGACCTAATCCCATTTATTCCTCTCCACTGAAACTCTCCCACCCCCTTCAGCTTTGTTTCACTTAAAACCAGGACATCCAGCTTCTTCTCATTCATAACATCCACAATCATCTCTTTCTTATCATCTGCACAATATCCACGCACATTCAGACTTCCCACTTTGACAATTTTCTTCTTCTTATTCTTTTTAGTAATCTTTACAGGAAAAGGGGTTACTAGCCCATTGTTCCCGGCATTTTAGTTGACTTTTACAACACGCATGGCTTACGGAGGAAAGATTCTTATTCCACTTCCCCATGGATATAAAAGGAAAATTAATAAGACCAAGAACTATTAAGATAAAATCAAAGAAAACTCAGATGAGTGTGTATAAATAAATGTGTACATGTATGTGTAGTGTGACCTAAGTGTAAGTAGAAGTAGCAAGACATGCCTGTAATCTTGCATATTTATGAGACAGACAAAAGACATCAGCAATCCTACCATCATGTAAAACAATCACAGGCTTTCGTTTTACACTCACTTGGCAGGACGGTAGTACCTCCCTGGGTGGTTGCTGTCTACCAACCTACTGCTAATAATAATAATAATAATCACCGAGTCTCATTTAAATGTCGTATATTACGTTAAATACACATTTTCATTAATCCATCCATGATATTTTTTCAAAATTATATAATAAACACGATACATAACATAAAAAGATGATAAATACACCCTACAATAGAATAAATAAACATAAATATGAGATGTGGTAGCCAGATAACTTGTACAAGTGATGCCAAGAATAACATTTTCTCTAATCTAACATAAGAGAAAATGTGTTACTGGGGGTAACTGTAGAAAATTATTCCTTTTGTATGTATGTAAGTTTATTCAGGTATACACAAATACAGTTACATAGATTATCATACATAACAACATATGTGTAGAGAACCTAGGATAACCCAAAAAAGTCAGAGTGACTTATTTCCATTGCCTTCACTCAGAGCATCATTTCTTCTCAAAATGATGTTACATGAGAATGGGAGTGTTCTTCTTTATTTATTCTACCGTATCAATGTAGAGACAACCTGTACACAATGTAACTTGTACACAAACCAGACGTGTACACTTCGTTTACAAAACTTACCTTCGCCTGGTTTGTTTACATAACTCTGCGCCTGTCCTCTCTCATGCACTCATTCTCTCTCTCTCTCTCTCTCTCATTTATTCGTTTTATCTCATTTACTTACTCCTGACCCTACATTAAGACTACAAATATTTTAAGGTAAGTAATGAGTGAACTGTATATACATTTTATCGCTCTGGGATGCTTAAATGTAATAGAATATTATGTGTAGGTGGGTTGGCCTGGTATGGTAGCCCGGCTGACTACCATACATACCACACTTGATTTTTTACAATAAATACTACTCATCTCACCCTATATTTTAAGGTAAGTAATGAGTGAACTGTATATACATTTTATCGCTCTGGGATGCTTAAATATCATAGAATTGTATGTGTGGGTGAGGTGGCCTGGTATGGTAGCCTGGCTGACTACCATACATACCACACTTGATTTCTTACAATAAATACTACTTGTCTCACCCTAGATTAAGACTATAAATATTTTAAGGTAAGTAACGAGTGCACTATGTGTGTATTGTACTTTTTTATTGTTTTTTGATGCCTGGTTCTATTGCTAACTTAATATATGTTAGTGTAAACTTGTTATCTAGTGTTTGTATGCATTTGTAAGTGGAAAAAAAGGGTGTTCCACTTTACGGCGGTTTCCGCTTTACAGCGGTAGCCTGGAACCTAACCAGCCGTATAATTGGGGCCCTCCTGTATACCCATCCTGCTCTCCTTTTCGTTAGTGTGACTTTGTAAATGGTCCAAGTCGGACCGAAACGTCATCGTAGGCTCCTCTCTTCTATGTGCAGGTTATTTGTGTATGATATGGTAATATTTCGTATCAGATCATCACTGTTAGTGAAGGTGAGGGCCAGTGTATTCTCCAATCCTGTAGGCTCTATTATTTGTTGGTTTAAGGTGAATTTGGTGCAGAGATTTAAAAGTTCATGTGTGTGCAAGTTTTCATCCAAGCTGCCTCCTGGTGTTATCTCTGCTACAACATTATTTGCTACATTCCTCCATTTTAGGTGTCTTAGGTTGAAATCCCCCAAAAGCAATATGTTGGGGGCAAGAGCTGGAAGATTTTCCACACAGTGATCAATTTTCACAAGCTGTTCCTGGAATTGTTAAGAAGTTGCATCCAGATGCTTGCAAACAACCACAATGACCAGGTTTTGGTTCTCAATCTTTCTTGCCAAAACTTCAACTACATCATTTTAGGCATTGATTCTGTGATATACAGGACAACCACCCCTTTTGTCTGTTCACTATGTCGCATCTGTATAGGTTGTAACCCGGGATCCATATTTCACATGGTTACCCAATTTTGCACAAGACTAGCTTTAGATTTTATAATCAGTCCAACCCTAGACTATTATTATTTTGATTCTTCTTAGTACCCAAATTGGAATTTATCTTCATTAACACTGAAACACATCCACCCTCACTCCTGATTTCATAGTCAGAATCACATAGACATACCAATTCCATTAACACAGAACTGCAGGCACCATTCCTTTCACCTCCAGAGAAGTTCTGCTAACTGATTTCCCTGAATCCCTATTATTATATTATTATTGTTAAACCTTGTTAAACTGTTTATATATTAGCATTACTAAAGCTGCTGCACTGTGCATGTTATGTGCTTTTCTGACAGTACCACCATTAAATTATACAGTGGCAGTTTAAGATGTCCAAGTGCCCCTAGGTGGAGAACTTTGGAAAGGCTCCTTTAGGGAGTCCCTCAATGTTGTTAGCTAATGCACTAGTGGAAATTAAATTTTAACATTAAAGCCAGATATACAACTGATTGTATGACTGCTGCCAGCCTGCTGCAAGCAGGTGATTATATAAACTGACTTCTCAAAAATATATACGTATTCAACAAAATGAGTGAGCTTAAAAAAACTGCATTTTGATCCCAGAATTGAATATTTCCCACGATACTAGAGGACGAAGCACAACTCACAAAGGGTTAAGAAACAAGTGGTGAATGATTTTGAGGCCCCTCAGCAGTCGGAACCCTGAGTGACCACTTAGTCTGCTTATTGGTAGATCCACAACCGAAATTCTGCATCATCTTAACTCCTTAAATGCTGTAAAGAGTTTTTATGAGGATAGTGAGGCAGTGGAGATGTCATGTCTGAGGGCAATGTGTGGTGTGAATATAATGCAGAGAATTCGTAGTTTGGAAGTTAGGAGGAGGTGCGGGATTACCAAAACTGTTGTCCAGAGGGCTGAGGAAGGGTTGTTGAGGTGGTTCGGACATGTAGAGAGAATGGAGCGAAACAGAATGACTTCAAGAGCGTATCAGTCTGTAGTGGAAGGAAGGCGGGGTAGGGGTCGGCCTAGGAAAGGTTGGAGGGAGGGGGTAAAGGAGGTTTTGTGTGCGGGGGGCTTGGACTTCCAGCAGGCGTGCGTGAGCGTGTTTGATAGGAGTGAATGGAGATGAATGGTTTTTAATACTTGACGTGCTGTTGGAGTGTGAGCAAAGTAACATTTATGAAGGGGTCCAGGGAAACCGGCAGGCCGGACTTGAGTCCTGGAGATGTGAAGTACAGTGCCTGCACTCTGAAGGAGGGGTGTTAATGTTGCAGTTTAAAAACTGTAGTGTAAAGCACCCTTCTGGCAAGACAGTGATGGAGTGAATGATGGTGAAAGTTTTTCTTTTTCGGGCCACCCTGCCTTGGTGGGAATCGGCCAGTGTGATAATAAAACAAAATAAGTGAGGCTCAGGTTAGGGTGTGTAGAAGAGAGGGAGACTACTTCCCGGTAAAAGTAGGTCTTAGACAGGGATGTGTAATGTCACCATGGTTGTTTAATATATTTATAAATGGGGTTGTAAAAGAAGTAAATGCTAGGGTGTTCGGGAGAGGGGTGGGATTAAATTATGGGGAATCAAATTCAAAATGGGAATTAACACAGTTACTTTTTGCTGATGATACTGTGCTTATGGGAGATTCTAAAGAAAAATTGCAAAGGTTAGTGGATGAGTTTGGGAATGTGTGTAAAGGTAGAAAGTTGAAAGTGAACATAGAAAAGAGTAAGGTGATGAGGGTATCAAATGATTTAGATAAAGAAAAATTGGATATCAAATTGGGGAGGAGGAGTATGGAAGAAGTGAATGTTTTCAGATACTTGGGAGTTGACGTGTCGGCGGATGGATTTATGAAGGATGAGGTTAATCATAGAATTGATGAGGAAAAAAAGGTGAGTGGTGCATTGAGGTATATGTGGAGTCAAAAAATGTTATCTATGGAGGCAAAGAAGGGAATGTATGAAAGTATAGTAGTACCAACACTTTTATATGGGTGTGAAGCTTGGGTGGTAAATGCAGCAGCAAGGAGATGGTTGGAGGCAGTGGAGATGTCCTGTTTAAGGGCAATGTGTGGTGTAAATATTATGCAGAAAATTCGGAGTGTGGAAATTAGGAAAAGGTGTGGAGTTAATAAAAGTATTAGTCAGAGGGCAGAAGAGGGGTTGTTGAGGTGGTTTGGTCATTTAGAGAGAATGGATCAAAGTAGAATGACATGGAAAGCATATAAATCTATAGGGGAAGGAAGGCGAGGTAGGGGTCGTCCTCGAAAGGGTTGAAGAGAGGGGAGGGGGTAAAGGAGGTTTTGTGGGCAAGGGGCTTGAACTTCCAGCAAGCGTGCGTGAGCGTGTTAGATAGGAGTGAATGGAGACGAATGGTACTTGGGACCTGACGATTTGTTGGAGTGTGAGCAGGGTAAAATTTAGTGAAGGGATTCAGGGAAACCGGTTTACTTTTGAAGTTTTTCGAACATATAGTCGGACTTGAGTCCTGGAAATGGGAAGTACAATGCCTGCACTTTAAAGGGACTGGGACCACATAGACACATTCTTTCATATGAAGGCCTACCAGCTTTCTCCCACTAGATTTGAGGTCGCTAGAATTTATGAGTACTAGTACGTCAAAAACCCCTACGCGTAAGACGTACTAGTACGACGAAAACCCTCAAAGGGTTAAAGGAGGGGTTTGGGATATTGGCAGTTTGGAGGGATATGTTGTGTATCTTTATACATGTATGCTTCTAAACTGTTGTATTCTGAGCACCTCTGCAAAAACAGTGATTATGTGTGAGTGTGGTGAAAGTGTTGAATGATGATGAAAGCATTTTCTTTTTGGGGATTTTCTTTCTTTTTTGGGCCACCCTGCCTTGGTGGGAGATGGCCGACTTGTTGAAAAAAAAAAAAATCTATTGAGTTACACTTCCACTGCTATTGTGTTGCAACTAGAAAATTGCACATCTCATGGATGATGACTACCTACAGCTGCTCACAGAACAAAATCTTGTCTCCCTTCATGTTACAGTCACTGTGCAGAGCAAACTACCACCCCATGTCTTTCCTGACACAATTCCTCTCTTAATTCTTCAAGAGACATCTGGGGGAATATCTTCTCAATAACAGTCAATGTTCTTTGTTCTTTTTTTATCAAACACTAATAAATCAACATTGTTCTTAAAAATAAACAAATGTACAGTGGGCCCTCGTTTTTCGTAAGCATCGGAAGTCGTAATTTTCGAAAATCGTAACTTTTTTCATCAAAACATTGACTCACAAATCGTCGTTTGACTAGCTAATAGTCGTTCGTCTCAGACGCGTACACACGGCCCCGTGCGGCCCCACACTCCATTCCCAGCCAGTGTGCCGTTGTTTATCAGCGAGTGAGGACAATCCCACGCTTTCATACGATACATTTCGTAATATTTCATTTACTTTAGTGCTTGCAACTGCTAAATAAGCCACCATGGCTCCAAAGAAAGCTCCTAGTGCCAGGCCTTTGGTAAAGAAGGTGAGAAACATGATAGAATACAAGAGACATCATTGTAAAACATGAAAGTGGAATGTGTGTGGCAGAACTTGCCAGGCTGTATGGGAAACCCCATACAACCACCACTTCCATCATGGCCAAGAAAAAGGGTATCAAGGAAACTGTTGTTGCAAAAGGGGTAAATATGTTCACAAAAATGAGATCACAAGTGCTCAAAGATGTTGAGAAGTTATTGTTGGTGTGGATCAACGAGAAACAATTTGCAGGAGATAGTGTTATGCAGTTGATAATTTGTGAAAAGGCAAGGCAGTTGCATGACAATCTTGTAAAGAAAATGCCTGAATGAGTGCTGATGTTAGTGAATTTAAGGCCAGCAAAGGCTGGTTTGAGAGATTTAACCCTTTGAAGGTTTTGGTCGTACTAGTACGTCTTACGCGTAGGGGTTTTTGATGTACTAGTACGCATAAATTCTAGCGGCCTCAAATCTAGTGGGAGAAAGCTGGTAGGCCTTCATATGAAAGAATGGGTCTATTTGGTCAGTGTGCACAGTCTAAAAAAAATCCTGCAGCACACAGTGCATAATGAGAAAAAAAAAACTTTGACCATTTTTTTGGAATAAATCAGCGACTTTGCAGTGTATTTTCTTATGGTATTTATTGTTGTATTCTAGTTTTCTTGGTCTCATTTTATAGAATGGAAGACATATTACAGAAATTGAGATGATTTTGACTGGTTTTACAATGAAAGGTGCCTTGAAATTGAGCTCAAAGTAGCAGAAATGTTCGATTTTTACCAAACTTCAAAAGTAAACAAATCGTGCCAAGCGTGCAATACACGTCAACTGGTGAGTCTAATATTCTTTCACAAGTGCACCAATAATATTTATACCATTTTTTACACTAATGCAGTAGTCTGCATAACAGTAAATCTTATATTTTTTGTGAGAATAAAAATTCAAAGTGGAAAGCAAAAGAATATAAGAGGGGCCTTGAGACGTGACTAATGACTAGAGGAAATGTCATTTTAGTGCCAGGAATGTCTTTCTTGTTTATTCTGGACCCTATTCGGAAATTGGCATCTTTTGAAATTTGTGTGAAATTGGCAAAATTGCTAAATTCTGACCACTGTACTGGATAGTTGAATTTCATAAATGGGTGGTTTCTTGCACCCATTCGATAGAAAAAATGGAGTTCTAGCGAAATATTAATGTTTTTTGTCGACTAGTACAGTGAAATTGGCCGAAAATGGGGCTCAAAGTGGGCAAAATCGCCGATGCGTAAACATCGCCGAGACCGCTAACTTTGCGAGAGCATAATTCCGTAAGTTTTCAATCAAATTTCAAACTTTTGGTGTCTTTATGATCGGTAAAAGATTCTCTATCTTTTCATACGAGAAAATTATTTTTTTTTTTTTTAAATTTGGCCGACCCTGAGAACGAGTTTCGGAGAGGGCCTGTCGACCCTCAAAGGGTTAAGAAGCGTAGTGGCATACACAGTGTGGTAAGGCATGGTGAGGCTGTCAGTTCTGACAAATATGTGGCAGAAAAATATGTGCATGAATTCAAGGGGTACGTAGAGGCTGAAGAATTCAAACCCCAACAAGTGTTCAATTGTGACGAAACATGCCTCTCTTGGAAGAAAATGCCAATGAGGACCTATATAACACAGGAGGAAAAGGCATTACCAGGACACAAGCCTATGAAAGACAGGCTTACTCTTTTGTTCTGTAGTAATGCTAGTGGGGATTTCAAAGTGAAGCCTTTACTAGTGTATCACTCTGAAAATCCCAGTGTGTTCAAGAAAAACAGGCTAACAGTAAGGCATGGGTTACAACGGAAATTTTCCTTGATTGGTTCAATGAAGTGTTTGACCCGAGTGTGAAGAAATACCTCCTGGAAAATAAATTGGAACCCAAGTGCCTCCTGGTATGGGACAATGCACCTGCTCATCCTCCAGACTTGGATGACCAAATTGTGGAGGAGTTTCGTTTCATCACAGTGAAGTTCTTTCCCCCTAATACCACTCCCCTCATCCAGCCCATGAACCAGCAGATCATTTCAAACTTCAAAAAACTCTACACCAAAGCAATGTTTCAAAGGTGCTTTGATGTGACCTCAGACACTCAACTGGCCCTAAGAGAGTTTTGAAAAGATCACTTCAGTATCCTCCAATGCATAAACCTTGCATTTGTGGTCACAGTGGTGCCTATGTTAACCTTCCTATGGTGTAGAAATATACCTAGTTGGACGAATCTTGTTGTGGCTAGCTGGTCCAGTGGCTAACGCGACGGTCTGGAGTTTTGAGACTCTCTAACCGTGGGTTCAAATCCCATCCGTGGTATGGTTTCCTTATAGATAAGGTTTAGGAGGGAGTGACTTCCAGGACTTTGAACTCTGCTTGGAGAAAACTGTGGCCAGACTGTGTCAAAAAAGGGATTTTGAAGGGTTTACAGTTGACCCTGAGCACCCTGTGCCAGTTGTGGAATCTACTGTGGTATTGGGGAATTCCATGAGGTTGGATGTGAGTAACGAGGATGTAGAAGAGTTGATTGAGGACCACAACGAAGAGATAACCACTGAAGAGCTGCAAGAACTTCATCTACAACAACAACAGACCACAGCTCAGGAAACTGCTTCAGAGGAGGAGGGAGAGAGATGGAAGAAGGTGCCTTCTTCAGAGATTAAGGAGATTTGTGCAATGTGGAGTAGGATGGAAAGATTTGATGAGGAATATCACCCTGACAAAGCTCTTGCAAGCAGTATCGGCAACATGTACAATGACAATGCCTTGTCCCATTTTAGGGAAATTTTAAAGAGATGCCAGAAACAGACCTCTGTGGACAGATATTTAATGACTCTCAAGCTGGTCCTAGTGGCGTTAAAAAACAAGGAAGGGAAATAACCCCGAAAAAGCACTTGGTACCTGAAGTCTTTATGGAAGGGGATTCCTCTTCCAAACAGTAATTAATCCATCCTCTCCCCTCCTCCCACCTTCCATACACTAAGAACAATCATCAATATAAGTGTTATATTAATGTCTCATTGTTTTCTGTGTATGTACATCTATATTTCATGTAAAAAAATTATTTTGTTTTAATAATTTTGGGTGTCTGGAACGGATTAATTGGATTTGCATTATTTCTTATTGGGCAAAATGGTTTCGCAAATCGTCAATTTCAATATCAGTCACACACTCTGGAACGAATTAATTACGAAAAACAAGGGTCCCTGTTTACCTGGAGTTTACCTGGAGAGAGTTTCGGGGGTCAACGCCCCCGCGGCCCGGTCTGTGACCAGGCCTCCTGTATATGAAGTATCTTTCCATCACTTCTAAATAATTATTATTTTTTTTATTAGCACAACAGCCATTTCCCACCAAGGCAGGGTGGCCTGAAAAAGAAAAACTTTCATCGTTCACTCCATTACTGTCTTGCCAGAGGCGTGCTTACACTACAGTTATAAAACTGCAACACCCCTCCTTCAGAGTGCAGGCACTGTACTTCCCATCTCCAGGACTAAAGTCCAGCCTGCCGGTTTCCCTGAATCCTTTTTATAAATGTTACCTCGCTCACACTCCAACAGCACATGAAGTCCTAAAAACCATTTGTCTCCATTCGGTCCTATCTAACACGTTCATGCATACTTGCTGGAAACTCAAGCCCCTCGCACACAAAACCTCTTTTACCCCCCTCCCTCCAACCTTTCCTAGGCCGACCCCAATCTCGCCTTCTCTCCACTACAGATTTATACACTCTAGAAGTCATTCTATTTTGTTCCATCCTCTCTACATGTCTGCACCACCTCAACAACCCCTCCTCAGCACTCTGGATTATAGTTTTGGTAATCCTACACCTCCTCCTAATTTCCAAACTCTGAATTCTCTGCTGAATACATACACCTCTTCCATACTCTCTCCCTCCAATCTGATATCCAATCTTTCGTTACCTAATTTTTTTTTATCATCACATTACTCTTCTCTACATTCACTTTTAGTTTTCTTCTTTTACATACCCTACCAAACTCGTCTACTTACCGCTGCAACCTATCTTCAGAATCTCCCAAAAGCACAGTGTTATCAGCACAGAGCAACTGTGCCAACTCCCACTTTGTGTTAGATTCTTTATCTTTTAACCTCACACCTCTTACTAACACCAAAGCATTCACTTCTGTTAAAACTCTTACAATCCTTGTCTAAGGCCTACTTTTACTGGGAAATAATCTCCCTTTCTCCTACATACTCTAACCTTAGCCTCATAAAAACTTTTCACTGCTTTCAATAACCTACCTCCTATTCCATACATTTGTAACATCTGCCACACTGCCCCCCTATCCACCCTATCATATGCCTTTTTCAAATCCATAACACAAAAACCTCTTTACCCCTATCTAAATACTGTTCACCTATATGTTTCACTGCAAACGCTTGGTCTATACACCCCCTACCCTTCCTAAACCTTCCTTGTTCATCTGCTATCCTACTCTCAGTTTTACTCTTAATTCTTTCAATAACAACTCTACCATGTTGTTAGGTAAGACACATGTGCAACAGTTAGGTATCTTTATTTCGAAACGTTTCACCTACACAGTAGGCTTCTTCAGTCGAGTACAGAAAAGTTGATAGAAGCAGAAGAGACTTGAAGACGACATAATCAGTCCATCAACTTGGACAACTTCTACTAGTGAGAATAGCTGGATTTGAGAGGGACGTGACCTCCCAACAACTACATTCTTAGCTCTACTAGTGGCCTACATCTCACCTCCTGGCGGTATATAAGGCTCCATCCTGTCACTTCAACTCCATATTGTTTCAGACTATGGAACAATACTCTTCTCCAGACTGAGGGACTGTCCACCTCAAAATTTCAAGGGTGATGGACTGATTACATTGTCTTCAAGTCTCTTCTGCTTCTATCAACTTTTCTGTACTCGACTGAAGCAGCCTACTGTGTAGGCGAAACGTTTCGAAATAAAGATACCTAACTGTTGCACATGTGTCTTACCTAACAACCTGTCGGTATTTTATACCATTTTAATATTTAACAACTCTACCATGCACTTTACCGGGTATACTCAACAGACTTATTCCTCTATAATTTTTGCACTCTCTTTTGTCCCTTTTGCATTTATACAAAGGAACTATGCATAATCTCTGCCAATCCCTAGGTAACTTACCCTCTTCCATTTTTTTTTTTTTTTTTTCAACAAGTCGGCCGTCTCCCACCGAGGCAGGGTGACCCAAAAAAAAAGAAAGAAAATCCCCAAAAAGAAAATACTTTCATCATCATTTAACACTTTCACCACACTCACACATTATCACTGTTTTTGCAGAGGTGCTCAGAATACAACAGTCTAGAAGCATACACATATAAAGATACACAACATATCCCTTCAAACTGCCAATATCCCAAACCCCTCCTTTAAAGTGCAGGCACTGTACTTCCCATTTCCAGGACTCTTCCATACATTTATTAAAAAAAGCACCAACCACTCCAAAACTATATCCCCATCTGCTTTTAACATTTCTATCTTTATTCCATCAATCCCACCTGTCTTACCCCCTTTCATTCTACTCATCATGGCTGTTTAATATATTTATAGATGGGGTTGTAAAAGAAGCAAATGCTAGGGTGTTCGGGAGAGGGGTGGGATTAAATTATGGGGAATCAAATACAAAATGTGAATTGATACAGTTACTTTTTGCTGATGATACTGTCCTTATGGGAGATTCTAAAAAAAAATTACAAAGGTTAGTGGACGAGTTTGGGATTGTGTGTAAAGGGAGAAAGTTGAAAGTGAACATAGAAAAGAGTAAGGTGATGAGGGTATCAAATGATTTAGATAAAGAAAAATTGGATATCAAATTGGGGAGTAGTGGTATGGAAGAAGTGAATGTTTTCAGATATTTGGGAGTTGATGTGTCGGCAGATGGATTTATGAAGGATGAGGTTAATCATAGAATTGATGAGGGAAAAAAGGAGAGTGGTGCATGAGGTATATGTGGAGACAAAAAACGTTATCTATGGAGGCAAAGAAGGGAATGTACGAAAGTATAGTAGTACCAACACTCTTTTATGGGTGTGAGGCTTGGGTTGTAAATGCTGCAGTGAGGAGGCGGTTGGAGGCAGTGGAGATGTCCTGTCTAAGGGCAATGTGTGGTGTAAATATTATACAGAAAATTCGGAGTGTGAAAATTAGGAGAAGGTGTGGAGTTAATAAAAGTATTAGTCAGAGGGCTGAAGAGGGGTTGTTGAGGTGGTTAGGTCATTTAGAGAGAATGGATCAAAGTAGAATGACATGGAGAGTGTATAAATCTGTAAGGGAAGGAAGGCAGGGTAGGGGTCGTCCTCAAAAAGGTTGGAAGGAAGGGGTAAAGAAGGTTTTGTGGGCAAGGGGCTTGGACTTCCAGCAAGCATGCATGAGCGTGTTCGATAGGAGTGAATGGAAACAAATGGTATTTGAGAGCTGACGAGCTGTTGGAGTGTGAGCAAGGATTTAGTGAAGGGATTCACCCTGCCTCGGTGGGAGCCAGCCGACTTGTTGAAAAAAAAAAAAAAAAAAAAAAAAATTCAGGGAAACTGGCTATTTTTATATAGCCGAACTTGAGTCCTGGAAATGGGAGGTACAATGCCTGCACTCTAAAGGAGGGGTTCAGGATATTGGCGGTTTGGAGGGATATGTTGCGTATCTTTATACGTATATACTTCTAAACTGTTGTATTCTGGGTACCTCTGCAAAAACAGTGATTATGTGTGAGTGAGGTGAAAGTGTTGAATGATGATGAAAGTATTTTCTTTTTGGGGATTTTTTCTTTCTTTTTGGGTCACCCTGCCTCGGTGGGAGACGGCCGACTTGTTAAAAAAAAAAAAATGTGAGCAAGGGGCTAGTAACCCCTTCTCCTGTATAAAATACTAAATGTAAAAAGAAAAATTTTTGTTTTTCATTTTGGGCCACCCTGCCTTAGTGGGATACTACCAAAAAATATTAGTCCATAGACCAGAACTACTTCAGTATTTTCTTTTTTTTTTTAAATTTCGTATATCCTAACAAAAAAATAATTAATCCTCCCAACAAATAATATGACGTAATTGATGAAAACCCCTTTGAGAACTGAAATAACCCAATAAACTATATAGAGTATTACATACAACATATGTGAAGGTAAAGCGAGCATGACAGAGCTTGAGGTGTTTTAGAAGTGAGTAGAGAGCCATACAGTTGAGGGAGCACCAAGGACAGTGGAAGTCCCGCCTGGCTTCAGTCTGTTGTCTGCTGTTGTTATTATACACAAATTGGTAGAGCACAAGTTGGGGAGCCTCAGGACTAGCCACACCTAGTAAAAAAAAAAAAAAAATATGAAAACATGCAAAAAAATATTTTCAGAGGCTTAATCCCAATAATGCAACAATAAATTTTCTAAAATTAATACCCAGTATACCCCTCAAATCACAGTACATACATTAAATATAGTATACTGCATTTTATTTTTATTTTTCCAAAAACATTTAAAAATTAGGATAAACTATAGATTATGTAGAAGTGCACTAAAAATAACAAAGAGGCACAATGCCGTGACTGGAACAATACACAAATAACCCGCACATAGAAGAGAGGAGCTTACGACGACGTTTCGGTCCGATTTGGACCATTTACAAAGTCACACAAACGAAAAGGAGCAGGATAGGCATATATAGGCAGGAGGTGGTAGTAGTAGTACTGTTAAAGTTGGAAGTAGGGAAGACAGTTTTAGCAGAAAACCAGTCAATAGGATGGCTGTGATCACTGATGTGACAGAAAAGAGCATTGTTAGTGTCGGCAAGCCTAACACTATTTTTGTGCTCCCTAAGTCTGTCAGAAAGAGATCGACCAGTTTCTCCAAAGTATTGAAGAGGACAGGAGGAACAAGAAATAGAGTAGACACCAAGATCATCTGTAGAGGGAGGAGAGGTATGAACGAGATTAGTGCGAAGAGTGGTGGCCATCCTATTGACTGGTCTTCTGCTAAAACTATCTTCCCTACTTCCAACTTCAACAGTCGCCGTCTTGTTGAATCCTCCCTAATACACAATTTTCCTTGTATGAATCTTAGTCCTGGCTTCGTCTCTGTAGATGCCTTCCTCTCCCACTACATTGTTAAATGCTCCAAACTTCAGAACACTCGTGACCTAACCTGATGCCTCCTTTTTCTTCTCCCTCTTCCCCTTTTACTCTTTCCTGTTTCTCCTTTGGGTTATCTTTCTTCTGCCCTGTGTATTTGTTCCTTTTATTTATTTATTTGTTTTTTTCCCCCTCTATTTGTTTTTTTTCCCCCTCTGTGTTTTTGCTCTTACCCTCTGTGGGCACCTAGCCCCCTTACAGTGCTCCTCTTTCTTAGTATTTGACTGGCCCCTCCTACTCTTACCACCTCCCCACTACTACTTCCTTCCACCTCCACTACTACCACCACTACTACTACTACCACCTCCTGCCTATATATACCCATCCTGCTCCTTTTTGTTTGTGTGACTTTGTAAATGGCCCAAGTCGGACTGAAACGTCGTCGTAAGCTCCTCTCTTCTATGTGCTGGTTATTTGTGTATAGTGCACTAAAAAATTATGCTGTTAGGTATAGTTTTTGTATTTTATTCTATTTTATATTAAAGAATGGTCATGGAAGAGAGGGGAAGAGGTACTGAGCACACATTCAAAAAAAAAAATGGGTATAGCAATTTAAAAGGTCTGTATGATTTGGCATTAATGTTACAATTCTTATTTTGAATGTCTATTATGAGGCCTGGTTATGGACCAGGCCACGGGGGGAGTATGAGCTGATAACAACAAATTCCTGTAATACAGGGAACACATGAATGAGTTTCCTACATACAATAATTTCAAAGCAACATATATGTCTATCTTTTTTATACACTCCTATTCTATTGAAGTAATTATATACATCATGGTATACAGTAGGATACAGCACCATCAAATGTGTTAATGCATCTTCAGTGGGTAGAAAGACCATCAAAAATTGCAGTACAATGTGTTCACTAAAATACCATACACTAGTACAATATTTCCACTAAATGTTGAAATGTAATACTGCAGTCAGCAAATGCCTGCCACTTTTCATAAAAATGAACACTACTCAATTTTACTGAATATTCATACACTTACACACTCTTATATGGGTGTGAAGCAAGGGTTATTGAATGTTGCAGTGAGAGGCAGTCTGGAGGCAGAGGAGTTGTCATGTCTGAGGGTAATGTGTGGTGTAAATATTATGCAGAGAATTCGTCGCTTGGAGATTTACAAGATGTGAGGTTACTTAAAGTATTATCCAGAGGGCTGATGAAGGGTTGCTGAGGTGATTCGGACATCTAGAGAAGATGGAACAAAATAAAATGACTTGGAAGGCATATAAATCTGTAATGGAGGGAAAGGGGGATAGGGGTTGTCTTAGGAAAGGTTAGAGGGAGAGGGTAAAGGACAATTTATGTGTGAGTGGCTTAGACTTCTAGTAAGCATGTGTGAGCCTGTTAGATATGAATGGAGGCAAATGGTTTTCACGATTTGATGTGCTGTTGGAGTGTGAGCAAGTTAATACTATCTATGAAGGGATTCAGAGAAACCAATTAGTCATATTAAAGTTCTGGAAGTAGGAACTACAGTGCCTGCACTCTGAAGGAAGGGCAGGGATATTCCCAATTTTGAACTGTAGTATCAGTGCCCCCTCTGGCAAGACAGTGATGGAGTGAGTGATGGTAAAGTACAGTGGACCCCCGGTTAACGATATTTTTTCACTCCAGAAGTATGTTCAGGTGCCAGTACTGACCGAATTTGTTCCCATAAGGAATATTGTGAAGTAGATTAGTCCATTTCAGAGCCCCAAACATACACGTACAAACGCACTTACATAAATACACTTACATAATTGGTCGCATTCGGAGGTGATCGTTATGCGGGGGTCCACTGTATTTCTTTTTTTCTTTGGGTCACCTTGACTCAGTGGGAGATGGCTGGTTTGTTGAAGAAAATAAGCTTTTAGGCTTTTATATGCTTTGGCAAGTAAAAAAAAAAAAAAAAAAAAAAAAAAAAAAAAAAAAAAAAAAAAAAAAAAAAAAAAAAGCTGTCATTCGTTTTACAACAGTGGTATGGAATCTAACCCATCGTGTTAGTGAGGCATGCCTGTACTGAGGGTTAGCGATAGCTGACATCCTAAACAGTAAAACAACATTGATGACAATGATAAAATTCAATTACAGCAAAAAATTTCATACCCTGAGGCTTTGGTTTTGTAGATGCACTATTAGCCAAGACAACATCTAGGGGTTTTAGAGGTCGTAGTCTTGGTCGCTCTATGACAGAGGTTGAGTTTTCACTGTTCCAGTTTAATGTAAACTTAAGAACAGGAATATTATTAAATATACCATCAAATTTGAGGGTATCAATGCTCTCCCAGCTCGCATTCTTCTTTGGGCTTGATTTACAAAGCTGTGTTGTCTCCCCTGCTTGAAGCTCCAACATTAATTCGTATTGTCCTGGAGTTAATAAACAACGCCCATGACGGTCAAACATCACCAATTCACCAGCATACGTTGATCCTACACCACCATGACTATCCCCATTGATTGCATTAGTGCTAATTAATGGTATATTAGAATCTTGGGAATCTTGTGAAGCACTTCGACCAACACGACGGCGCTTGACAACAGGTTCCCCTGCTGAAAGTTATGAAGTACTATTAATGGGAAGGCTTTATCCAATACTAAAAAAAAAAAAAAAAAAAATACAATATTAATACTAATTAATATTTTTCTAATAAGTAATTTATGTCTTTGAGTGCAACTCTGCTGCAGAAAATTCTCAAAGCTTTCCTGTTAACATTAAAAAAAAACAAATAAATTTCCTGACCAATTTGCAACAAGAAAATATGAACATGCCACACACGCACCAAAAACTATATTAAAAATATATATGCCTGGGATAAACCAACACTAGAAAAACTGACAAAATAATGTCCCTGTGAACTTAACCTATAAAAAGAAAATGGGGTAAAGTTTACTACAACAATCATTTTTTTTTTTCATAATCCCAGTTATAAGGTGGGGACATACTTTGTTATCATAGATGGCATCAGAAAACAAGACATACAGGTTTCATATCCTCTGAGGAAACTCTCAATGGCATTTATTTATACATATATTGTTTATCACCATTGGAATCTGAAGTCAAAACAGAGGAGACTAAATAAACCATTTCCCACACAGAAGTCAATGTAAGTTTTCATACCACCTGCAGCTTCAAAATTAAAATGTGACAAAAATGGTGATAATGTTTATATACATTATATAATTTTTTATCACCAAGGAACACCAGATTCTGACTGTGTGTATGCAAGAAAAACTTTACAAATGGCAATGTCATGATACCATACCGGTAAATTAACTTTTAAATTTACGGCACTACTGCAACCTTCCAATACTATACCTACTGAACATTGTGCATCAGTTTGGTTGTGTTGAATATGTTTTGTAATAAATAAACAAACGAGTATAGTGGATCCTTGGTTATCAGCCGTAATCCATTCCAGAAGGTCAGCCTAAAACCGAAATGGCCTAAAACCGAAATAATATTTCCCATAAGAATTAATGTAAATACAATTAATCCATTTCAGACACCCAAAAATATTAGCAAACAAAATACATTTTTTAAAGATTAATTATAGTTTTACATACACAAAACAATGAGAACTAAATAAAATAAGTAAATGAATATTTAAATCATTATTACATACCTTTACTGAAGACTCTTGTTGGCTTATGGAAGACAGGAAGGAGGAGAGGGGGAAGACTGATTATTGTTTGGAAGGGGAATCCTTCTCCATAAGGACTTCAGGTATCAAGGCCCTCTCTGGGGTTACTTCCCTCCCTGTCTGCTACACTCCCTGCCTGCCTGCTACACTTCCTGCATGCCTATTACACTCCTTGCATGCCTACTACACTCCCTGCATGCCTACTACACTCCCTGCCTCCCTTCCACACTCCCTGGTTCCCTGCTACAGTCCCTGCCTCCCTGTCACACTCCCTCCCTCCATGCTACACTCCCTGCCTGCCTGCATGCCTACTACACTCCCTGCCTCCCTGCTAAACTCCGTTTCGCAACATTAGCTTTCTTGAGCTCTACTTTCTTTGCCAAGTTCTTTCTTAAATTCCATCGTGTTTCTCACTTTCTTTACCAAAGAAACTTTACTAAGAACTTTCTTTGGGCCTATGGTTGCTTATTTCGCAGTTGCACTCAATCAATAACCACAAAAAACAATGGATTATAGCGAAATGTTTGGATGAATGAGCAGAAGTTTCCTCACTCACCCAGAGACACAGCCAGACTGACTCAAGAATGCGCGAGCGGCTGGCGGGCGGGCAGGTGGACGCATCCCATACAGCTGATAAGTGAAATAACGGCCAATAACAGGAATAAAATTTCGGCCAAAAAAACGGGCGATAACTGAGTTGGCCGATATCCGGAAAGGCCAATAACCAAGGGTTCACTGAATACATAAACAAGTGAGTCTGTGAGGCTGAGCTGACACTGGCAATGTTTACAAATGGATGATTTACTCTAACCTCCCACTCCTGTGTTTATATCATCAGTTAAAATGTGAGGAAAATATATCAATACTGGATTGTTTAATTCATAATGCCTCATTCCAACTCTTTAATGTGCAAACATAAATCACTAGTAATTTTTTACAGTGACATTATTGATATACTGTACATGAATACTCTGAACAGAACAATCCCAAACAGGCCCAAGGGCCATCGCAACCCTGACTCAACAATAATAAAATGTGGTACAGGTCCACAACCCTTTATCCAGAATTCTGAAATTGGAAAAGTTCCGAAAACTGAAGTTTTTTCGGGAAGTGTGGAGCATCAGTCATCTCAGTGCTTGGTCATGCCGCCATGTGGCAGCGTTGAGAATCATTCTGAACTTTGAAAAATCCTGAAATTTGAAACAATACTGGCCCCAAGGGTTTCGGATAAAGGGATGTGGACCTGTAATATCCAAGTATTTTTTCTTTCCATTTTTTTTTTTTTAACAAGTCGGCCATCTCCCACTGAGGCAGGGTGACCCAAAAAAGAAAGAAAATCCCCAAAAAGAAAATGCTTTCATCACCATTCAACACTTTCACCTCACTCACACATAATCACTGTTTTTGCAGAGGTGCTCAGAACACAACAGTTTAGATGCATATATCTATAAAGATACACAACATATCCCTCCAAACTGCTAATATCCCGAACCCATATTTTGATAAAAAAAGAAATTTATACACTTCCAGTCATACAAAATGGAAGTACAGCAGATCGTCAATGAATATGGCAGTTATGTTCATAAAAATGGCATGAGAATAAAGAATAATGACAAATGAAGTTAAGAAAATTTGGAAAAATAGAATTATGCTCAACGATCCTCCAAAAATGACAAATAACTTTTTTTAAGCTTTGTAATTCATCAAAATTTAAAAATATTAATGTTCCATTCCTTACATTATAGTCATCATTGCTTGTTGTTCAAGAAATGTGTGGAAGGAGTTGAAGTGACCCTGTACAATACCTGAACAAAAATATGACACACAGTTCTACAATTATCACCTACCATGTCCACAATCACCTGCTAACATTAATCAATATACCATATATTTCCAACCATGACACTTAAGATTTTTTTTACTACATAAATAAATATGCATGGAATAATAACGCCAATATGTGAGTACAAGCTATCCCGAAAAAAATTTAAACAACGATCAAGATAACAAAAAAATATTCATAGGTTATCACCATGCTCTGGTGGTGGTGGTGGTGGTGTTGGGTTTAAGAGTAATGGATGTATTCAGATATTTGGGAGTCGACTTGTCAGTGGATGGGTTTACGAAGGATGAGGTTAACCATAGGACTGATGAAGAAAAAAGGTGAGTGGTGCATTGGGGTATCTGTAGAGACAAAAAAAAATTTATCCATGGAGGCAAAGAAGGGAATGTATAAGAGTACAGTGGTACCAACACTCTTATATGGATGTGAAGTATGGGTTGTAAATGCTTCAGTAAGGAGGAGGATGGAAGCAGTGGAGATGTCATGTCTAAGGACAATGTGTGGTGTGAAAATATTATGCAGAGAATTCAGTGTGGAAATTAGGTGGTGGTGTGGAGTTGCTAAAAATATTATTCAGAGGGATGAGGGATTGTTCAGGTGGTCTGGTCATTCAGAGAGGATGGAGCAAAATAGGATGACTTGGAAGGTGTATAAATCTGTAGTGGAGGGGAGGAGGGGTAGGGGTTATAATAGGAAAGGATGGAGGGAGGGGGTAAAAGAGGTTTCGTGAGCAAGAGGCTTGGACATACAGAAGGCATGTGTGAGCATGTTAGACAGAAGTGAATGGAGACTAATGGTTTTTGGGCCCTGACAAGCTGTTTGAGTGCAAGCAGGGTAATATTTTGTAAAGGGACTCAGGGAAACCAGTTAGCCAGACTTGTGTCCTGAAGGTGGGAAGTACAATGCCTGCACTTTAAAGAAGGGGTTTGGGATATTGGCTGTTTGGAGTGACATCTAAACTGTCATATCTAAGCATCTCTGCAAAGACAGTGAATATGTATGAATGATGGCGAGTGATAAACAATGATGAAACTTTTTTCTTTCTTTTTGGGGTTTTCTTTCTTTTTGGGTCACCCTGCCTCACTGGGAAATGTCTGACGTGTAAAAAAATACATATAATTATCTTTTGTGAATAGCTAGAAATGCATGTTCCTGTTGCTTAGTGTGGCCTAAAAAATTTAGTATTATAAACACCCCTATCTGACCAGTGCCCAGGAGACCAGGCATGGGGTCATTGGCTACCATAATCCACAGCACTGCCCAACAGTGGCTGTTTCTTACTATACTCCTGCCACAGCACAAATTCATATGAGACACCCACATCAAATCATTTTCTCAGAAAAATGTAGCAATAACATTTAAAAACAAGAACTTGACTTACCATTTTCTTGATCGTGCACTAAAGAAACACGGAATACTAAGACATAAGACTTGACTTGATGGCCATTACTTGAGGTAAAATTGTGTGTAGGTATGCTAAGGCAGGCATTTCGCCCACAACCACCACCACCTTCCCCTTCTGATGGATTGATGTTCACATCCTGTGTCCCTACAGATACCTGTCAACAAAAGAACACAGATTGAGGGTATAAAGCTTCCATTTTCAGTTAAAGTTGGTTACTATCTGCTCTACCTAAAGCTGTGTGTGTTTCAAATTTATGTTACAATATTTTGTGACATGACTAATATCAGCTGTAACACTTTTGTATACTTACACCCCATCGCTCACAAATTACGACAGTATATGTACTGTATCCAGTATACATCTTATACTTACATGATTACACGCATACCAGTGAAGATTTATAAGAGAAATTAACATACAATGTAAAAGCAAGAAGCACTTACACTGAAAATTTCATGCAAATTGGTTGAAAAAAAAATTCTTTGCTTGCCTATTAACATCCCAGTTAACACACATTGACAACAGACCCACATTAACACTGCCATGATGGAATATTTTACTTTTGATCCCCCCCCCCCCAAAAAATAGAAAATATCCAAAGTTCTCACTTTAATTATAAATTACATATAAGCAATAGCCCAAATGTGTGAATAAGATGGTGTAGAACCATTTATTCTATAACATGTTAAAAATTCAAGTCAACAACTCTATAAAAATACATGGAATACAAGTGCAAAAACCATGAACTGAATGAGCACTGAGTCTCTCCCGACAATGGTCATGGTAAACGGCAAAGTAACATTTAGAAGGGATTCAGGGAAACCTATTAGCACAAAACAGTCCTGGAGGCAGAAAGTACAGTGCCTGAACTCCAAAGAAGGGGTGAAGATGTTCCAGTTCAGAGGGCCATTGTTCAGTTGTCAGCACACTTCTAGCAAGAGAGCCATTGAATGGAGAGGAATCATCGCTAAGTAGTTTAACAATACATGCAAAAGAGGAATGACTCAGAGCATAGTAAGACCATAGCAGGAAGTACATTGCCTGCACTTTAAAGGAGGGGTTTGGGATAGTGGCAGTTTGGAAGGACATCTAAACTGTAGTATCTGAGTGCCTCTGCAAAGACAGTGATTATGTACAAGTGATGGTGAAAGTGTTGAATGATGATGAAAGTTTTTTCTTTCTGTTTGGGTTTTTCTTTCATTTTGGGTCACCCTGCCTCAGTGGAAAACAGCTTTAGAATGGGTAGGGGGATGTGTAGATCAAGTGTTTACATTGAAGCATATATGTAAACAGTATTTGGATAAAGGCAGGGAAGTTTTCATTGCATTTATGGATTTAGAAAAGGCCTATGATAGAGTGGATAGGGGAGCAATGTGGCAGATGTTGCAAGTGTATAGAATAAGTAATAAGTTACTAAATGGTGTAAAGAGTTTTTATGAGGATAGTGAGGCTCAGGTTAGGGTGTGTAGGAGAGGGGGAAACTACTTCCCAGTAAAAGTAAGTCTTAGACTGGAATGTGTAATGTCATCATGGTAGTTCCATATACAGTGGAACCTCTGCTTATGAATGCCCCACCATGCGAATTTTTCAGGATACGAACCGTCGTTCGGTCGAACTTGCCCCTTAACCCTTTGACTGTTTCAGGTCCCTCTCTGAAACTGTCATTCTATGTCGCCAAATATTCAAAAAAAAAAAAAATTATTTTTTCTTATGAAAATGTTAAGATTATTTTTCTGAGTGTTTTAGTCCAAAAAAAAAAATTTTTGCCATCGGTACTTACTGAGATATAGAGCCATGAAGTTTGCAGAAAATGAGCCGCGTATGGCAACAGCGGCGACTGCCGCTCACCCGGTAAACTTTAGTTTACTTGTAATTGAAGGTTTTTTGTTTTTTTCACTATTTTATTTTTTCACATAACTTATGTGGCCTATGAGACCAAAGTAAGGTGCAATGTATATATATACACTCGTTGTATACAACACAACAAGCACACAAACATAATTATCAATATATTGTTTACAAAACTTGTTTACAAAAACAAACAAACAATTCTTCTTCTTCTTCCTCTTCCTCTTCCTCTTCCTCCTCTTCCTCTTCCTCCTCCTCTTCCTCCTCCTCTTCCTCCTCCTCTTCCTCCTCCTCTTCCTCCTCCTCTTCCTCCTCCTCTTCCTCCTCCTCTTCCTCCTCCTCTTCCTCTTCCTCCTCCTCTTCCTCCTCTTCCTCCTCCTCTTCCTCCTCTTCTTCTTCTTCCTCCTCCTCTTCTTCTTCCTCCTCCTCTTCTTCTTCCTCCTCTTCTTCTTCCTCCTCTTCTTCTTCTTCCTCCTCCTCCTCCTCCTCCTCCTCCTTGTGTGCGAGTGTGTGGCTTATAATTGTTTTGAGTCAGGAGTCGGCAGCTGTCAAAGTGACATATTGTGTCATTAGTCACTACCCTACCGCCTGTCAAAACAATGGGGTCGGATGCTGCTTCCCCTCCTCCATTCTATCTAATTATCTTTCTCCCTCATTTTATATCTTTCAATCTGTCTCTCTTTCTATCTGTCTGCCTATCTCTGTCTCACAGGTACACATAAATACAAGTATACATAGTGTAAATTACCTAGGATAACCCAAGAAATCCAGACAAAGTGCTATACTTCTTGAAGATGTGAGTAAACGTGATGACACAGTCTTGTGGCTCTCTCTGAGACAGAGAGCTAGATGGACAGACAGGGAGCTTGACAGACAGACAAATAGACAGACAGAAATGTTTGTGTACCAGCAAAAACAAAGGGAGGGCAATGGTCATGTAATATTACCCTCCTTTACCCTCATCAAAGTCAGCTCTTATCAGATGTTATCTCCCCTTATCTTGTCACTGTCATGGGGTGGACTTTTTTTTTTCTTGCTTCAAGGGAACAATATTATTACATCTTCTTCTTCCTCCTCCTCTTCTCCTCCTCCTCCTCCTCCTCCTCCTCCTCCTCCTCCTCTTCCTTCCCTCCTCCTCCTCCTCCTCCTCCTCCTCTTCCTCCCCTCCTCCCCCTCCTCCTCCTCCATTGCTTTTGGTCTCAAACTCCTCCAAATCATGAAATTGATCTTCACTGACACTTCCATCTGTGTTAGAGCATCACTTGGGAAGAGAAGAGTCCCAGATTTGCTGGGGAATCACATATTTCTTACCGCTAGACATGCTGAAAAATGACAACTGAAATGGCATTCCCACAATGCACCACTGGCTCCCCGATTTTTTTTATATGGTGCACACTGACCATGGAGACCCATTCTCTCACATGTGGGCCTACCAGCTTTCTCCTGCTTGATTTGAAGCTGCTAGAATTTATGCGTATAAATACGTCAGAAACATTGGCTCGTAAGACGTATTTATACGTCGGAAACAGTCAAAGGGTTAAGGGAGGCTCCTAAAATAAATAAATAAATAAATAAAATATTTATTTCTTTGCAAAGGTTACAATGTGTGTTTACATATTATATGATTGGAGCAAAGAAAGCCACTATCATGCCAAGGCATTTCGGGCAGACTTAACCTAATACTAATAGACTACTTAGGTCTAGACAGGTGAAAAGTGTACTAGTAGTGGTTACCAATGTTTTGCTGATGGTGGCGCCAACTACTGGCAGCCTTATGAAATTTCTCCTTACTGTTATTATTATTACTATTATATTGTATTATCATGTTTTCAGATACTTGGGAGTTGACGTGTCAGCGGATGGATTTATGAAGGATGAGGTTAATCATAGAATTGATGAGGGAAAAAAGGTGAGTGGTGCGTTGAGGTATATGTGGAGTCAAAAAACGTTATCTATGGAGGCAAAGAAGGGAATGTATGAAAGTATAGTAGTACCAACACTCTTATATGGATGTGAAGCTTGGGTGGTAAATGCAGCAGCGAGGAGACGGTTGGAGGCAGTGGAGATGTCCTGTCTAAGGGCAATGTGTGGTGTAAATATTATGCAGAAAATTCGGAGTGTGGAAATTAGGAGAAGGTGTGGAGTTAATAAAAGCATTAGTCAGAGGGCAGAAGAGGGGTTGTTGAGGTGGTTTGGTCATTTAGAGAGAATGGATCAAAGTAGAATGACATGGAAAGCATATAAATCTATAGGGGAAGGAAAGAGGGGTAGGGGTCGTCCTCGAAAGGGTTGGAAAGAGGGGGTAAAGGAGGTTTTGTGGGTGAGGGGCTTGGACTTCCAGCAAGCGTGCATGAGCGTGTTAGATAGGAGTGAATGGAGACGAATGATACTTGGGACCTGACGATCTGTTGGAGTGTGAGCAGGGTAATATTTAGTGAAGGGATTCAGGGAAACCGGTTATTTTCATATAGTCGGACTTGAGTCCTGGAAATGGGAAGTACAATGCCTGCACTTTAAAGGAGGGGTTTGGGATATTGGCAGTTTGGAGGGATATGTTGTGTATCTCTATACGTATATGCTTCTAAACTGTTGTATTCTGAGCACTTCTGCAAAAGCAGTGATAATGTGTGAGTGTGGTGAAAGTGTTGAATGATGATGAAAGTATTTTCTTTTTGGGGATTTTCTTTCTTTTTTTGGGTCACCCTGCCTCGGTGGGAGACGACCGACTTGTTGAAAAAAAAAAAAAAAATTGTTATAATAATTATTATTGTAACATGTACGCACTAATAATAATAATACGTAATAATATTATGCGGAGATAATATTTTAAGGAACTTTTAAATGTCGACGAAGAAAGGGAGGCGGTAATTTCATGCACTGGCCAGGGAGGTATACTATCTTTTAGGAGTGAAGAAGAGCAGGATGTGAGTGTGGGGGAGGTGTGTAAGGCATTACATAGAATGAAAGAGGGTAAAGCAGCTGGAACTGATGGGATCATGATAGAAATGTTAAAAGCAGAGGGAGACATAGTGTTGGAGTGGTTGGTATTTTTGTTTAATAAATGTATGAAAGAGGGGAAGGTACCTAGGGATTGGCGGAGAGCATGTATAGTCCCTTTATATAAAGGGAAAGGGGACAAAAGAGACTAAAAATTATAGAGGAATAAGTTTACTGAGTATACCAGGAAAAAGTGTACGATAGGGTTATAATTGAAAGAATTAGAGGTAAGACAGAATGTAGGATTGCGGATGAGCAAGGAGGTTTCAGAGTGGGTAGGGGATGTGTAGATCAAGTGTTTACATTGAAGCATATATGTGAACAGTATTTAGATAAAAGTAGGGAAGTTTTTATTGCATGTATGGATTTAGAAAAGGCATATGATAGAGTGGATAGAGGAGCAATGTGGCAGATGTTGCAAGTATATGGAATAGGTGGTAAGTTATTAAATGCTGTAAATAGTTTTTATGAGGATCGTGAGGCTCGGGCCAGTGCGTAGAAGAGAGGGAGACTACTTCCCGGTAAAAGTAGGTCTTAGACAGGGATGTGTAATGTCACCATGGTTGTATAATATATTTATAGATGGGGTTGTAAAGGAAGTAAATGCTAGGGTGTTCGGGAGAGGGCTGGGATTAAATTTTGGGGAATCAAATTCAAAATGGGAATTGACACAGTTACTTTTTGCTGATGATACTGTGCTTATGGGAGATTCTAAAGAAAAATTGCAAAGGTTAGTGGATGAGTTTGGGAATGTGTGTAAAGGTAGAAAGTTGAAAGCGAACATAGAAAAGAATAAGGTGATGAGGGAGTCAAATGATTTAGATAAAGAAAAATTGGATATCAAATTGGGGAGGAGGAGTATGGAAGAAGTGAATGTTTTCAGATACTTGGGAGTTGATGTGTCGGTGGATGGATTTATGAAGGATGAGGTTAATCATAGAATTGATGAGGGAAAAAAGGTGAGTGGTGCGTTGAGGTATATGTGGAGTCAAATAACGTTATCTATGGAGGCAAAGAAGGGAATGTATGAAAGTACAGTAGTACCAACACTCTTATATGGGTGTGAAGCTTAGGTGGTAAATGCAGCAGCGAGGAGACGGTTGGAGGCAGTGGAGATGTCCTGTTTAAGGGCAATGTGTGGTGTAAATATTATGCAGAAAATTCGGAGTGTGGAAATTAGGAAAAGGTGTGGAGTTAATAAAAGTATTAGTCAGAGGGCAGAAGAGGGGTTGTTGAGGTGGTTTGGTCATTTAGAGAGAATGGATCAAAGCAGAATGACATGGAAAGCATATAAATCTATAGGGGAAGGAAGGCGGGGTAGGGGTCGTCCTCGAAAGGGTTGGAGAGAGGGGGTAAAGGAGGTTTTGTGGGCAAAGGGCTTGGACTTCCAGCAAGTGTGTGTGAGCGTGTTAGATAGGAGTGAATGGAGACGAATGGTACTTGGGACCTGACGATCTGTTGGAGTGTGAGCAGGGTAATATTTAGTGAAGGGATTCAGGGAAACCAGTTATTTTCATATAGTCGGACTTGAGTCCTGGAAATGGGAAGTACAATGCCAGCACTTTAAAGGAGGGGTTTGGGATATTGGCAATTTGGAGGGATATGTTGTGTATCTTTATATGTGTATGCTTCTAAACTGTTGTATTCTGAGCACCTCTGCAAAAACAGTGATAATGTGCGAGTGTGGTGAAAGTGTTGAATGATGATGAAAGTATTTTCTTTTTGGGGATTTTCTTTCTTTTCTGGGTCACCCTGCCTCGGTGGGAGACGGCCGACTTGTTGAAAAAAAAAAAAAATGTATGAAAGAGGGGAAGGTACCTAGGGATTGGCAGAGAGCGTGTATAGTCCCTTTATATAAAGGGAAAGGGAGACAAAAGAGATTGTAAAAATTATACAGAAATAAGTGTACCAAGTATACCAGGAAAAGTGTACAGTAGGCTTATTATTGAAAGAATTAGTGGTAAGACAGAATGTAGAATTGCGGATGAGCAAGGAGGTTATAGAGTGGGTAGGGGATGCGTAGATCAAGTGTTTACTTTGAAGCATATATGTGAACAGTATTTAGATAAAGGTAGGGAAGTTTTTATTGCATTTATGGATTTAGAAAAGGCATATGATAGAGGTTATAGAGGAGCAATGTGGCAGATGTTGCAAGTACAGTGGACCCCCGGTTAACGATATTTTTTCATTCCAGAAGTATGTTCAGGTGCCAGTACTGACCGAATTTGTTCCCATAAGGAATATTGTGAAGTAGATTACTCCATTTCAGACTCCCAAACATACACGTACAAATGCACTTACATAAATACACTTACATAATTGGTCGCATTGGGAGGTGATTGTTAAGCGGGGGTCCACTGTATATGGAATAGGTGGTAAGTCACTAAATACTGTTAAGAGTTTTTATGAGGAGAGTGAGGCTCAGGTTAGGGTGTGTAGAAGAGAGAGGGAGATTACTTCCCGGTAAAAGTAGGTCTTAGACAGGGATGTGTAATGTCACCATGGTTGTTTAATATATTTATAGATGGGGTTGTAAAAGAAGTAAATGCTAGGGTGTTCAGGAGAGGGGTAGGATTAAATTATGGGGAATTAAATACAAAATGGGAAGTGACACAGTTACTTTTTGCTGATGATACTGTGCTTATGGGAGATTCTAAAGAAAAATTGCAAAGGTTAGTGGACGAATTTGGGAGTGTGTGTAAAGGTAGAAAGTTGAAAGTGAACATAGAAAAGAGTAAGGTGATGAGGATATCAAATGATTTAGATAAAGAAAAACTGGATATCAAATTGGGTGGTAGTAGTATGGAAGAGGTGAATGTTTTCAGATATTTGGGAGTTGACGTGTCAGCGGATAGATTTATGAAGGATGAGGTTAATCATAGAATTGATGAAGGAAAAAAGGTGAGTGGGGCATTGAGGTATATGTGGAGGCAAAAAATGTTATCTGTTGAGGCAAAGAAGGGAATGTGTGAAAGTATAGTAGTACAAACATTCTTTTATGGGTGTGAAGGTTGGATTGTAAATGCTGCAGCGAGGAGGCGGCTGGAGGCAGTGGAGATGTCCTGTCTAAGGGCAATGTGTGGCATAAATATTATGCAGAAAATTCGGAGTGTGGAAATTAGGAGAAGGTGTGTTGTTAATAAAAGTATTAGTCAGAGGGCTGAAGAGGGGCTGTTGAGGTGGTTTGGTCATTTAGAGAATGGATCAGAGTAGAATGACATGGAGAGCGTATAAATCTGTAGGGGAAGGAAGGCGGGGTAGGGGTCATCCTTGAAAAGGTTGGAGGGAGTGGGTAAAGAAGGTTTTGTGGGCGAGGGGCTTGGACTTCCAGCAAGTGTGCATGAGCATGTTAGATAGGAGTGAATGGAGATGAATGGTATTTGGGACCTGACGAGCTGTTGGAGTGTGAGCAGGGTAATATTTAGTGAAGGGATTCAAGGAAACCAGTTATTTTATATAGCTGGACTTGAGTCCTGGAAATGGGAAGTACAATGTCTGCACTTTAAAGGAGGGGTTTAGGATATTGGCAGTTTGGAGGGATATGTTGTGTATCTTTATACATATATACTTGTAAACTGTTGTATTCTGAGCACCTCTGCAAAAACAGTGATTATGTGTGAGTGAGGTGAAAGTGTTGAATGATGATGAAAGTATTTTCTTTTTGGGGATTTTTTTTTCTCTTTGGGTCACCCTCCCTCGGTGGGAGACGGCCATCTTGTTAAAAAAAAATTACGTAATAATTACGTATAATATACGTAATAACATTTTAATATATAATAATACGTAATTGTACAATAGTAATTATAACAATAACAACACTATGCACGTACTGCATATAATTTAGTTTGACAACACCACCACAATGCTCATCAGTGCACGTGCTTATGGAGTTACCCTCGAGGTGCAAGGAATTCTCGTGATTTCCTTATGTTTCGTGCAGTTAATGCGCCAAATTTTTCTTCTAATCATGGATTCTAAGAAAGCAAGTGCAAAGAACAGTGCTGAGAAGAAAAAGAGAAAGATTTGCATGGAATTAAAGCAAGAAATAATTGATAAGCACAGACTAGGTACGAGGGTTGAGGACTTGGCGAATGAGTACAAGAGTAGCCCCTCTACTATATGTACAATACTAAAGCAGGAGTCTACAAAGGCTATAGTGCCAGCAAAGGGCATTACAGTAATTTCTAAGCAGCGGACTTCTGTCAATGAAAAGATGGAAAAGCTGCTGTTGACATGGTTGACGGAGTAACAGCACACAGGAGATACGTAGTGTAGTGAGATAAACATAAAAATTGTACATAGCAGCTATTAAGAAAAGTGTGAACTCCTGACAGGATATGCCGCTCTGCATTTCTTCTCCAAGATATGTAAATGTCGTATGTACACCACATCTAATTCAGCAACACAAACTGTTTTCTTATAGTAACACCTCTGACGTTTTCATAGCGAGAATGTGCGACCACTCTCGCGACCACAATCCTCCTCCCTCCACTGTCCACGTAATGACATATTTTATTCATTCTAGAGTGAATATCAGGTTTCTATGTTATTTACATTGTTTATTATGCCACATTAGATGAACTGTGACAGATAAATAAGCCGTAGAGTTGATAATAGGGTTATTTTGTCATGCCTCCTGAGAGCAGGAATTTAGCAGGAATGAATTAATTGCATTTCAATTAATTTAAATGAGGAAAATTGACCCAGCACACGAACAAATCAGGATACAAACAATTCCACGGAGCGGATTAAATTCGTAAGCCGAGGTTCCGCTGTATTTATAGATGGGGTTGTAAAAGAAGTAAATGCTAGGGTGTTGAAGAAAGGGGTAGGATTAAATTAAGGGGAACCATATACGAAATGCGAGTTGACACAGTTACTTTTTGCTAATGATACTGTGCTTTTGGAAGATTCTAAAGAAAAGTTGCAAAGGTTAGTGGACGAGTTTGGGAGGGTGTGTAAAGGTAGAAAGTTGAAAGTGAACAGAGATAAGAGTAAGGTGATTTAAAGAAAAACTGGATATCACATTGGAGGGAGGGAGTATGGAAGAAGTGAATGTTTTCAGATATTTGGGAGTTGACTTGTCAGTGGATGGGTTTATGAAGGACGAGCATAACCACAGAATTCGTGAAGGAAAAAAGGTGAGTGGTGCATTGGGGTATCTGTGGAGACAAAGAAGGGACTGTATCAGAATATAATGGTACCAACACTTTTATATGGGTGTGAAGCATGGGTTGTAAATGCTGCAGCAAGGAAGCAGCTGAGGCAGTGGATATGTCCTGTCTAAGGTTTAAATATTATGCAGCGAATTTGTAGTGTGGAAATTAGGAGGAGAAGAGGGGTTGTTGAGGTGGTTTGGTCGTTTAGAGAGAATGGAACAAAGTAGAACGACTTGGAGAGTGTATAAATCTGTAGAGGAAGGAAGGCTGGGTTGGAGTCATCCTCGAAAAGGTTGGAGCAAGGGGGTAAAGGAGGTTTTGTGAGCGAGAGCCTTGGACTTCCAGCAAGCATGCATGAGCGTGTTAGATAGGAGTGAATGGAGATAAATGGTTTTTGGGACCTGACAAGCTGTTGGAGTATGAGCAGGGTAATATTTTGTGGAGGGATTCAGGGAAATCAGTTAGCCGGACTTGAGTCTTTGAAATGTAAAGTACAATGCCTGCACTTTAAATAAAGGGTTTGGGATACTGGCGGTTTGGTCACCCTGCCTCGGTGGGAAATAGTTGACGTGTTAAAAGTAAGTAAGTAAATAAATTAATAAATAAATAAATAAATAAATAAATAAACACACACACACACACACACAGTGGAGCCTTTACTTACGAGCGCATCCACGTGCGAGTTTTTCCAGATATGAGCAGTGCTCAGTCGATTTTTTGCTTCCAGATGCAAGCGAAATTTCCAGATGCGAGCGGGCCTCAAGGGATGTTCCTTGACACTGGTGAGGGGCTCTTGTTCTTGATCTATGGAATTGGATCTCATTTGTTTGTCGGACTATCTTATTGAAACTTGTGCAATGTATGATGGAAAGACACTTCTTAACGTACACCAAAATTGGAAGAAATCGGACCATAAATAATGGAGTTCACTTCTCAGCCATTAGACGCCCTTTAGTGATATATTTTAGCATGGTTTTTGTGGTTGTATTCTCGTTTTTTGGTCTCATTTGATAGAATGGAAGATATATTACAGAAATAGATATGATTTTGATTGGTTTCATGATGAAAAGTACCTTGATATTGAGCTCAAAGTAGCATAAATGTTTGACTTTTGTCAATGTTCAAGTGTAAGCATATGACATCACTGTCTAATGTGTGTCCAATTGGCCAGTCTAATATGCAGTCATGAGTGGGTTGACATTATTTATACAAATAAACACGCTAGATAACAGGGATATCGTGCTACTCCTACTTACACTTTGGTCACACTTCACAGACACGCACATGCATATATATATACATACATCTAGGTTTTTCTCCTTTTTCTAAATAGCTCTTGTTCTTCTTTATTTCTTCTATTGTCCATGGGGAAGTGGAAAAGAATCTTTCCTCCGTAAGCCATGCGTGTCGTATGAGGCGACTAAAATGCCGGGAGCAATGGGCTAGTAACCCCTTCTCCTGTAGACACTTACTAAAAAAGAGAAGAAGAAAAACTTTATAAAACTGGGATGCTTAAATGTGCGTGGATGTAGTGCGGATGACAAGAAACAGATGATTGCTGATGTTATAAATGAAAAGAAGTTGGATGTCCTGGCCCTAAGCGAAACAAAGCTGAAGGGGGTAGGAGAGTTTCAGTGGGGGGAAATAAATGGGATTAAATCTGGAGTATCTGAGAGAGTTAGAGCAAAGGAAGGGGTAGCAGTAATGTTAAATGATCAGTTATGGAAGGAGAAAAGAGAATATGAATGTGTAAATTCAAGAATTATGTGGATTAAGAAAGCCTAGAGAACAAATGGATTTGTCAGTTAAAAATAGGAGAGGAGAGTTATTAAATGGAGAGTTAGAGGTATTGGGAAGATGGAAGGAATATTTTGAGGAATTGTTAAATGTTGATGAAGATAGGGAAGCTGTGATTTCGTGTATAGGGCAAGGAGGAATAACATCTTGTAGGAGTGAGGAAGAGCCAGTTGTGAGTGTGGGGGAAGTTCGTGAGGCAGTAGGTAAAATGAAAGGGGGTAAGGCAGCCGGGATTGATGGGATAAAGATAGAAATGTTAAAAGCAGGTGGGGATATAGTTTTGGAGTGGTTGGTGCAATTATTTAATAAATGTATGGAAGAGGGTAAGGTACCTAGGGATTGGCAGAGAGCATGCATAGTTCCTTTGTATAAAGGCAAAGGGGATAAAAGAGAGTGCAAAAATTATAGGGGGATAAGTCTGTTGAGTGTACCTGGTAAAGTGTATGGTAGAGTTATAATTGAAAGAATTAAGAGTAAGACGGAGAATAGGATAGCAGATGAACAAGGAGGCTTTAGGAAAGGTAGGGGGTGTGTGGACCAGGTGTTTACAGTGAAACATATAAGTGAACAGTATTTAGATAAGGCTAAAGAGGTCTTTGTGGCATTTATGGATTTGGAAAAGGCGTATGACAGGGTGGATAGGGGGGCAATGTGGCAGATGTTGCAAGTGTATGGTGTAGGAGGTAGGTTACTGAAAGCAGTGAAGAGTTTTTACGAGGATAGTGAGGCTCAAGTTAGAGTATGTAGGAAAGAGGGAAATTTTTTCCCAGTAAAAGTAGGCCTTAGACAAGGATGTGTGATGTCACCGTGGTTGTTTAATATATTTATAGATGGGGTTGTAAGAGAAGTAAATGCGAGGGTCTTGGCAAGAGGCGTGGAGTTAAAAGATAAAGAATCACACACAAAGTGGGAGTTGTCACAGCTGCTCTTTGCTGATGACACTGTGCTCTTGGGAGATTCTGAAGAGAAGTTGCAGAGATTGGTGGATGAATTTGGTAGGGTGTGCAAAAGAAGAAAATTAAAGGTGAATACAGGAAAGAGTAAGGTTATGAGGATAACAAAAAGATTAGGTGATGAAAGATTGAATATCAGATTGGAGGGAGAGAGTATGGAGGAGGTGAACGTATTCAGATATTTGGGAGTGGACGTGTCAGCGGATGGGTCTATGAAAGATGAGGTGAATCATAGAATTGATGAGGGAAAAAGAGTGAGTGGTGCACTTAGGAGTCTGTGGAGACAAAGAACTTTGTCCTTGGAGGCAAAGAGGGGAATGTATGAGAGTATAGTTTTACCAACGCTCTTATATGGGTGTGAAGCGTGGGTGATGAATGTTGCAGCGAGGAGAAGGCTGGAGGCAGTGGAGATGTCATGTCTGAGAGCAATGTGTGGTGTGAATATAATGCAGAGAATTCGTAGTTTGGAAGTTAGGAGGAGGTGCGGGATTACCAAAACTGTTGTCCAGAGGGCTGAGGAAGGGTTGTTGAGGTGGTTCGGACATGTAGAGAGAATGGAGCGAAACAGAATGACTTCAAGAGTATATCAGTCTGTAGTGGAAGGAAGGCGGGGTAGGGGTCGGCCTAGGAAGGGTTGGAGGGAGGGGGTAAAGGAGGTTTTGTGTGCGAGGGGCTTGGACTTCCAGCAGGCATGCGTGAGCGTGTTTGATAGGAGTGAATGGAGACAAATGGTTTTTAATACTTGACGTGCTGTTGGAGTGTGAGCAAAGTAACATTTATGAAGGGATTCAGGGAAACCGGCAGGCCGGACTTGAGTCCTGGAGATGGGAAGTACAGTGCCTGCACTCTGAAGGAGGGGTGTTAATGTTGCAGTTTAAAAACTGTAGTGTAAAGCACCCTTCTGGCAAGACAGTGATGGAGTGAATGATGGTGAAAGTTTTTCTTTTTCGGGCCACCCTGCCTTGGTGGGAATCGGCCGGTGTGATAATAAAAAAAAAAAAAAAATAAAGTAAAGGTTGGATGCGAGAAGTGGGTCATAATAAGCGTGTATGCACCTGGAGAAGAGAGGAATGCAGAGGAGAGAGAGAGATTTTGGGAGATGTTAAGTGAATGTATAGGAGCCTTTGAACCAAGTGAGAGAGTAATTGTGGTAGGGGACCTGAATGCTAAAGTAGGAGAAACTTTTAGAGAGGGTGTGGTAGGTAAGTTTGGGGTGCCAGGTGTAAATGATAATGGGAGCCCTTTGATTGAACTTTGTATAGAAAGGGGTTTAGTTATAGGTAATACATATTTTAAGAAAAAGAGGATAAATAAGTATACAAGATATGATGTAGGGCGAAATGACAGTAGTTTGTTGGATTATGTATTGGTAGATAAAAGACTGTTGAGTAGACTTCAGGATGTACATGTTTATAGAGGGGCCACAGATATATCAGATCACTTTCTAGTTGTAGCTACACTGAGAGTAAAAGGTAGATGGGATACAAGGAGAATAGAAGCATCAGGGAAGAGAGAGGTGAAGGTTTATAAACTAAAAGAGGAGGCAGTTAGGGTAAGATATAAACAGCTATTGGAGGATAGATGGGCTAATGAGAGCATAGGCAATGGGGTCGAAGAGGTATGGGGTAGGTTTAAAAATGTAGTGTTAGAGTGTTCAGCAGAAGTTTGTGGTTACAGGAAAGTGGGTGCGGGAGGGAAGAGGAGCGATTGGTGGAATGATGATGTAAAGAGAGTAGTAAGGGAGAAAAAGTTAGCATATGAGAAGTTTTTACAAAGTAGAAGTGATGCAAGGAGGGAAGAGTATATAGAGAAAAAGAGAGAGGTTAAGAGAGTGGTGAAGCAATGTAAAAAGAGAGCAAATGAGAGAGTGGGTGAGATGTTATCAACAAATTTTGTTGAAAATAAGAAAAAGTTTTGGAGTGAGATTAACAAGTTAAGAAAGCCTAGAGACCAAATGGATTTGTCAGTTAAAAATAGGAGAGGAGAGTTATTAAATGGAGAGTTAGAGGTATTGGGAAGATGGAGGGAATATTTTGAGGAATTGTTAAATGTTGATGAAGATAGGGAAGCTGTGATTTCGTGTATAGGACAAGGAGGAATAACATCTTGTAGGAGTGAGGAAGAGCCAGTTGTGAGTGTGGGGGAAGTTCGTGAGGCAGTAGGTAAAATGAAAGGGGGTAAGGCAGCCGGGATTGATGGGATAAAGATAGAAATGTTAAAAGCAGGTGGGGATATAGTTTTGGAGTGGTTGGTGCAATTATTTAATAAATGTATGGAAGAGGGTAAGGTACCTAGGGATTGGCAGAGAGCATGCATAGTTCCTTTGTATAAAGGCAAAGGGGATAAAAGAGAGTGCAAAAATTATAGGGGGATAAGTCTGCTGAGTATACCTGGTAAAGTGTATGGTAGAGTTATTATTGAAAGAATTAAGAGTAAGACAGAGAATAGGATAGCAGATGAACAAGGAGGCTTTAGGAAAGGTAGGGGGTGTGTGGACCAGGTGTTTACAGTGAAACATATAAGTGAACAGTATTTAGATAAGGCTAAAGAGGTCTTTGTGGCATTTATGGATTTGGAAAAGGCGTATGACAGGGTGGATAGGGGGGCAATGTGGCAGATGTTGCAAGTGTATGGTGTAGGAGGTAGGTTACTGAAAGCAGTGAAGAGTTTTTACGAGGATAGTGAGGCTCAAGTTAGAGTATGTAGGAAAGAGGGAAATTATTTCCCAGTAAAAGCAGGCCTTAGACAAGGATGTGTGATGTCACCGTGGTTGTTTAATATATTTATAGATGGGGTTGTAAGAGAAGTAAATGCGAGGGTCTTGACAAGAGGCGTGGAGTTAAAAGATAAAGAATCACACACAAAGTGGGAGTTGTCACAGCTGCTCTTTGCTGATGACACTGTGCTCTTGGGAGATTCTGAAGAGAAGTTGCACAGATTGGTGGATGAATTTGGTAGGGTGTGCAAAAGAAGAAAATTAAAGGTGAATACAGGAAAGAGTAAGGTTATGAGGATAACAAAAAGATTAGGTGAAAGATTGAATATCAGATTGGAGGGAGAGTGTATGGAGGAGGTGAATGTATTCAGGTATTTGGGAGTGGACGTGTCAGCGGATGGGTCTATGAAAGATGAGGTGAATCATAGAATTGATGAGGGAAAAAGAGTGAGTGGTGCACTTAGGAGTCTGTGGAGACAAAGAACTTTGTCCTTGGAGGCAAAGAGGGGAATGTATGAGAGTATAGTTTTACCAACGCTCTTATATGGGTGTGAAGCATGGGTGATGAATGTTGCAGCGAGGAGAAGGCTAGAGGCAGTGGAGATGTCATGTCTGAGGGCAATGTGTGGTGTGAATATAATGCAGAGAATTCGTAGTTTGGAAGTTAGGAGGAGGTGCGGGATTACCAAAACTGTTGTCCAGAGGGCTGAGGAAGGGTTGTTGAGGTGGTTCGGACATGTAGAGAGAATGGAGCGAAACAGAATGACTTCAAGAGTGTATCAGTCTGTAGTGGAAGGAAGGCGGGGTAGGGGTCGGCCTAGGAAAGGTTGGAGAGAGGGGGTAAAGGAGGTTTTGTGTGCGAGGGGCTTGGACTTCCAGCAGGTATGCGTGAGCGTGTTTGATAGGAGTGAATGGAGACAAATGGTTTTTAATACTTGACGTGCTGTTGGAGTGTGAGCAAAGTAACATTTATGAAGGGGTTCAGGGAAACCGGCAGGCCGGACTTGAGTCCTGGAGATGGGAAGTACAGTGCCTGCACTCTGAAGGAGGGGTGTTAATGTTGCACTTTAAAAACTGTAGTGTAAAGCACCCTTCTGGCAAGACAGTGATGGAGTGAATGATGGTGAAAGTTTTTCTTTTTCGGGCCACCCTGCCTTGGTGGGAATCGGCCAGTGTGATAATAAAATAAAATTACAATAATGCAGAAGTCTGCATAACAGTAGATCGTCTATTTTTTGTGTGAATAAAAATTCCAAATGGTAAGCAAGAGTTATTATTATAATAATACATACGTACTAATTAATAATACGTAATAATAATAACAGTAATAATAATAGTAATAATAGTAGTAATAACAGTAGTAATAATAATAATAGCAATAATAATAGGCTGGTAGACAGCAACCACCCAGGGAGGTTCTACCGTCTTGCCAAGTAAGTGTTTACATGATGGTCAAATTGCTGGTGTCCTTTTTTCTGTCTCATAAACATGCAAGATTTCAGGTATGTCTTGCTACTTCTACTTACATTTAGGTCACACTACACATACATGTGCAAGCATATATATACACACACTCCTCTGGGTTTTCTTCTATTTTCTTTCTAGTTCTTGTTCTTGTTTATTTCCTCTTATCTCCATGGGGAAGTGGAACAGAATGCTTCCTCTGTAAGCCATGCGTGTTGTAAGAGGCGACTAAAATGCCAGGAGCAATGGGCTAGTAACCCGTTCTGTATAAATTACTAAATTTAAAAAGAGAAACTTTTGTTTTTCTTTTTGGGTCACCATGCCATGGTAGGATACGGCCGGTTTGTTGTTGAAAGAGGTTAATCATAATATTTTGTGAAGGGATTCAGGGAAACCAGTTAGTTTTATATAGCCAGACTTGAGTCCTAGAAATGGGAAGTACAATGCCTGCGCTTTAAAGAAGTTTGGGTTATTGGCAATTTGGAGGGATATTTTGTGTATCATTATAAGTATATGCTTCTAAACTGTTGTATACTGAGCACCTCTGCAAAAACAGTGATTATGTGTGAGTGAGGTGAAAGTGTTGAATGATGATGAAAGCATTTTCTTTTTGGGGATTTTCTTTCTTTTTGGGTCACCCTGCTTCGGTGGGAGACAGTCGACTTGTTAAAAAAATACATGTGTGTGTGTGTGTGTGTGTGTGTGCACGCGTGTGTACACACACACACACACACACACACACACACAGTGGAACCCCGAATATCAGCTGCTGCGTTTATCGGCCGAATCATATTTACGCCAGTTTTTGGGTGGAAATTTTGCTTCATATTTCGGCAGGTGTCTCGCAAATCGGTCAAATTACACATGTCAGCCCGCCTCCCACTGAGACGCCATGCGTAGGTTAGTCAGTCTTCCTGTCTCTCTCAGTGAATGAGCATATACTCTGTGCATTCATCCAAACATTTCCTTAAAATCTATTGGTTTTTGTGCTTGTTTATTAAGTGCAACTGTGAAATAACCCACCATGGGCCTAAAGAAAGTTCCTACTAAAGTTCCTTTGGCAAAGAAAGTGAGAAACATGATGGAATTTAAGAAAGAAGTTATTGAAAAATATGAGAGTGGTGTGCGGGGACTGGAACTTGCCAGGATGTATGGCAAAAACAAATCAACAATCACTTCCATCCTGGCAAAGAAAGAACAAATCAAGGAAGCTGATGTGGCGAAAGGGGTAAACGTGTTAACGAAAGAGAGATCACAAACAGTGGAAGATGTGGAGCAGTAGCAGCAGTTGTGGATTGGTGAAAAACAGTTAGCATGAGATAGTGTTTCAGAGACGATTATTTGTGAAAAGGCAAGGCAGTTGCATGTGGATCTCGTAAAGAAAATGCCTGGAACTAGTGCTGATGTTAGTGAATATAAGGCCAGCAGAGGCTGGTTTAACAGATTTAAGAAGTGTAGTGGCATACACAGTGTTGTGAGGCATGGTAAGGCTGCAAGTTCAGACAAACACGTGGCTGAAAAATTTGTGCAGGAATTCAAAGGGTATGTAGAGACTGAAGAATTTCACCCCCAACAAGTGTTCAATTGTGACGAAACAGGCCTCTTCTGGAAGAAAATGCCTAAGAGGACCTACATCATGCAGGAGGAAAAGGCACTGCCAGGACACAAGCCTATGAAGGATAGGCTTACTCTTTTGTTCTGTGATAATGCTAGTGGGGATTTCAAAGTGAAGCCTTTACTGGTGTATCACACTGAAAATCCCGGAGTGTTCAAGAAAAACAATGTCGCCAAGAGTAGATTGTGTGTGATGTGGAGGGCTAACAATAAGGCATGAGTCAAAAGGCAAATTTTCATTGACTGGGTCCATGAAGGGTTTGGCCCGAGTGTGAAAAAATACCTCCAGAGAGACGGAGATAAAGTTAGGAATCCTTAACCTGTAAATAGCTCGTCAATAAAGTTAGGGATCCTTAACCTAGTAAAAGAAAGAGAGAGACACAGAGAGACAGAGACAGAGAGGGTGGGGTTATCCGCAGTTTCAGTTATCTACGGTTTACTGTTTCTCAAAAACACCTCTTAATATTGCATAATAATGGCTCCAAAGCACAAAAGTAGAGAAACTGGCAGTTTGTCAAATCATAAGAGAAGCTGTGAAGTGCTTACCATCAGTGAAAAAGTGATAATTCTCCACTTATTGTGCATAATTTATCAATTAAACTTTTATAATAGGTATGTATAAGATTAATATATAGGGTTTCCTATTATTCACAGTTTCAGTATTCATGGCAGGTCCTCGAATGATATTCCCCATGGATATGTGGGTCCTACTATATACGTGAAGGACTCCATGGGGAAGTGGGACAGAATTCTTCCTCCGTAAGCCATGCGTGTCATAAGAGGTGACTAAAATCCTGGAAGGAGGGGCTAGTAACCTGTTCTCCTACATAAATTACTAAATTTAAAGAGAGAAACTTTCGTTTTCCTTTTTAGGTCACTGCCTCAGTGGGATATGGCTGGTTTATTGAAAAATAAATAAATAAATAACACTCTTTTTAACTTTAGTAATGCATACAGGAGAAAGGGTTATCAGCTCGGCATGTTAGTCACTTCTTACGACACACATGGCTTATGGAGGAAGAATTTACATCATATATTTTTTTTTCAACAAACCAGCCATATCCCACCAAGGCAGCGTGACCTAAAAAGAAAAATGAAAGTTTATTTTTAAATTTAGTAATGTATACAGTAATGTATTTATATACGAGTGTTATGATCCTGAAAAATATACATGCTGTTGTTTAATATACATGAAGAGAATCAGAAAAAATCTTAGCTGTATTTGAGTACTAGAGCTAGGAAATAAGGTGCCTGCATCCATTTCTGAAAACTGCATGTACACAAAAGCAGGCCCAAAAGCTGTTTTTTTCCAAAAGTACATTGACACTGTAATTTAAATGACCCAAAAAGCATGTCGGTTTCCAGTGACTCCAATTTAACTTCACAAATCAAGCTTTTACTTATCAAAACACTCTTCACACTCTTCATCCAAGCTTTCCTGGGTCATTCCCTGCCTCTCTCTTTCCATTCATGCCATATTTACAAAATTTTATTCCAAAGACGGTTTAACCCTTTCAGGGTTTCTGACGTACTAGTACGGCTTACGCACCAGGGTTTTTGACGTATTAGTACGCCTAAATTCTAGCGCCCTCAAATCTAGTGAAAGCTGGTAGGCCTACATATGAAAGAATGGGTCTATGTGGTCAGTGTGCGCAGTATAAAAAAAAATCCTGCAGCACACAGTGCGTAATGAGAAAGAAAAAACTTCGACAGTGTTTTTGGTTTAAAACAGCGACTTTGCACTGTATTTTCATGTGGTATTTATGATGGTATTCTAGTTTTCCTGGTCTCATTTTATAGAATAGAAGACATACTACAGAAATTGAGACGATTTTGATTGGTTTTACAATGAAAAGTACCTTGAAATTGAGTTCAAAGTAGCAGAAATCTTCGATTTTTGCCAAAGTTCAAAAGTAAACAAATCATGCTACGCATCCAATACACGTCAACTGGCGAGTCTAATATTCTTTCACAAGTGCGCTGATATTATTTATACCATTTCTACACTAATGCAGTAGTCTGCATAACAGCAAATCTTCTATTTTTTTGTGAGAATAAAAATTCAAAGTGAAAAGCAAAAGAATGTAAGAGGGGTGTGGGGACGTGACTAATGAACAGAGGAAATTTTAGTGCCAGGAATGTCTTTCTTGTTTATTCTGGACCCTATCTGGAAATTGGCATCTTTTGAAATTTGTGTGAAATAGGCAAGATTGCTAAATTCTGATCACTTTATTGAATAGTTGAAATCGGTAAATGGGTGGTTTCTTGTACTCATTCGATAGAAAAAATGGAGTTCTAGCAAAATAGTTATGATTTTTGTCGACTAGTACATTGGAATTGGCTGAAAATAGGGCTCAAAGTGGGCAAAATCACCAATGCGTAAACATCATCAAGACCGCTGACTTCGCGAGAGCACAATTCCCTAAGTTTTCCATCAAATTTCATACTTTTGGTGTCATTATGATCGGGAAACAATTCTCTATCTCTTCATAAGAAAAAAAAAATTTTCCAAAAAATTTTCGACCCTGAGAACAAGTTTTGGAGAGGGCCTCTCGACCCTGAAAGGGTTAATGAAGCACCGTAAAATTATTTTCCACGTTAGAACAAGATGCATGGTCAACATTTCAGTAACAAATATGAAAGAGTTGCTTTGTAGAACAATTATGCTTTTACAGCTATTGGTTAGTGGCTTTGGGGATTACCATATCTTCAAGGCCCAGTCTCACACCAAGCCTACTTGACTGGAAAAGAAAAAATTACGAGTAAGAGCTGTAAGAACCGTATAAGGCCGGGCTCTGGGAGTAAAAAAAAGCTCAAAGGTATCAGTATAATGAATAAAAAAAGAAGTTTGTATAAGTAACCTGTCATCTTACACATTCATGAGACAGACAGAAAAAGGGAAGATCAGGAATCCTGCCAATAAAAAAAAAAGGGGGGGGGGGGCAAGGATGGGCTGATGAGCATTTGGCCATGTATGCAAAATTAGACAAAGGCCAATCATCAGTAAACTGTTTTCTCAGTAGATTCAAACATGGAACTGCAAACAAAACTGACAACCCAGTTTTGGGTATCATGGTGGGTTCATTGAGAACCCACCATGATACCCAAGAACTAATAGAAAAAAAATAAAAAAAAAAGATTCAGAGTTAATAAAGGACCCCAATGGAAATAAGTCACTCTGTCTGACTAAAAAATTTTGGGTTATTCTAGGTTCTCTACACACATGCTGCTATGTATGAAAATCTATGCAACTGTATTTGTGTATACCTTAATAAACTTACTTACTTACGTCATTCTTTTACTGTCCAGACCCTCAATCTGAAACTTGTCCGATGTCCAAGAATTAAAAAAAAAAAAAAAAAAAAAAAAAAATTCTTATGAAATTGTAGAGAACCTTTTTCTGGAGGTAATACAACAAAAAGTACGAAACTTAATGGAAAATTGATGACATTACACTTTCATGAATTTTGCTGTGTCAGTAATACTTAATGCATTGCCAATTTTGCCCACTTTGAGTCCTATTTTAGGTAATTTACACTGTTCCAGTCAACCAAATTCTTAGCTAATTTGCTAGTATGTCTTCCATTTTATCGACTGAGCACAAGAAATTGCCCACTCAACTATTTCAATTACCCAATAATCAGAAATTGGTAATTTGGCCAATTTCACACAAATTTCAAAATATTCTAATTTCAAAACAGGGTTTAGAATAAACAGTGCAGGCATTCCTGGCACCAAAATAATATTTCCTCTGTTCATTCGTTATGTTCCCAGGTTTTTCACATGAGTTCAATTTTTATTTTTTATTCACTAAGAATTTTTATTCACACAAAAAATAGAAGATTTACGCTTATGCAATAGTGTAATAATTGTATAAATAATATCAGCGCATTCATGAATGCATATCAGACCCACCAGTTGGACATGTATTGGACAAGTGAATTGATTTATCAGTTTACTCTTTAATATTGGCAAAAATCAAACATTTCTGCTACTTTGAGCACAATTTCAAGCTATTTTCAATCATGAAGCCAATTAAAATCATCTCTATTCTTTAATATAACTTCCATCAAATGAGACTAAAGAAACGAGAATTTTTTTTTTTTTTTTTTTTTTTTTCAACAAGTCGGCCGTCTCCCACCGAGGCAGGGTGACCCAAAAAAGAAAGAAAATCCCCAAAAAGAAAATACTTTCATCATCATTCAACACTTTCACCACACTCGCACATTATCACTGTTTTTGCAGAGGTGCTCAGAATACAACAGTCTAGAAGCATACACATATAAAGATACACAACATATCCCTCCAAACTGCCAATATCCCAAACCCCTCCTTTAAAGTGCAGGCATTGTACTTCCCATTTCCAGGACTCAAGTCCGACTATATGAAAATAACCGGTTTCCCTGAATCCCTTCACTAAATATTACCCTGCTCACACTCCAACAGATCGTCAGGTCCCAAGTACCATTCGTCTCCATTCACTCCTATCTAACACGCTCACGCACGCTTGCTGGAAGTCCAAGCCCCTTGCCCACAAAACCTCCTTTACCCCCTCTCTCCAACCCTTTCGAGGACGACCCCTACCCCGCCTTCCTTCCCCTATAGATTTATATGCTTTCCATGTCATTCTACTTTGAATACAACCATAAAAACCGTACGAAAATACACTGCAAAATCATTGTTTTAAACTAAAAATAGGGTTGCAGTTTTTTCTCATGCACTATGTGCTGCAGGATTTTTATATATGGTGCAGACTTACCACAGACTCTTTCTCTTATATCTAGGCCCAAATTTACCACTCACAGGTTATCTGAGTGAGTTGAGCTAATGGTATAGCACTACAACACTGACAATGACCTCAGTCATAGTACTACAGCACAGTCGGCGAAAGGGTTTAGTCGTCTTGCATTTTCCTTACACACACACACACACATATATTTACTGTACAGCACAAACTTCCTCAGGTGGTGATCTAACTACACATTAGCACAAAAACCTGTTGCATACATACTTGCATTAATGGCGCTGATGATTCTTTCCGCTTCTTATGACACATCTTGACAATAAAAGTTTCCACTCGAGCAACGTCCCCACACACACCTTCCACTGTTAAAATACTAAGACTGAACTACTTGTTGAATATGTCAAACATTTTGGAACCTAAAAAATTATCCTTTCAGAAGAGAAATATTTAATGCTTTACACTAAACTTATATATTTATCAAGGTTTGCCACAATGAATATGACTGATTTATACATAAACCCTGCATGAGATGGGAAGTCATTATCCATGGGCCTAAATGGCTAAAACAAAAGTATCTAATAAGGAAAAAATAGAATACAACATTAGGAATGACCACCAATATTCTTTTGCACTAGAGGGTAGAATGCAACAACTGAAATATTTAAGGTTCACCTTCAGTCCAGTAATAATATCAGGAGCTACAAGCCTTCAACAAAATACAACATATGTAACCACTTTAATACACCAAAATGCTAAATCTTAGTTAATATACATATTCAACAACTAAGAGAAAAACCTGTATAAATTGCTTACATAGTATCCTCACTTGCAAAGAATTGTCAGTGCCATAAAAAAATTATCAACATACATTACTCAACATAGAGTGTGGCTATTGTTGCTTATCTTCAGAAATTTTTTGAAGATAACACTGTATCGCAAATATTTAGAAACAAAAATAAAAATGACTCACATTTATCATCATGGAAACCAGTGAAGGCTATATTGAGGTAGCTAGCTGGCCGCTCATTTTGCCGCTCACTCTTCTGCGTCACCTGAAAAAACCATAAACACACTAGTTTAGTCACACAATAGAATTTAGTTATATGTTCCACTTAGGATAAGTAAATTCTTACACAAAAGGAAGTGTTAAAATAGGTAATGACAAACTGATGTGCCTAAACATTAGGGACACAAAATATAATATTAAAATTATAGAAAAAGTAGTGTACATTTACTGCTTTGAGGTGTCAGCATGAAGTGCAACTGCCTGGATTCTATAGAGATTTTTGTGAACGTCTGCAATTTAAAGAAAGTGATCTCTGACACAGTCAGATAACAAGAAAACACGAAGCAGAACAGTAATCTATTTCCCACTGATGATGATGAACTGAAGGCCTTTTCAGAAAGGAATTTTTATGATTGATGTAACAGCTGCTGCCTGTAGTTTGGAAAGGGCATCAAATTAACCCTTTGACTGTTTCGGTCATATATATACGTCTTACGAGCCACCGTGTTTGACATATACAGTGGACACCCGCTTAACAATCACCTCCCAATGCGACCAATTATGTAAGTGTATTTATGTAAGTGGGTTTGTACGTGTATGTTTGGGGGTCTGAAATGGACTAACCTACTTCACAATATTCCTTATGGGAACAAATTCGGTCAGTACTGGCACCTGAACATACTTCTGGAATGAAAAAATATCGTTAACCGGGGGTCCACTGTATATATACTCAAAAATTCTAGCGGCTTCAAATCAAGCAGGTAGGCCCACATGTGAGAGAATGGGTCTGTGTGGTCAGTGTGCATTATATAAAAAAAATCCTGCAGCACGCAGTGCATAATGAGAAAAAACTCCGACCGGTTTTTTGGATTAAAATGCCGACTTTGTGGTGTATTTTCGTATAGTATTTATGGTTGTATTCTCGTTTTCTTGGTCTCATTTGATAGAATGGGAAACATATTATAGAAATAGAGGTGATGTTGATTGGTTTTACCATGAAAAGAACCTTGAAATGGAGCTCAAAGTAGGGGAAATGTTTGATTTTTGCTGATGCTCAAAAGTAAACAAATGATGTCTTTGTCCAATAAATGTCCAACTAGCCATTCTGATATGCAGTCGTGAATGGGTTGATGTTTTTTATACAATTATTACAATATTGCAGTAGTCTGCATAAAAGTAAATCTTCTATTTTTTGTTTGAATAAAAATTCAAAATAGAAAGCAAGAGTAATATCAGAGGGGCCTGGAGACGTGACTGATGAACAAAGAAAATCTTATTTTAGAGCCAGGAATGTCTGTATTGTCCATTCTGGACCCTATTTTGAAACGCATATTTTTTAATATGCGTGAAATTGGCCAAATTGCAAATTTCTGATCACGTTATTGGGTAGTTGAAATTGGTAAATGGGCAGTTTCTTGTACTCAATCGATAGAACAAATGGAGTTCTAAAGAAATAGCTATGAGTTTGGTCGACTGGAACAATGAAATTACCCAAAAATAGGGCTTAAAGTGGGTGAAATCGCCGATTCATAAATATCATCGAGGTTGCTAACTTTGCGAGAGCGCAATTCCATAAGTTTTCCATCAAATTTCGTTCTTTTTTTGTCATTACCATCGGGAAAAGATTCTCTATCGTTTCATAAGAATTTTTTTTTTTTTTAAATTTTTCGACACCAGGAAACACCTCAGGATTTGGGGTTTCGAGAGTCAAGGGGTTAAGAGATACAAGCAATTTATGATCTTATAGCCATGTGATAGAAGAAAGGTGACAGAAACATGTAGTGTGTAGGTTACCTATAGCTACTTACTGAGGGTCACAGCCCCTGCAACCCAGTCCCAAAGTAGGCCTTCAAGTTGCTGGCCTGATTCACCAGTATAACATTAACAACAAATACATCCCCTGTTGTACTTGACTGGAGCGCAAAAATTACATACATGTCTCACAACTGAAGGATGAATAATGCCTGTGCAGCATGGCAAAAAGACTTTTATAGGACAAATATGAAGAATACGAGTAGAGAGAAAGCTGAATACAGTGGACCCCGACTTATGATATTAATTCATTCCAGAAGTCTGTTCGGGTGCCATTACCGAACGAATTTGTTCCCATAAGGAATACTGTAAATTAGATTAGTCCGTTTCAGACCCCCGAAAATACATGTACAAAAGCAATTATAAAAATACACTTACATAATTGTTTGAGTTGGGAGCTGATCGTAAGGCGGGGGTCCACTGTATGTCTTGAACTGACAAAGGCAGTAGATCAAGGGAAAAGAAGAATGATGTGGAAAAAACATTGGGGTTCTTTCAAAATGAGGCATATTGCAAACCTGGTCACCATTCAACAACTCCCATACGAGGTAAAGTAATGCAGCAATAAAAAAAACTTCACCTTTCCAACTCCCTATCAACCACCAAATCCAACAAAATAAGATACATCCCCAGAGGTAATGGAAAATAATCATCAGAACCTCTTGGAACAGCAACAGAATCGAAAGTGTGTACTCCCTCCAATGCCTGCTAACCCTAGCCATATATGACCAGCCAATGATTCAGCAAGGCTAGCATTGAACCCCTTCTTGTACTTTGTGTTGCCTACCAATACACTATAGCTCCAGGAGCAAGCAAACGGTAGTAGTGCTTGGTCAGTCTCTTTGGCTTCTGTTACTGTAGCGTGGAAACCCAATGTGTTATCATTACTTTTTTCTTTTTTTTTTTTTAACAAGTCGGCCATCTCCCACCAAGGCAGGGTGACCCAAAAAGAAAGAACATCCCCAAAAAGAAAATACTTTCATCACCATTCAACACTCACCTCACTCACACATAATCACTGTTTTTGCAGAGGTGCTCAGAACACAACCGTTTAGAAGCGTATATATACGTATAAAGATACACAGCATATCCCTCCAAACTGCCAATATCCCGAACCCCTCCTTTAGAGAGCAGGCATTGTACTTCCCATTTTAAGGACTCAAGTTCGGCTATATAAAAATAACCGGTTTCCCTGAATCCCTTCAACTAAATATTGCCCTGCTCACACTCCAACAGATTGTCAGGTCCCAAATACTATTCGTCTCCATTCACTCCTATTGAACACGCACTGCTGGAAGTACAAGCCCCTCGCACACAAAACCTCCCTTACCCCTTCCTCCCAATCTTTTCGAGGACAACCCCTACCCCGCCTTCCTTCCCCTACAGATTTAAATGCTCTCCATGTCATTCTACTTTGATCCATTCTCTCTAACTGACCAAACCACCTCAACAACCCCTCTTCAGCCCTCTGACTAATACTTTTATTAACTCCACACCTCCTAATTTCCACACTCCAAATTTTCTGCATAATATTTACACCACGCATTGCCCTTAGACAGGACATCTCCACTGCCTCCTCGCTGTTGCATTCACAACCCAAGCTTCACACCCAAATAAGTGTTGGTACTATTATACGTACACCTACCATCCGACTTACGACCGAGTTCGGTTCCGAGAAACCGGTCGTATGTCGAACTTTACTACTGAATATCAACATCACATTTTTGTAATGACTTTTGTTTTATTTTGGTATTTCATTTTTACTTTACTTTTTATGCTGTTAGTACTGTATTTTATACTGTAAGGTTTAGGATAAACACTGTGTAAACACAAATAGTTATTTCCCAGAAATTTGGCATAAAAAACACGGTCGTAAGTCGAGCAGGTCGTAAGTCAGATGGTAGGCGTATTTTCATACATTCCCTTCTTTGCCTCCACAGATAACGTTTTTTGTCTCCACATATACCTCAACGCACCACTCGCCTTTTTTCCCTCATCAATTCTATGATTAACCTCATTCCTCATAAATCCATCCGCCGACACGTCAGCTCCCAAGTATCTGAAAACATTCACTTCTTCCATACTCCTCCCCAATTTGATATCCAGTTTTTCTTTATAGTAATCATTTGATACTCTCATCACCTTACTGTTTTCTATGTTCACTTTCAACTTTCTACCTTTACACACACTCCCAAACTCATCCATTAACCTTTGCAATTTTTCTTGAGAATCTCCCATAAGCACAGTATCATCAGCAAAAAGCAACTGTATCAATTCCCATTTTGTATTTGATTCCCAATAATTTAATCACACCCCTCTCCCGAACACCTTAGCATTTACTTCTTTTACAACCCCATCTATAAATATATTAAACAACCATGGTGACATTACCCATCCCTGTTTAAGACCTACTTTTACTGGGAAGTAGTCTCCCTCTCTTCTACACACACTAACCTGAGCCTCACTATCCTCATAAAAACTCTTTACAGCATTTAGTAACTTACCACCTATTCCATATACAGTGGACCCTCGACCAACAATATTAATCCATTCCTGAGAGCTCATCGCTAGTCGAAATTATCATTAGTCGAGTTAATTTTCCCCATAAGAAATAATGGAAATCAAATTAATCCGTTCCTTACACCCCAAAGTATTGAAAAAAAAAATTTTACCACATGAAATATTAATTTTAATACACACAAACTGAAGAAGACATGTACAATTGCATGACATTTACCTTTATTCAAGATCTGGTGATGATTGATGGGATGGGAGGAGGGGAATGTGTGGATGGTGTTAGTGTTTAGAAGGGGAATCCCCTTCCATTAGTACTTACGGTGTCAAGTCCTTTTCTGGGGTTACTTCCCTTCTTCTTTTAATACCACTAGGACCAGCTTGAGTCACTGGACCTCTGTCGCACAACATATCTGTCCATAGAGCTCTGTACCTCCTGTTCCTTTACGATTTGTCTAAAATGGGCCACAACATTGTCATTGTAATAGTCACCAGCATGGCTTGCAATAGCTGTGTTAGGGTGATTTTCATCCATAAAGGTTTGCAGTTCAACCCACTTTGCACACATTTCCTTAATCTTTGAAGTAGGCACAATGGATTCCACAATTGGCATAGGCATCTCAGGGTTAGCCCCAAACCCTTCAAAATCTTTCCTAATTTCCATACCAATTCTCACCCTTTTTATCACAGGGTTGGCACTAGAAGCTTTCTTGGGGCCCATGGTGACTTTTTTGCAGGTGCAATCACTAAAAACACTGTGATAATACGAAATGTTCCGACTGTATGTTTGGATGCGACCGCGGTGGCTGGCTTGTAAACAATGCGCAGGCCACACGTGGACGCATCTTGAACGGAACAAATTGCATTGGTCGAGTTTTTTAGCGCTAGTCGAGGCAAAATTTTTACGTTAAAATGATTCACTAGTCGGATTTAACGTTATATGATGCCATCGTTGGTCGAGGGTCCACTGTACAGTGGACCCCCGCATAGCGACTTTAATCCGTGCAAGAGGGCTCATTGTTATGCGAAATGATCGGTATGCGAATGAATTTTCCCCATAAGAAATAATGGAAATCAAATTAATCCGTGCAAGACACCCAAAAGTATGAAAAAAAAAATTTTACCACATGAAATATACATTTTCCTACACACACAGAGAAGGATACATGCACAATAGTAGAGTAGTACATGCACAATATATATTGTGCATGTACTACTCTACTAAATGAAGAATAAATGACACTTACCTTTATTGAAGATGCAACAATGACTGATGAGACACTGTGTCCTGGGAGTGCCTTTTTCTCCTGAGTACTGTAGGTCCTGTTTGGCATTTTCTTCCAGAACAGGCCTTATCACACTGTGTATGCCACTACGATTCTTAAATCTCTCAAACCAACCTTTGCTGGCTTTAAATTCATCAATATGAGCACTAATTCCAGGCATTTTTCCCTGTTCACCTGGGTGTTAGTCGACTGGTGTGGGTTGCATCCTGGGAGACAAGATTAAGGACCCCAATGGAAATAAGTTAGACAGTCTTCGATGACACTGACTTTTTTGGGTTATCCTGGGTGGCAAATCCTCTGGGGTTAATTGTTTCTTGGTATTCTCAATAAGCCACACCAACAACGGTGCTACAGCAGCAGCAGCTGACAGTGCTACAGCAGCAGCAGCTGACAGTGCTACAGCAGCAGCAGACGATGCTACAGCAGCAGCAGACGATGCTACAGCAGCAGCAGACGATGCTACAGCAGCAGCAGACGGTACTACAGCAGCAGCAGCAGCAGCTGATGGTGGTACAGCAGCAGCAGCAGCTGACAGTGCTACAGCAGCAGCAGACGATGCTACAGCAGCAGCAGATGATGCTACAGCAGCAGCAGACGATGCTACAGCAGCAGCAGACGGTACTACAACAGCAGCAGCAGCAGCTGACGGTGGTACAACAGCAGCAGCAGCTGACAGTGCTACAGCAGCAGCAGACGATGCTACAGCAGCAGCAGACGGTACTACAGCAGCAGCAGCAGCTGACGGTGGTACAGCAGCAGCAGCAGCAGCAGCAGCTGACGGTGGTACAGCAGCAGCAGCAGCTGTACCACCAATAGTAGCGATGGTTGATTGGGGTTTATTATACAACCTGGCCAGCTCGGAGACACGCACTCCACTTTCATACTTACCAATGATCTTTTTCTTCATCTCTATAGTAATTCTCACCCTTATTGCTGTAGGGTTGGCACTAGAAGCTTTCTTGGGGCCCATGGTCACTTATTTTGCAGATAAAATCACCAAAAACACTGTAATAATACGAAATGTTCCGATTGTATGCTTGGATGTTACCGCAGAGGCTGGCTGGTAAACAATGCCACCGGCGGCACATGCGAGGCTGGCTAAGGGCGCACATTGGACGCGTCTCGGATGAAGAGCGGTATGCGAGGCAAAATTTTTGCGATAAAAGCGAGCGGTATGTGGATTGTACGTTATGTGATGCCGACGGTATGTGGGGGTCCACTGTACTTGCAACATCTGCCACATTGCTCCCCTATCCACTCTATCATATGCCTTTTCTAAATCCATAAATGCAATAAAAACTTCCCTACCTTTATCTAAATACTGTTCACATATATGCTTAAATGTAAACACTTGATCTACACATCCCCTACCCACTCTAAAACCTCCTTGCTCATCCGCAATCCTACATTCTGTCTTACTTCTAATTCTTTCAATTACAACTCTATCGTACACTTTTCCTGGTATACTTGGTACACTTATTCCTCTATAATTTTTACAATCTCTTTTGTCCCCCTTCCCTTCATATAAAGGGACTATACATGCTCTCCGCCAATCTCTAGGTACCTTCCCCTCTTTTATACATTAAACAAAAATACCAACCACTCCAACACTATATCCCCCCTGCTTTTAACATTTCTGTCATGATACCGTCAGTTCCAGCTGCTGTACCCCCTTTCATTCTGCATAATGCTTCACGCACCTCCCCCACACTCACATACTGCTGTTCTTCACTCCTAAAAGATGGTATACCTCCCTGGCCAGTGCATGAAATTACCGCCTCCCTTTCTTCGACGACATTTAAAAGTTCCTCAAAATATTCTCACCATCTACCCAAAACCTCCATCTCCCCATCTACTAACTCCCCTACTCTGGTTTTAATTGACAAATCCATACTTTCCCTAGGCTTTCTTAACTTGTTTAACTCACTCCAAATTTTTTTCTTATTTTCATTAAAATTTCTTGACAGTGCCTCTCCCACTCTATCATCTGCTCTCCTTTTGCACTCTCTCACCACTCTCTTCACCTTTCTTTTACTCTCCATATACTCTACTCTTCTTATAACACTTCTGCTTTGTAAAAACCTCTCATAAGTTAACTTTTTCTCTTTTATCACACCCTTTACTTCATCATTCCACCAATCACTCCTCTTTCCTCCTGCACCCATCTTCCTATAACCACAAACTTCTGCCCCACATTCTAATACTGCATTTTTAAAACTATTCCAACCCTCTTCAACCTTCCTTCCCTCACTACTCATACCTGCACCAGCCCACCATTCTGCCAATAGTTGCTTTTATGTCACCCGAACTTCCTCCTCCCTTAGTTTATACACTTTCACCTCCCTCTTAATTGTTGTTGCCATTTTCATCTTTTCCCATCTACCTCTTACTCTAACTATAGCTACAACTAAATAATGATCCGATATATCAGTTGCCCCTCTATAAACGTATACATCCTGGAGCCTACCCATCAACCTTTTATCCACAAATACATAATCTAACAAACTACTTTCATTACATGCTATATCATACCTTGTATATTTATGTATTACTTATTACCAAACCTCTTTCTACACATACCTCAATTAAAGGCTCCCCATTTTCATTTACCCCTGGCACCCCAAAATTACCTACTACTCCCTCCACAACATTTTTACCCACTTTAGCATTGAAATCCCCAACCACCATTACTCTCAAACTTGGTTGAAAACTCCCCACGCATTCACTCAACATTTCCCAAAATCTCTCTCTCTCCTCTACACTTCTCTCTTCTCCAGGTGCATATAGGCTTATTATAACCCACTTTTCACATCCAACCTTTATTTTACTCCACATAATCCTTGAATTAATACATTTCTAGTCCCTCTTTTCCTGCCATAACTTATCCTTCAACATTATTGCTATTCCTTCTTTAGCTCTAACTCTATTTGAAACCCCTGACCTAATCCCACTTATTCCTCTCCACTGAAACTCTCCCACCCCCTTCAGCTTTGCTTCACTTAAAACCAGGACATCCAGCTTCTTTTCATTCATAGCATCCACAATCTCTTATCATTTGCACAACATCCACGCACATTCAGACTTCCCACTTTGACAATTTTCTTAGTCTTATTAGTAATTATTACAGGAGAAGGGGTTACTGGCCCATTGTTCTCGGCATTTTAGATGACTTTTACAACATGCATGGCTCACGGAGGAAAGATACTTATTCCACTTCCCCATGGATATAAAAGGAAAAGTAATAAGACCAAGAACTATTAAGATAAAATCAAAGAAAACTCAGATGAGTGTGTATAAATAAACATGTACATGTATGTGTAAGTGTAAGTAGAAGTAGCACGACGTACCTGTAATCTTGCATATTTATGAGACTGACAAAAGACACCAGCAATCCTACCATCATGTAAAACAATTACAGGCTTTCGTTTCACACTCACTTGGCAGGACGGTAGTACCTCCCTGGGTGGTTGCTGTCTACCAACCTACTATCTACTATTATTATTATTATAGTGGAACCTCAAAAATCGAACTTAATCCGTTCCAGGAGCTAGTTCTAAATTCGAAAAATCTGAAATTTGAAGCAATATTTCCCATAAGAAATAATGGAAATACAATTAATCCGTTCAAGAAACCCAAAAATATTCACACAAAAAATACATTTTATAGAGATTAATTACAGTTTTACATACAACAAATACTATAGTTTTTAATTATGTATAGTAACACATATAAAATAACATTTTTACTTACCTTTATTGAAGATTGGTGATGGCATCTGGAAGATAGAGAGGAGAGAGGGAGTTGGGGTTAGTGTTTGGAAGAAGAATCCCCCTCCATGAGGACTTCAGGTAAAGCCCTCTCTGGGGTTACTTCCCTTCTCTGTCTTTTAATGCCACTAGGACCAGCTTTAGAGTCACTGGACTCCTGTCTCACTAAATAACTGTCCACAGTCCTCTGTTTCTGGTGCCTCTTTAACATTTCCCTAAAATGGGACATGGTTCTGTCACTGAACTTGTTGCAAAGATGGCTTGTTTCAGCTTGCTCAGGGTGGTACTTCTGCACAAACATTTGGACATCATTCCACTTGGCACAAATCTCCTTAATCTTTGAAGAAGGCACCTCATCCACTCCCTATATTAACACCTTTCGCAACATCAGCTTCCTTGATTTGTTCTTTCTTCGACAGGATAGAACTTGGTGGACTTGTTTTTCCCATACATCCGTGGCTAACGCGACGGTCTGGAGTTTTGAGACTCTCTGATCGCGGGTTCAATCCCGGCCGGGGTATGGTACGTCTCACACCACTCTCATACTTTTGTATTATTTCCTTCTTCACATTTATGGTGTTTCTCACTTTCTTTACCACAGGGGTACCACTAGCAAGCTTCTTTGGGCCCATGGCAGCTTATTTCACAGTCCCACAAGCACTAAACACAACGAAATAATAGTAAAATGTGTGAATGAGAGTGCAGGTTAGTGTTCACTCAAGCATAAACAAAGCTAGACTGCTCACGGCGCCTGTGCGGAGACGCGGACAGACTGGGCGGCAGACAGGCCCCGTACCCGGCGGTCCGAAAATAGGGGCGCATTCGATAATAGGGACACAGTTTGTCCGAAAAAATGGTCCTATTTTCGAAACGTTCGATATGTGATACGTTCAATTTTTGAGGTTCCATTGTATTATTATTATTATTGTATTTATACAAAATTTTAAGCCTGTTTGGGCCATTTGGCAAGAAAGGGTGGAAGCTCAATCCTCTGACCATTAATGGAATGACAGGAACTCTACTCTTGCAGCCAGCACAGTCAAAGGGGTCAAAAGAAACTTTAGTCCTTTACCATGAAAAGATGTCTACCTCAGGAATAAAAGAAATGTATTACATACATAAAAGTTTAATTTTCTTTTGAAAATTAAAGACATTCACCATCACTGTCTTGCCAGAGGGGTGCCAATACTACAGTTCGAAAATGCAAATATCCCCACCCCTCCTGCAGAATGCAGTCACTGTATTAACTATCTCCAGGACTCAAGTCCTGCTAACCAGTTTCCCTGAATCCCTTCATACACATTACCTTGTTCACACTCCAACAGCACATCGTCATAACAACCACTTTCCTCCATTCCTAGCTTGCACGCATGCGCGCGCGCACGCACATGCACACACACACACACACACACACACACACACACACACACACACACACACACACACACACTCACTCACACACTCACTCACACACTCACTCACACACTCACTCACCCACACACTCACACACACACTCACACACACACACACACACACACACACTCACTCACACACACACACACACTCACACACACTCACACACACTCTCACACACTCACACACACTCACTCACACACTCACACACTCACACACTCACACACACTCACACTCACACTCACACTCACACACACTCACACTCACACACACTCACACTCACACACTCTCACACTCACACACTCACACACTCACTCACACTCACACACACTCTCACACTCACACTCACACACTCTCACACTCACACACTCACTCACACTCACACTCACTCACACTCACACACTCACACACTCACACTCACACACTCTCACACACTCACACACTCACACTCACACTCTTCCTGGATGTCTAAGTCCCTCACACACATTCAAGATGAGAGATTTCAGTTGGCATACTATCAATAATCAGATCATAAACACCACAAACCTGCATGATTGAAGTCTTTCCAAGTTATTCTGAAAAAAAGAAAGATTGCCTTACTTTGTCTTTATGAAGTAATTTATTCAAGAGAATATCTGAAAAACCTAATTTTATCTACTAACTACTTCCAAAATTTCATAAAGTTAGCTTTAGTTATTACCTTATCCAGCAGACAGTCTAGTTTAAATGACATTCTGTTCTTGTGGCTGCGGCTCATCCTCCCACGCATGTAGTATAGTGTGCGTTGTAGAAAAATCGGCTGTAATATAAGAAACAAAAACTACTTACTGGGCAATCCACAAGGCTTCCTTAGTAAGTTGCCATGCTACAGGAATACAGCACTGTGTGCAGCAGTCTTGTACATATCTGTTCTCTCATATGCTTGACTAAACTCCTTACCAAGTGTTAACATTTACACAATAAGGTAGCTAAAAATGATGATTAGAAGTTAACAACACTGAACAATATTTAATATTATATTCTAAATTATGGCGTGATTTATTTTCCAACACGGGAATTATTCGGACATTGTCAAAGCTGTATAAAAAATATGACTGGCACTGTGACACAGGTATATCACATTACTGCATCAATGACCACTGTAAAACCAATTCTCTGTACCACATCACATCAAACTAGTGCACATCACTCATAATATTTTTACATACCGTACTTCTATTAGTTACCTTGGGCTTAATAAAGGGGTATCTTTCAAAATGCAATCTTAAAAGTCACTGACCAATTTTGCTGAAAATCTCTTATTTTATACAGGACTATTAGGTGACCATACCCACTTACGGTCTTTTATTTTCTCTCATGTATGCTGTACAATCACACGTAAATCTTGTAAACTATTTACATTTAATATATGCACATCTTTACTTTCCTGGGTGTTTAATGTTGTGGTTTCATTTTTCCACTAGATGTAAAGAATTAATTAGGAGTATCAATCCATATGAAGATAGAATTTCCATCCTAGAAGAGAAATTCTATTTCCAAATGGATTTATTTACTCCTCTTACTGATTCTTTACATTTAATATCTAACATACTGAATATGCATTATATTTAGAAATATAAAATGAAACTTTGATGTGGAATGACCGAGAAAATGCAACTAAAATTGTATAAATAGGTGTCAAGGTGTATAGGTTAAGTACAGTACAGATAAAATTAACAAGTTTCTATACAACTCTTGAAATGTATATACATACTGCATATGTACATAAAAATGAAATAAAATAGAATGAAAGTTGGGGATAAATTTCCAATCAAATTTGATTTAAGTTAGTTACAATTAAAGAGAAAAGTGGATTTTGTGGGACCCTTTGTTTAGGGTTTACCTATTTTTCAAAAAGTATTATTTTCCCAATGCCCTTGGGAAGTAGGTTAGAATCCCTTCCCACATGACAGACTACATGCTAGTGGAAACAAAAAAAAAAAAAAAAAAAAAAAACTACAATTAATTTCTGCAGTAAAAAAAAAAATATTCTGAAACAACTATTTATTTAATTTGAAGATATAAACTGATATACTCCACTACTTAAAATAAATTTAATGAAATTAAGGTACAGTAAACAAAAAACTTAAATTTAAATTCTAAGATAAAAACACTAAGCAAGTAACAAACAACTCTCTCCACAGATGATGTGCATTTAGTCTTGGCTAATGATATAGCAAATGAACTAAATAGCTGATGACATCTATGTCAAACAGATATTAATAACCAATTTATCAACAGCCACCTCCAAAATAAGCTTCATAAAAATACTTTACAGAAAATAAGAACCCCCAAGGAAATACTGTAATTCACACTAATTTCAGTGGATTACCCTTAGTTAAATGTATATAATGCATGCCTACAACATTTAAATGCTCTCAAAACCATTGTTCAAATTTATAATACTATCTGCAAAATTATTTGTAGAGTTCCTTAATAAAGTTTAGCTTATTTTCATGAAGCTGACATATCCAGTGTGGTAAATCAAAACTTCCTCTGTATTATCCTCAGCAAATGCAATATTTTATATACTCTTAAGGCAAAACATTTGAAGCCAGCCACAAAATAGCCAGAGCCACCCCAATTCATAAAGTGGGATTGCCAATACTGTCAAAAATACTATACTTGAGAAAATAATACAGGCAGGCCCCACTATACAGCACTGCACTTTACAGCATTTCACTAATGCATCAGTTTTCAATTATTCAGACTTCCTACAATAAATATACAGCCTCTCCTCACTTAGCGATGTACTCGTTTACCAACGACTCGGACTTACGATGGGCTCTCTGACCAGTATGCATACCCAAATAATGTATATTAGAGCTGATTTCCTCTAGTCTGTTTATTACAATACTATACAGTACACTGCAGTATAAACATTTAAAAATATACCAGAAATGTTATAAATAGTGCAAAGGTGACATTAAAACAATATCAGAGATAGTTGATAAACCCACTACCATTATAGTATGCTCCTCACTTAGCGATGAATTCGTTTACCGACGTGGTCTTAGGAACGAAAGTCCATCATTAAGTTAGGAGAGGCTGTATTCACCACTTACTACAAACTGAGACCAAAAATATTTTTAGGTAAGTAATATGTGTAATGTTTACGAATTTTTTAGGCCAAGTTCCACTGCTCAGTTAATATATAATAGTGTAAATACGTAAACAGGCTTTTATATGCATTGAAAGTGAAAAAAGGCTACATTTCACTTTACAGCGGTAGCCCAGAACCTAACCTGTATAAGCGAGGCCCTCCTGTACAGTACATAAAACATAATACTCATATATAACTACACTGTTAACACCAACCCATTTTTGATACTGATCACTTTCAAGTACATAACAACCCCTGTACTGATTCTTCATTCCAAATGTTATTCCAGCACATCAATGCACCATCAGCATCCCACCAATATTTCTGACACTAGTATAATTTCATGTTCATCACAATTATTTTTATCAACAGTGCCTTCATACAACCTTCCTAGATTATTTATTATAAGGGTTTTTATATTATCACTAACATCCTATTTGTTTATTAGGTTTAATTTTGTATAGCCTTGACATTAGAGTAATAGTATGCCATCCATACTAATATTGTAACTGTCAGAAAGCTTTTTAATATATTAAAATTAATCTGTGCTTTTACTGCAAATAGATTTTTTTCTGTTGCTGAAGGGCAGTCTTCAGAATACACATATTTTTAAAGGAGCAACTGATGAGTATGATCAATATTTTTTTGGGTAGCTAGATTAAGATGAAGTACAAGGACAATGGTGTGCTGTCAGCAGATAAAAGTAGAGCAACTGTGAATGAATTAGAGACAGTTATGAGGAAGGAGCACTAGTGATGAAAGGTTAGCTACACTGAAAGGTACAAGGTTACAGAGGTACAGTGGATTTTAGAATGCAGTGTTAGTTTGTGGATCAAAGGTTTGTGGATATAAGAGTTTGAGTGAAGGAGGAAAATGAAATGATTGCTTGGATGATGAGATAAAAGGGTGGCATGGAAGAAGAGTTAGCATATTCAAGTTTCTTACATTTAAAAATTATCTTTTTGGTTAAGATTAAGTGGCAAGATGATGGATAAGGGAGTAAAAGCTTGAAGATGAAAAAAAAAACATTAATTCTTCAATGTAAATGATAAAATGGAGGTAGATTGCATGCACAGGGTAGTAAAGAATTAGATTTGATTGGGGGAAAAAAAAAATAGTCAGAAGTGGAAATGAAAAAGTGGGCGAGGCAGTAAGTAGGTAGAAAATGGGAAAAGGCAGTGGGGATTGATGGGGTTAAGAATTTATATGATAAAAGCAGGCTGCAATAAGGTTTTGTGGGTTAGATAGTACATTTTGTGGGCTATATAGCCCAAAAAAAACAAAAAAAAAGGGACAAAAACAATATGAATTACAGGGGAACAAGTCTGTTGAGTATACTTGGTTGTACGGCAATTATTGAAATAGATCTCGAAAAGAAAGTAAGTAGAATAACAGAGAAACAAGCAATTAGCAAACCCAAATTAACTCAGAAATGAGAAACTCTCTACTGTACAGGCAAACTTAAAAACAGACTTCAGATACAGTACTGTATATACTATATATACTGTATATGGATGTACAATGTTAAAAATATTGAAGACAACATGTTAGACCAAAAATATAATATGCAACCTTAAGCATGGTATCATAAAAACTACACGAAAGATGGAATTTTCAGATGTGCTTAACAATGAATTGCAGCATAAAAATTAGAAGTCTGAAAAACACTATAATTGAGAGGGGAAAGGGTGAAGATAAAGTACAACTGCACGTAACATCACAAATAAATACAAGAAAATAGATAAGGAAGTAGAGAGAGGAGCCACAATTGCAAACTACAAAAAACAGTGCAGAAAGAAGACTAGTAACATATTTCTTCACATATCATAAACAACAGATAAAATAAGAGGTAGCACATGCACTACAATAATCGAGAAATTTAACAAAATCTACAATATCTTTGCTCCTGTAACAAATATGTAATCACACATACACAGACCTGGCTCAGAAACCAGACTGCAGGAACAATGACCTGGGAATTACTTCAAGAAAGAAATACACCAACACGCTTATTTAAGTAGGAATCTAAAACCCACCCAAGTACATAGGCACTTTTCATGTTAATTATAAAGTTACAGGTATTGTTTTTGCATTCATTCTTAATTCAAAGTTAACAGAAACAGTATTACTAAACAGTTTGCTTACTGTACAATATCCAAAATGGGTAAGTATTCATTCAGTTAAATCCAAAGGAATATTTGCAAGTCACTCAATAGTAATATACAGACAATATCATATCAACCTTCCTAAGCATTATGGCATTTAAATATAGGCAATTCTAGATTTGTGTTACTGATACATATTAAATTTCATACTCACACTTAGAACATTTCTTGATCTTAGGTATCTGTAGATCTGTGTGGGTTCTGCAATAGTATTAAAGCAATTAGTCTTTATTTTTAAAATGCATTTAGAGAATTTAACTTAACATAAATATCCCACGTAAGTAGCTAAATTTAAGTACTGTTTTATACTGTATAACATGAAAAACTTGTTATGTTTAAAGCCAGTATCAGCACCTTATCCACTAGCTTTTAAGATCTGGCGAGTGAAAAAAGTGTCAAGAGGGTGTCTCGTTCCTTCATTGGAGGTCCTCATCCCATACCAGTTTGACTACAGTCAGTAGTGTGTAGGAAGCAAGCAAGCAAACAAAAGATATAGATATATAGAAAGAGAGAGACAGAGAGGAAGACAGAGACACACACACACACACACACACACACACACACACACACACACACACACACACACACACACACACAGCCTCTCACTTAGCAACGTTCTCGTTTACCGACACATTGGACTTACAACGGGCTCTCTGACCAGTATGCATGCCTAAATAATGCATATTAGAGCTGATTTCCTGTACAGTGGACCCTCAACCAGCGATGGCATCGATTAACGATAAATCTGACTAGTGATACATTTTAACGCAAAAATTTTGCCTCAACTAGCGCTTAAAAACCCGACCAGCGCTATTCGTTCCGTACCATACGCGTCCACTTTGGCCTGAGCGTGCCTCACTTGTCCCTTGGTGCCAGTGTTTACAAGCCAGCCAGCCACTGCGGTCGCTTCCAAACATACAACAACTGGAACATTTCATATTATCACAGCCTTTGTAGTGATTGCACCTGCAAAATAAGTCACCATGGGCCCCAAGAAAGCTTCTAGTGCCAACCCTACAGCAAAAAGGGTGAGAATTATACTATGGAGATGAAGAAAGAGATCATTAATAAGTATGAAAGTGGAGTGCGTGTCTCTGAGCTGGTCAGGTTGTATAATAAACCCCAATCAACCATCGCTACTATTGTGGGTAAGAAAACGGCAATCAAGGAAGCTGTTCTTGCCAAAGGTGCAGCTGCTGCTGCACCACAGTCAGCTGTTGTTGTTGCTGCACCACCATCAGCTGTATTACTCGAAGATGTGGAGAGAGTGTTGTTGGCGTGGCTTAACGTGAAACAATTACCGAGAAACGATTAACCCCGGAGGGTCAGGTTGTATAATAAACCCCAATCAACCATCGCTACTATTGTGGGTAAGAAAACAGCAATCAAGGAAGCTGTTCTTGCCAAAGGTGCAGCTGCTGCTGCACCACAGTCAGCTGTTGTTGTTGCTGCACCACCATCAGCTGTATTACTCGAAGATGTGGAGAGAGTGTTGTTGGTGTGGCTTAACGTGAAACAATTACCGAGAAACGATTAACCCCGGAGGGTTAGCCACCCAGGATAACCCAAGAAAGTCAGTGCATCATCGAGGACTGTCTAACTTATTTCCATTGGGGGTCCTTAATCTTGTCCCCCAGGATGCGACCCACAACAGTTGACTAACACCCAGGTGAACAGGAAAAAATGCCTGGAACTAGTGCTCATATTGGTGAGGTTAGTGGGGAGGATGTGGAAGAGTTGGTGGAGGAGGACAATGACGAACTAACCACTGATGAGCTGCTAGAGCATCTTCAACAGTAAGAGGCCACACCTGAGGAAACTGCTTCAGAGGAGGGGAGAGAGAAATTGAAGAAGTTGCCTACTTCAAAGATTAAGGAAATGTGTGCAATGTGGCTTAAAGTGCAAACCTTTTTTGATGAAAATCACCCTCACACAGCTATTGCAAGCCGTGCTGGTGACTATTACACTGACAATGTTGTGAAACACTTTAGGATAAAGGAACGAGAGGTACAGGCCTCTATGGACAGATATGTTGTGCGACAGAAGTCCAGTGACTCTCAAGCTGGTCCTAGTGGCATTAAAAGAACAAGGGAAGTAACCCCAGAAAAAGACTTGCTGCCTCAAGTGCTAATGGAAGGGGATTCCCCTTCTAAACACTAACAAGATCAACGGTCTCCCCTCCTCCCATCCCATCAATCATCACCAGATCTTCAATAAAGGTAAGTGTCATGTAACTGTGCATGTCTTCTTCAGTTTGTGTGTATTAAAATTAATATTTCATGTAGTAAAATTTTTTTTTTCAATACTTTGGGGTGTCTTGCACGGATTAATTTGATTTCCATTATTTCTTATGGGGAAAATTAACTTGACTAACGATTATTTTGATTAACGATGAGCTCTCGGGAACGGATTAATATCGCTGGTTGAGGGTCCACTGTATTCTGTTTATTACAATATACAGTACACTACTGTATAAACATTTAATAATATACCAGAAATGTTATAAATGCTGCAAAGGTGACATTAAAAGAATATCAAAGATAGTCGACACAAACTCCCTATCATTATAGTATGCTCCTCACTTAGCGACGAATTTGCCTAACTACGTGGTCTCAGGAACGGAACTCCATCATCAAGCGAGGAGAGGCTGTATATATATACAGCCATACCATGTTGAACCCACTAATCAAAGAAGTAAAGCAACACTGGATTTGGTTAGTAGTTGGATGGGTTACTGCCTGGGAACACCAAATGCTGTTGGCATTTTCTCTCCATGGGGAAGTGGAACAGAATTCTTCCTTCATAAGCCATGCGTGTCGTAAGAGGCGACTAAAATGAAAGGAGCAAGGGGCTAGTAACCCCTTCTCCTGTATACATTACTAAAGTTAAAAAGAGAAACTTTTTTTTTCTTTTTAGGCCACCCTGCTTTGGACAGGGCCAGTTTGTTGAAAGAAGATACATATATAAAAATAAATTTTATATATATATATATACATATATATATATATATATATATATATATATATATATATATATATATATATATATATATATATATATATACATATATACACACACACACAGTGGACCCCTGCATAACGATTACCTCCGAATGCGACCAATTATGTAAGTGTATTTATGTAAGTGCATTTGTACGTGTATGTTTGCGGGTCTGAAATGATAAGATAAGATTTCGTTCGGATTTTTAACCCCGGAGGGTTAGCCACCCAGGATAACCCAAGAAAGTCAGTGCATCATCGAGGACTGTCTAACTTATTTCCATTGGGGTCCTTAATCTTGTCCCCCAGGATGCGACCCACACCAGTCGACTAACACCCAGGTACCTATTTGCTGCTAGGTGAACAGGACAACAGGTGTAAGGAAACGTGTCGAAATGTTTCCACCCGCCGGGAATCGAACCCGGGCCCTCCGTGTGTGAAGCGGGAGCTTTAGCCACCAGGCCACCGGGCCTGGTGGAAATAAATTCGGTCAGTACTGGCACCTGAACATACTTATGGAGTGAAAAAAATATCGTTAACCGGGGATCCACTGTGTGTGTGTGTATATATATATATATATATATATATATATATATATATATATATATATATATATATATATATATATATATATATATATATATATATATATATATATACACACACACACACACACACCTACCATCCGACTTACGACCTGCTCGACTTACGACCACTCGACTTACGACCGTGTTTTTTATGCCAAATTTCTGGGAAATAAACAACTATTTGTGTTGTACACAGTGTTTATCCTAAACCTTACAGTATAAAATACAGTACTAACAACATAAAAAGTAAAGTAAAACATGAAATACCAAAATAAAACAATAAAATAAAGTCATTACAAAAATGCTTTGTTGATATTCAGTAGTAAAGTTCGACTTACGACCATTTCGACTTACGACCGGTTTCTCGGAACCGAACTCGGTCGTAAGTCGGATGGTAGGTGTATATATATATACAGTGGACCCCCGGTTCACGAAGTCATCGGTATCCGATAAATCCGGTACCCGAAGCATTATATCGCAAAAAATTTGCCTCAGTTCCCGTTACAAAACCCGGTATGCGATACGATTCGTACGAGACATGTCCACATGTGGCCTGAACTGCCCCGTGTGTGCCAGTGTTTACAAGCCAGCCAGTGTGCGCGCATCTAGGGATACATTCGGTACATTCCATATTATCCATATTATCACTGTTTTTGGTGCTTGTTTCTGCAAAATAAGTCACCATGGGCCCCAAGAAAGCTTCTAGTGCCAACCCTGTGGTAAAAAGGGTGAGAATTAGTATGGAAATTAAGAAAGATTTTGAAGGGTTTGGGGCTAACCCTGAGAAGCCTGTGCCAGTTGTAGAATCCATTGTGCCTACTTCAAAAATTAAGGAAATGTGTGCACAGTGGGTTGAACTGCAAACCTTTATGGATGAAAATCACCCTAACACAGCTATTGCAAGCCGTGCTGGTAACTATTACACTGACAATGCTGTGAACCACTTTAGGAAAGTCATAACGGAACGAGAGGTACAGGCCTCTATGGACAGATATGTTGTGTGGCAGAAGTCCAGTGACTCTCAAGCTGGTCCTAGTGGCATTAAAAGAAGAAGGTAAGTAACCCCAGAAAAGAAATTGCTACCTCAAGTCCTAATGGAAGGGGATTCCCCTTCTAAACATTAAAAACTTCGACACTCTCCCCTCCTCCCATCCCATCAATCATCACCAGATCTTCATTAAAGGTAAGTGTCAATTATTCTATTGTGATTATTCTATTGTTATTATTGTTATTGTAATTATTCTATTGCATTAAACTTAATATTTCATGTGGTAAAAGTTTTTTTTTTTTCATACTTTTGGGTGTCTTGCACGGATTAATTTGATTTCCATTATTTCTTATGGGGAAAATTGATTCGCTTTCCAATAATTTTGCTTTACGATGAGCTCTCAGGAACGGATTAATAACGTGACCCGGGGGTCCAGTGTGTGTGTGTGTGTGTATGTGTATAATATATATATATATATACAGGAGGGCCCCGCTTTATGGCGTTTCACTTTACGTTCCGCTAATACGGTCATTTCAAATTATGACCAAAACTCGCTATACGGCTCCCCCCACCTGACTTTCTAATACGGTCACCGCGCCCCACCCTGTTTGTTTACATTCTTCGTGAGCTCAGTAAGCACTAAGTCTCTCCATTTTGTCTGGAAACTCCAAAATTTCAAATGTTTTTAAAAGTTATTTCATATTTTATATATACTCTGATAATTATACTTATGTATACCTGTACTTAAATAAACTTACATACTGTGCTGGCATGCAGGTACACATTAAAATCAGTAAGAGTGTCTTATGTCTCCAGACGTCATATTAGTAATGATAATAATAATCACCGAGTCTCATTAAATGTTGTATATTACGTTAATATACACATTTTCATTAATCCATCCATGATATTTTTTTCAAAATTATATAATAAACACGATACATAACATAAAAAGATGATAAATACACCCTACAATAGAATAAATAAACAAATATGAGATGTGGTAGCCAGATAACTTGTACAAGTGATGCCAAGAATAACATTTTCTCTAATCTAACATAAGAGAAAATGTGTTACTGGGGGTAACTGTAGAAAATTATTCCTTTCGTATGTATGTAAGTAAGTTTATTCAGGTATACACAAATACAGTTACATAGATTATCATACATAACAACATATGTGTAGAGAACCTAGGATAACCCAAAAAAGTCAGAGTGACTTATTTCCATTGCCTTCACTCAGAGCATCATTTCTTCTCAAAATGATGTTACATGAGAATGGAAGTGTTCTTCTTTATTTATTCTACCGTATCAATGTAGAGACAACCTGTACACAATGTAACTTGTACACAAACCAGACGTGTACACTTCGTTTACAAAGCTTACCTTCGCCTGGTTTGTTTACATAACTCTGCGCCTGTCCTCTCTCATGCACTCATTCTTTCTCTCTCTCATTTATTCGTTTTATCTCATTTACTTAGTCCTGACCCTACATTAAGACTACAAATATTTTAAGGTAAGTAATGAGTGAGCTGTATATACATTTTATCGCTCTGGGATGCTTAACCCTTTGACTGTCGCAACCCCCAATCCTGAGGTGTCTCCTGGTGTCGCAAAATTTAAAAAAAAAAAAATTATTTTTTCTTATGAAATGATAGAGAATCTTTTCCCGATTGTAATGAGACCAAAAAAAACGAAATTTGATGGAAAACTGACGAAATTATGCTCTCGCGAAGTTAGCGACCTCGGCGCTGTTTACAAATCGGTGATTTCCCCCACTTTGAGCCCTATTTTCGGCTAATTCCATTGTTCCAGTCGCCCAAACTCATAGCTATTTCTTTAGAACTTCATTTTTTCTATCGATTGAATACAAGAAACTGCCCATTTACTGATTTCAACTACCTAATAATGTGGTCAGAAATTTGCAATTTGGCCAATTTCACGAAAACTAAAAAATATGACAATTTCAAAATAAGGTCCAGAATGAACAATGCAGACATTCCTGGCTCTAAAATAACATTTTCTTTGTTCATCAGTCACGTCTCCAGGCCCTTCTGATATTACTCTTGCTTTCTATTTTGAATTTTTATTCAAACAAAAAATATTAGACTTACTATTATGCAGACTACTGCAATGCTGTAATAACTGTATAAATAACATCAACCCATTCATGACTGCATATTAGAATGGCTAGTTGGACATTTATTGGACAATGGCATCATTTGTTTACTTTTGAACATTGGCAAAAATCAAACATTTCCCCTACTTTGAGCTCCATTTCTAGGTTATTTTTATAGTAAAATCAATCAAAATCACCTCTATTTCTGTAATATGTTTTCCATTCTATCAAATGAGACCAAGAAAACGAGAATACAACCATAAATACTATACGAAAATAGACCACAAAGTCGGCATTTTAATTAACCCTTTCAGGGTCCAAGGCCCAAATCTGGAGTCACGCACCAGTGTCCAAGAATTTTCAAAAAAAAAATTTGTTATTTTTTCTTATGAAATCGTAGAGAATCTTTTTGTGAAGGTAATAAAACAAAAAGTACGAAATTTGGTGGAAAATTGACGAAATTATGCTCTCGCGAATTTTGATGTGTCAGCGATATTTACGAATTGGCGATTTTGCCGACTTTGACTCCCATTTTAGGCCAATTACATTATTCCAATCAACCAAATTCTTAGCTATTTCACTATTATTACTTCTATTCTATTGATTGAGCACAAGAAATCGCCAAGTCAACTGTTTCAACTACAAAATAAAGTGATCGGAAATTGTTAATTTGGCCAATTTAACACAAAGTTCAAAATATTCCAATTTCAAAATAGGCTCCAGAATGAACAATGTAGGCATTCCTGGCACTAAACTAACATTTCCTCTGTTCATTAGTTATGTTTTGAGGCTTTACAAATAAATTCCATTTTGATTTTTTATTCACATAATGAATTTTTATTCACACCAAAAAATAGAAGATTTACTGTTATGCAATACTGTAATAATTGTATAAATATCATCACCATATTTGTGAATGCATATTAGACCCACCAGCTGGCGTGTATTAGACGTGTTAGGTCGTTTGTTTACTCTTGAATATCGGCAAAAATTTAACATTTCTGCTACTTTGAGCTCAGTTTCAAGCCATTTCCAGTGCTAAAACCAATCAAAATCATCTCTATTTCTGTAATATGTCTTCCATTCTATCAAATGAGACCAAGAAATCGCAAATACAACTATAAAAAACATACGAAAAAACACTGCAAAGTTGCTGTTTTAATCGAAAAATCATGAATTCATTTTTTTTCTCTCATTATACACAGTGTGCTGCAGGATCTGTTTTATGTGGTGCACACATACCACATAGATGTATTCTCTCATATCTAGGCCCAAATGTACCACTCACAGTTTATCAGAGTGAGCTGAGCTCATGGCGTAGATCTACGGTTTGGACCCTGAACGTAAAGCCGTAGATCTACGGGACGGACCCTGAAAGGGTTAAAAAAAACTGTCGGAGTTCTTTTTTTCTCATTATGTACTGCGTGCTCCAGGATTTTTTTTATATGGTGCACACTGACCACACAGACCCATTCTCTCACATGTGGGCCTACCAGCTTTCTCCTGCTTGATTTGAAGCCGCTAGAATTTATGAGTATATATACGTCAAACACGGTACCTCGTAAAACGTATATATACGGCCGCGACAGTCAAAGGGTTAAATATCATAGAATTGTATGTGTGGGTGGGGTGGCCTGGTATGGTAGCCTGGCTGACTACCATACATACCACACTTGATTTCTTACAATAAATGCTACTTGTCTCACCCTAGATTAAGACTATAAATATTTTAAGGTAAGTAATGAGTGCACTATGTGTGTATTGTACTTTTTTTATTGTTTTTTGATGCCTGGTTCTATTGCTAACTTAATATATGTTAGTGTAAACTTGTTATCTAGTGTTTGTATGCATTTGTAAGTGGAAAAAAAGGGTGTTCCACTTTACGGCGGTAGCCTGGAACCTAACCAGCCGTGTAAGTGGGGCCTTCCTGTATGTATGTATGTAACTGTTTTGCATGATGGTAGGATTGCTGGTGTCTTTTTCTGTCTCATAAACACGCTAGATAACAGGGATATCTTGCTACTCCAACTTACACTTTGGTCACACTTCACAGACATGCACATGCATATATATATACATACATCTAGGTTTTTCTCCTTTTTCTACATAGCTCTTGTTCTTCTTTATTTCTTCTATTGTCCATGGGGAAGTGGAAAAGAATCTTTCCTCCGTAAGCCATGCGTGTCGTATGAGGCGACTAAAATGCCGGGAGCAATGGGCTAGTAACCCCTTCTCCTGTAGACATTTACTAAAAAAGAGAAGAAGAAAAACTTTATAAAACTGGGATGCTTGAATGTGCGTGGATGTAGTGCAGATGACAAGAAACAGATGATTGCTGATGTTATGAATGAAAAGAAGTTGGATGTCCTGGCCCTAAGCGAAACAAAGCTGAAAGGGGTAGGGGAGTTTAGGTGGGGGGAAATAAATGGGATTAAATCTGGAGTATCTGAGAGAGTTAGAGCAAAGGAAGGGGTAGCAGTAATGTTGAATGATCAGTTATGGAAGGAGAAAAGAGAATATGAATGTGTAAATGCAAGAATTATGTGGATTAAAGTAAAGGTTGGATGCGAGAAGTGGGTCATAATAAGCGTGTATGCACCTGCAGAAGAGAGGAATGCAGAGAGAGAGAGAGAGAGATTTAGGGAGATGTTAAGTGAATGTATAGGAGCCTTTGAACCAAGTGAGAGAGTAATTGTGGTAGGGGACCTGAATGCTAAAGTAGGAGAAACTTTTAGAGAGGGTGTGGTAGGTAAGTTTGGGGTGCCAGGTGTAAATGATAATGGGAGCCCTTTGATTGAACTTTGTATAGAAAGGGGTTTAGTTATAGGTAATACATATTTTAAGAAAAAGAGGATAAATAAGTATACAAGATATGATGTAGGGCAAAATGACAGTAGTTTGTTGGATTATGTATTGGTAGATAAAAGACTGTTGAGTAGACTTCAGGATGTACATGTTTATAGAGGGGCCACAGATATATCAGATCACTTTCTAGTTGTAGCTACACTGAGAGTAAAAGGTAGATGGGATACAAGGAGAATAGAAGCATCAGGGAAGAGAGAGGTGAAGGTTTATAAACTAAAAGAGGAGGCAGTTAGGGAAAGATATAAACAGCTATTGGAGGATAGATGGGCTAATGAGAGCATAGGCAATGGGGTCGAAGAGGTATGGGGTAGGTTTAAAAATGTAGTGTTAGAGTGTTCAGCAGAAGTTTGTGGTTACAGGAAAGTGGGTGCAGGAGGGAAGAGGAGCGATTGGTGGAATGATGATGTAAAGAGAGTAGTAAGGGAGAAAAAGTTAGCATATGAGAAGTTTTTACAAAGTAGAAGTGATGCAAGGAGGGAAGAGTATATGGAGAAAAAGAGAGAGGTTAAGAGAGTGGTGAAGCAATGTAAAAAGAGAGCAAATGAGAGAGTGGGTGAGATGTTATCAACAAATTTTGTTGAAAATAAGAAAAAGTTTTGGAGTGAGATTAACAAGTTAAGGAAGCCTAGAGAACAAATGGATTTGTCAGTTAAAAATAGGAGAGGAGAGTTATTAAATGGAGAGTTAGAGGTATTGGGAAGATGGAGGGAAAATTTTGAGGAATTGTTAAATGTTGATGAAGATAGGGAAGCTGTGATTTCGTGTATAGGGCAAGGAGGAATAACATCTTGTAGGAGTGAGGAAGAGCCAGTTGTGAGTGTGGGGGAAGTTCGTGAGGCAGTAGGTAAAATGAAAGGGGGTAAGGCAGCCGGGATTGATGGGATAAAGATAGAAATGTTAAAAGCAGGTGGGGATATAGTTTTGGAGTGGTTGGTGCAATTATTTAATAAATGTATGGAAGAGGGTAAGGTACCTAGGGATTGGCAGAGAGCATGCATAGTTCCTTTGTATAAAGGCAAAGGGGACAAAAGAGAGTGCAAAAATTATAGGGGGATAAGTCTGTTGAGTACACCTGGTAAAGTGTATGGTAGAGTTATAATTGAAAGAATTAAGAGTAAGACGGAGAATAGGATAGCAGATGAACAAGGAGGCTTTAGGAAAGGTAGGGGGTGTGTGGACCAGGTGTTTACAGTGAAACATATAAGTGAACAGTATTTAGATAAGGCTAAAGAGGTCTTTGTGGCATTTATGGATTTGGAAAAGGCGTATGACAGGGTGGATAGGGGGGCAATGTGGCAGATGTTGCAAGTGTATGGTGTAGGAGGTAGGTTACTGAAAGCAGTGAAGAGTTTTTTACGAGGATAGTGAGGCTCAAGTTAGAGTATGTAGGAAAGAGGGAAATTTTTTCCCAGTAAAAGTAGGCCTTAGACAAGGATGTGTGATGTCACCGTGGT